>NC_081342.1:15698445-15710164 GCF_029784015.1 Lycium ferocissimum | reverse complement strand
AGGGACCCAGGGTTTTCACCCCAAGGATAGCGGCGCCTAGATAAGGTCCATTGGACGACGGTGCCTTGACAAAGCTCTTGACCTGCCACCTCTTGCTTCAGATATAGGTTCCATTGAGCCAATCATCTGAAACAAGAAGAAGGTACTCAACCATCTTCCATTTCCACCTGAGCCTGCGTTCTTCGCCAGATAGCCTGTCTCCACCATTCTCAATCACATAATCTCCAAGCACGACTGCACCAGGCATGGCAGAATGAACTGCACTGACAATGTCATCGTACTCTCTCTGGTTCTCAAGCTGCCTCCAAGCTCGCTGTCTTGAAGGGTCAATATCAGCAGGGCGTGCGGTCGGGTGATCTCTCCTAGCATGCCGGCGCAATTGTCTGTAGTTACCCGTGAACGAACATGATTCACGAGAGCAACTTCTAGGCTTCGAATTCAGATACTTTCTGGCTTCTTCCACTACCTTCCAGCCTAGTACATCTCCACGGCACATAGGACAATTCAATTTCAATTTTGAGTCAGATGAGTTGTCTGCACTCGTCGTTTCATTACTACTTCCCCATACAGTAGCAGCAACTGAAGTTTGTAGAGTACCTTCTTGCATCTCCACGTGTTCATGGGGAGTCTCAACAGCAATATCCGGGTTTCCCTGTGTCATAATAGGAGGATTGTCCCTATTTTCGGCTCTGAGTTTTTTGAAACGATCCAGACAATTGGAATGCCTATAACTTGTATCACAAATGTATGACCGGCATCCCTTATCATGAGAGCTACAAATGAGAAGAACAGCATTGTGTGGATGATCCATGCATATAGGGCATGAAGCTGCATCCCATTCCTTGTAAAGGACATGCATATCTACATCATTTGACATGCTTCGTTTCCTACTAGCCATCTACGTACACTATAAAGTGTTACTAAAAACAATAGAACCATCAGATTAATGCAATAGCAATACACAAACAGGACATTTTGTAGTATGACAGACAGTAAGCAAACTGTTTTAAATACCTCGACTCCTCAAGTTACAAAAATAAACCATTCACGAGATTGTGCAAACTAATGAACTTATCCATCACAAGCAATTTATTTCGATAAGAAGCAAATGTAAAGCATTTATAGAGCTGCGTGCCTTATTGCTCTACATTTACAAATAATTTTTCCGGGGTTGCTGGGAGGGTGGACTCGCACTATCTAAGGCTCTTACGTGCTTCCCTTACAAGTAAAGGGGCTGCTAGTCGTAGCTTTCTTTAGGTAAGAGAATCACTCCTTTTCTGAATTGACCTCCACCCTTGCACAGTTGCACCCCCTGTGCTATTATAATTCGAGTAAGAGCCTTTGCGGTCTATAATAAGGTGGATAGCATAGTCAGATGAAACAAGAAACACTGTCGTAATCTGTTTAACAACCATAACTAAGGAAAGGTGAAAGGAGGCCCTAGAGAAAGAATCTTTGTACGAGTTCGAGGCTGAGAGAAAAGCATCCCAAACTATAAGAAATCTCTTCCATACCAACAAACCGGGTATGTGTGATCAGCGGTGAATTTAGGAAGTAAATTTGGGACACGTGAACACGTGATCTCTCCGTAGAACTAGGTATTTTATGTTTATATTTTTAAAATTTGGTACAATATTACTTGCTGGAACACATACCACAAAAAGACTAAATGGTGCACTTGGTTGAAGGTTGAGTTATTCACCAAGAGGACTACTTGGTTGAAGGTTGAGTTATTCACCAAGAGGGCTAGGGATCAATTCCCACCACACACTTTTTTCCTTCTTTTTTTTTTTTTTTTTTTTTTTCTAAAAATCCCAGATTCGCCTCTGTGTGTGATATATATGTATATATATATGACGCTTGCCATCACAACAGACATCAAAAGAAAAAAGAAATAGCAGGACACACGAATCCTGAAACATGTTAAGAACTCAGGGAAGATTCATGATCCTAAAGTAACCACCTAACAAGCAGCCTCTTTTATGAGAACTTGGCACCTTTGGCAGTACTATTGTCTAAACTGAAGGTAAGAAAAGAAGTCATGATATGATAAACATAACCAATCCCTTAGAATCTTAGAACCTGCACAGAAACATAGATAGTACATCCACAATATTTCAACTTAGTTAGAGTATCTGATCATCCACCAATCCATGAAAGCCAAGTCTAGTACCACTGTGTATTTTAAGGTTTAAAAGAAAAACTACTTCATTCTCCGGTTTCTTCAGGACACTAGCCATTAGCCAACATAGAAAACTCTCACGCATGCCGAAAAAAATATGTAGTTAATAATTGTTCATCTTGTTTTTTTTTTTTTTTTTTTTTTTTTTTTTTTATGACAAGGGAACCCGCACTACCCTTCGGGTGCGCACAGGGTAAACCACGCTCTTGTGCAATAGCCCGCAAACCACACAGGAGAGATAACCCGGACTAGGCAAGCCCCGTGCGACAATCTCGACTCAGAAGGCAAGTCCCCTGCTGTCATAGGAGTGAATAATTGTTCATCTTATCAAGAAGTATTCAGTTTATATTAGCTCCGCCATCTATTCTATAGAACTTATTTTTTCCGATCTCATCATCTTCCTTTCTTGTTCAGGAAATAGATTGCATTTTGGCTTCCTACGTGATTAAGTTTTCTTTTTTGGGTCATACCTACGTGATTAAGTTATCATGCCTTTCCCACGAATCAGTAACCTCAAACAACAACACTTAGGAAATTTACAATTTGCACTGGGACCAGACCAACAAATACAGGAATGCATCAATATGTGCTCTCAAATGAAGGGACAGATATACCAGAGATTGCGGTCTCCAAATTGAAACCCATAAATAACAAGCAGTAAAGATTAAAGAATTTATCATGAAGCAGCTGGACACAAAATAAACCATAAAAACACCCATATCTACGACTTCTGGTAAGCGTACTCACCAAGAAATATATCAAATTTCTTCTAGTGGTTCTTCTGATTCTTGCAATGTTGTAAAGTATTAATAGTACAGGATCCTTGTTCCACTCTAGAGTGCAATTAAATAAACCTTCACGAGCGTATTAATTTTGATTCGCGAACAGTCCTAGAAATCTGGAAGCAATAAGTGTTGTTTACAATGCAGTACTAGTCTATATCTTAGCCACAATCAGCCATGAGTCCTAAAACCTGCAGTTATGTACCAAAAAATGATAGTAATGTGGATGATGTTCTTGTACAATACAAAGCAAGAAAGAAAATGTTTAGCAGGACTTAGTGAATTGCCCAGATTTATGAAAACTATATCCGGGACAACACTCTCGAAACCAAAAACAAACTTTATGCACAATAACATTACATTTGATGTCACCAGATTATTAACAAACAACGAGTATGATGAAACGTAAACGCGTTTTTATGAGAGAAAACCATAAACCCACCATCTAAAACCCCAAGAATGACAAATAAAATACACCATGTTAATAATTCCCTTAAAGATCAAATTTTGTAGCAAAATTTTAGCAAATCAAGTAAACATATACATATTCACCTTGATCCATTAATTTGGCAAACAAAAGATGATATTGTAATTTTTTTTTTTTAAGCCCTAAGGGAAATCCAAACCCAACCAGATAATATTACTGTTAATTGCATATGATCAATAAATTAACAAAGACTCAACAATACCATAGTCCTTAAAATACCATTAGATCAAAAAGATTGTAACTTTATAGGTGTACAATCATTACATAACAAGTAGATCTGCATATAATCAAAAGGGGCATATTATATATGATCAAATTAAGTCAAGAATAAACAAAATCCCCTAAGATACAAAATAATTAGGAAATTATAAAGGGTGTGTGAAATTACAATCCAAGATGAAATTGGAGAGTTGGTCCTTAGCGTTTGTCCTTATGAGATTGATTGTTGATTTTTGCTTCAAATCTATAAATTAATTGGAAAAAAAAATACAATTTTTTTGTGTGAAAATTATGAGAGGCGTCCAGTGAAAGAAGGTTGAAGATATAATAAAGAGAAAGTTGCAGAATATAGCCAACTGTTTGTATATATATTCCAGAGGCGTTGACAGGAAACAAAAGTGAAAATACGTAGATTTATCTTGAAAATATATAATAAGCAGAAGTTTGCAGAAATGGTTACTTTTTTGGAAGGTTAGAAGAGGCGGTTAAGGGTAGGGTGGACATGATCCTAAATTTCGGTACGGTAATTTCGGTTTTCAATTTCTAAAAATATTATATACCATTATCATACTAAATTAATTCAGTATGGTTCGATATTTTTAAGTTCGATTTTGATATTTTACAGTACGGTAATTCGGTTACTATAGTTTGTTCGACTTCAACTTACATATACTCATATCGTAGAGAATTATGATTTTGCCTATTCACGATTCACGAAATATCTCAATTATATCGTGTTATCACCTCACACATGTAAAAATATCCAGAAGAAAGTACAAGCAATCCTCTTTGTAAATCAATTACACAAAAAAAGACATTTCAATCAAGAAAGAGTAGTCAAAATTTCATTGTCTAAACAATCAGTCTTGTACTAATACTAATTTATATATTTGTTAGAATTATAACACTAATAAACATGAATTGTATATGTAACAATATATTTCGGTGTGATATTCGGTATTTGAGTAATTTTTTATAAATATCAAATACCATATCATATACCAAACTTTTTAAAAATGCATACCAAATACCCGAAACCACGGTATAAAAAATTTCAATTTCATTACGGTAATCGGTATCTACCATATCATGCTCACCCCTAGTTAAAGGTCACGAAAAGGGTAATAACACAGATAAAAGGTACTTCATCTGTTCATTTTAATGTCTAATTTCACTCGTTCAATTTAGAAAATCAAGACTTAATTATCATTTAAGAATCGTTTGGTATGCGAAATAAATTATAAGATTCGTTTGGTACACGAAATAAATTATCTCAAAATTATAATCCTAAAATTATAACTTCTGAACTAATTTATTCCATCTAAGAGGTGGAATAAAATAATAGTGCCAAGCTTGATGGGTCATCCAAGACTAAATTTGGAATAAATCTTATACTTTGTTTGGTTGAAAAGATAAATTTATCCGACTTCAACCAAACAAGATATAAATTTTATTCCAAACTTAAACTTATCCCGCATACCGAACGACCCTTTAGTTCCTAATTTATCTTTTATTACTCCCTCTGTCCACTTTTACTTGTTACGCTTCGTTTTTCGAGAGTTAATTTGACTAATCTTCATAACTAAATTAAATTAGATTAATTTAATATTTTAAAACTAAAATTAGATGTTCATAAATTATACAAAAAATTACTACAAGTTGCAATTCTTCTCATATTAATATGATGAAAAAATATATGTTATAATGTTGGTCAAATTTATGCAGTTTGACTTTCGAGAAGCGAAATATGACAAGTAAAAATGAACGGGGGGAGTATTAACTATAATCATTTTTCAATGCATCTTCCAAGACATTCAATTTATTATATTCAAAAGATGATATAATAAATTTATCATTGTATTAATCATATGCCAAGTCAAACATAAATACGTAAAATGGACGAAGGGAGTACAAATGTTCTTTGCGCGTTATAAGCTATTGTCGGCGTGTACGTTGTCCACGAACCATTCAAACTTCGAACTGCGTACATTGGTCATTGGATTAATTATATTCTTTATCACTTCCTATCAAACTTTTAAAATCTACTTTTAAGTTAGTCTTTTTCCAAATACGGTGGAGCATTAGAAAAAATATTTTGAGAGAACAATAATTTTTTGATTATGACAATATTATAAAACACAATTTGCATTGACACAATCTTTTAAAAATTGTTTTAGTTGTCAATTCCGAAAAAATGAACATTTAAAAAGTTACTTTACACTCAGTTTAATTTAAGTATTACTTTAAATATCTATTATGAGATACTATATTAAGTATTTTATTTAACTAAAAGTAAAATAAATTCACAAAATACATTAAAAATTCTAATCAATATAAACATACTTAAAACCAAAATCATAAGATTGAAGATATTATATAATTACTTAAATAAGTAATATATATGATAGACAAATTGTTAAATCAATGAGGATTCTGAAACATAAGAGCGGAGAGGCGAATTGTACCTTTCCAAAATTATTAGTCGATTTATTTAGGTGAACTTCAGCCAACTAATTTGAAAATTCTCTGCAAGTAAATTGTTAGTGTAACTTCAAAGCTATTGTAAAATTAAAGAAGCAGAAATAAAGAAGAGTGCGGAGTGCAGAAAATAAAAGGCTCAAAGTATATTTATACTGGTTTGTGTACCAATATGGTAGCTACATCCGATTTTCCTTGGGTCACAAGGGCGTCCTTAGAGCTTGCAGCAAATATGAGGTTATCTGAAATTGACTACCACTGAATATGATATAGAAGATAAAAAAATTGATTATCTAGCTGAATACCATAGATTGATTGGTAGACTACTCTATCTTAGAACTGCTAGATATGACATTATGTGTGAGATATATGATATATCAAACAATCTCCGGGACTTCGTATTTTGCTGTCATCTCACAATTCTACTTCTGTAGCAATATTTTATGATGATGATGGGCACCATGCCCAACACTAAAAAGTATGTGACTAGTTATTTTGGTTAAGCTGAGATATTTTTTTTTTTCTCGAAAATTCAAGAAGCGAACTACCATTTTCAGAAGTTCAGGCGAGGCTGAAAATATAGGGCCTAGCCTCCACTATTGTTGAAGTCATTTGATCATTGGCCCACTTAGAAAATTGGGTTTACAACTGATTTTCAATTCTTCTTTATTGTGTTAGTAAGTCTTTAATGCATATTGCAGAAATTTCAATATTCCATGAATATACTAAACACAAGAACATTGATTGGCACTTTATCCAAAAGAAGATTGAGCAGGGTCTTGTCAATGCACTATGCCTAGCCTCTTCTGACCAACAAGTTGATTTGCTTACTAAGGAACTTGGTAGGGCACAATGATCATCAATTGTTTCCATGTTAGGTATGAAAAATTGTACATATCGCCTAACTTGAGGAAGGGAGTAAATAATGCACATACGTTTTGCTTTATTCTGATCGTTTATTAAGTTGCAATAACTCTGTGGCTGAATTTTCAGTAGTAAAGGGTACCGCATGTGTGTCTCAAATACTCACAGTAAGGAAAAATTTCTCTCACTTCTCGGTGAACTTTTGAATCGTAGTAGTTCTGAGACATCCCAATTCTTCCTGTTGCAAATTGCAGCACATCAAGTTAATATATTTATAAGAACTTCACCTGAGTAAATTCCAACAATTATCCTCCTTCCACGAATAGCTGATTTAGCAAACTTTATTTGTATACATTAAGTAGCCGTTTGGCCATAAAAATTATTCACTTTTTTCCGGAATTTTTTTTCACTTTTTTTACTTTTGGGCGTTTGGCCATAAATATTCGGAATATTCTGGAATACCAAAAACAAGAAAAACTTGTTTTTCAAAAAAAATTCACTTTTTTCACTTTTTTACAACTACATTTCACCAAAAACTACAATTTCAAAAACTATGGCCAAACACAACTCCAACTCCAACTTCAAAAATTCCAAAAAAAGTGAATTTATTTTTGGTATTTATGGCCAAACGGCACCTAAATTGCATGATTACACTTTTCACTTCATTAAACTTGCATTGAAACAAGTGTAAAATTAGGTTTTGGGCCTAACTCACACTCCAAAAGTTAGCTCAAAGGGAGGAGGATTGTCCAAGCCTTATAAGGAGCTCAGGATTCTCGTCCGTCACCGATGTGTTATATTCTCTTCACCCCCTCACGCTCTATGAGTGCATTTTTGTTGAGATAATTCAGCCATGGAAGAATCAGTTATCACAAGGAAGAGAGGAGAAAAGAGTTTAGAGAAAAATGCTTTATTATTGAATATGAACTGAATGTAAAGTACAGGGATATATATAAAAATAACTCCACTAACTAGTCTAACTAACTAATCATGTACAACTAACTATTTTCACCTAACTCCTCTAACTTTGAGTTATTGCATCATTAGTCCCACAACCTTCTACACTCCCCCTTAAGCTGATGGAAGAAAACAGGCTTTTCATTCCAAGCTTGCATACAAGATATTCATGTTGTGGTCTGCACAAGGCTTTTGTGAGCAAATCTGCAAGTTGTTCTTTTGTTCCAATGTGTTAAGTTTGTATGAGTCCTTCGAATCTTTTCCCTTACAAAGTGACGATCTATGTCATTATTTTTGGTCCTTTCTACGGAAGATAGGATGAGCAAAAGAATCCGTATAAGCAGCCTTGCTATCACAAAAATAGAGTTATTGGTAACATTAACTTCAAGCTCAGTTCTTTAAATGTACCCATTCAACTATGTGATTTCGCAAAGTAGTGCAGCTATACTTCTAAATTCAAACCTTTGAGTAACTTTTGAAACTCGTTTGTTGTTTTGATTTCCAAGATACCAGTGCACCTCCAAGTTTCACCACATATCTTGTAACTGACTTTCCAGTCTCAACACATGAGCCCCAATCTGAGTCACAATATGCAGTTAACTTCATGTCACCATCTGAGGGCATAACCAAACCAAGACAAGTTAGCCTGATGTATCTAACCACCCTCTTAGCAAACTCTTCCATATGAGAGGTTTTAGGTGCATGCATATGTTGGCTTAGAACCTGAACCACAAAGGCTAGATCAGGTCTTGTCATGGTTAAGTATAGCAGTCTACCAACAATTCTCTGATAGTTGATCAGACTGTTATGCATCATGCTTAGCTACTTCAGGTTGAAACAAAGTGTCATACTCAACTGAGGTGATTTTGTGATTGAATTCAAGATGTGTGTTAGATGGCTTGCAATCAGTTATCCCCAATTCTGAGACTAACTCAAGTGCATACTTTCGTTGGCACAAATGAATCCCTTTTTCAAACCTGGCAAATTCTATTCCTAGAAAGAACTTCAATTCGCCCAAATCCTTCATCTTGAACCTGGCTTGGAGATCTTTTCTCACTTGTTCAATCAGTCTTAGATTACTACCAGTTTAGGTCTTCTACATAGACTAATACAATCAGAATAGCACCCTCTTTCTGTTGAGTAAACAATGAATAATCATAGCGAGATTGTACAAATCCCATATCACTCAGAGCTTTAGTCAACTTCAAATTCCATTGCCTAGGGGCCTATTTTAGACCATACAATGATTTGTGATGTTTGCACACTTTCCTCTGAGACTCCCCCTGGCTTGTAAAGCCATCAGGAATGTGCGTACAAACATCTTCTATCAGATCACCTTGGAGAAATGCATTGTGCACATCCATCTAAAACACATGCCAAGCAGAAGAGGCAGCCAAGTTAACAACAACTCTAACTGTGACCATCTTTGCTACAGGAGAGAAGGTCTCAGAATAATCTAACCCTTTTTGTTGACTATAACCCTTAGCCACTAGTCTGGCTTTATATCTCTCCACCCCTCCTGATGATTTATACTTTACCTTGAACACCTATTTACAACCAATAGGTTGTTTATCAGAAGGCAGGTCTACAATGGACCAAGGGTGATTGTCATCTAATGCAGCAAGTTTAGATTCCATAGCCTTTACCCACAATGGGTCCTTACTAGCCTCAGCAAAAGATGTTGGTTGAACAATAGCAGAGAAAGCAGTCAAAGCTGTTTTGTATTGAGGTGATAAATGATCATAAGAAATAAAGCTAGCAACAGAATGAGCAGAAGTTTTAGGTTTAGAAGGCATGACATAGTCAGTCATTCAGGCAGGAGTTTGGTGCACCTAGAAGATTTTCTCACATTATCAGAAAGAACAGAAGGAAAAGTAGGAGGAGGAGTAAGACTAGATGGAGTAGGAGAGGAAACAAGATCTGGTGAGGGTATAGTTTGATCAGTGTCATAGCTAGGGAAGTCAGGGGAATAGGACAGGACTAGAGGAGTTTAAGAGGAGGAAGAAACACCTTCATCATCAGAAGTAAGAGTCAAAACAAGAAAGATAGGAGAAATATCAGGTTGAGTGGATTCGAAAGGAAAAATAACTTCCTTGAAGACAGTATCTCTACTGACAAAGACATCCTTAGAACTTAGATCAAAGAGTATGTAACCCTTTTGAGAAGGAGAGTAGCCAAGAAAAATAGAAAGGACTGCTCTAGGACTGAACTTATCAGTTTTTTTTACTCTAGAAGCATAAAATAGGTTCCCAAATACTTTTAAGTTATCTAGAGATGGAGGCGTTTGATACAACTTCTCATAAGGAGATCGACCACCTAGAGCTTGACTAGGCAACCTATTTAGCAAGTAGACAGAAGTGGAGACACAATGACCCCAAAATTTCAAGGGCATGTGAGCTTAAAATCTTAAAGCTCTAGCCATGTCCAAGATGGTTCTATGCCTCCTTTCCACCACCCCATTCTGCTGGGGTGTGTACACACAAGAGATCTGATGGAGCATACCATGATCTTTGAGTAAGGAACTAACTTGCTCATTGAGGAACTCAGTTCCATTATCAGAAGGAAATTTCACCCCTGTGTTAAATTGAGTTCTGATCATAAGAAGGAAATTTCTAAGAACCGCTATGGTGTCTGCTTTAGTAACCATAAAAAAAAAAACCCAGATGAATTTATAGTTAATCATCAACAAGAGTTAAGAAATATTTTTTACCATCATAGGTTAGCACCCTGTAAGGGCCCCACTTATCAGCATGTAACAATTCAAAAGCACATGTAGACTGAGATGTACTAGTAAGAAATGACAGTCTTGATTGCTTTGCAATGGGACACACAGTACAAACATGATCTTTAGACTTCATATTCTGAAACAGAGTAATTTGAGCTAGCACTTTAAGTGGGGCATGACTAGTCTCTTATGCCACGAAATGAATATCACACATTTTATTCTCAAGAATCATACTACTAATATTGACGAGTTAGAAGTAAACTGATCGTATAGCTTTAGGGAAGATTATATTGCTCATAGGTTCTTCAGAATCGCGATCCGCCATAGTGATATAGGGAGCTATTATCCTTTCTACCAATCCCTAGCACCTTCCCACTTCGAGATATCTTGAAAGACACTTGAGATATCCCGAAAGACACAAAAGTCGAAAAAATGCCACTACGGCCTAGTGCCCTGGTGATTTTGGAGACTGACAACAAATTATATTTGAAATCTGGTATGTACAGAACATTCTGAATGGTTTTATTTTGTAAAATAGATGCATCAAAGTGGGCATTATATCTACCGTTTACCATTTGGTAAGTTCACTTTGTTCTTATCTTTCACATCTAACACTCTAAGCCTTTTGAGTAAATTTATTTTATGTACCGTACGTGATTAAAGGCACCGATATCAATTATCCGGTGATTCAACTAACTTAGATAAAAAGACGAGTGTAAGTCCCCACTGCAGTAGTAACGTGTACGGTGTGTTTCACGAAAGAACGTCTCCCGAGTTCGGCGTAGCACTATTTGCAACAGGTTCATGGTCCTTCGCGGCGTTGCGGGATGCGAGTATTGCTTTTTAGTGAATAGGACTTCCAGATATGTTTGCATGGATTGCTTGATCTTGAACCGGGGATAAACCAGGTGCATTATAGTTTGGATTGGTATTGATCTTCGTGGTCATTCATTGTTAGCATAGGAGTTTTCAAGTCCTCCTTTTTTTTTAAATTAAAAGGGGTAACTATGCCTTGGGGAAGGAAA
>NC_081342.1:15594805-15698345 GCF_029784015.1 Lycium ferocissimum | reverse complement strand
AGAGATATAAGAGAGAGAGAATTGAGTAATAGTAAAAGAGAGGATAAGTGGGGAGAAAGCTAAGTATCATCATCCTGCATGCTCAGGCAATGGAAGAGATTGGTGGTTAGATCAGAACTCAGAACTCACAAAAGGAAAAACACTTATGTATGGATTGGGTAATTGTGTCTGCCTCCCAACTCTTCTGACAATTTTAAGCACCTGCTTTTCCAAGTGCAGCTCCCTCTTCAATTAGCTTCACTTTTTTTTTTTTATGTCTTTTTTCTCAATCAGAAAAAGAAAAAAGACACTTAAAAGCCTCCTAAATTTTCAATGAAATAGTAGTATGGTTTTGTCCTCACAATTCACGATTTTTTGTGAATTTTGTCTTTATATATGTGTCAAATTTATTCATGCGCCCATATATATAATCTATTTAGCCAAGGAGACGGAGAGATTGATAATAATGTCCCACTTCATATTGCTGTGAGGTGGGTGGAATGGAGGCTCGCATCCGGGGTGCTGTGCGATAAGACTATGTCACCAAGGCTTAAAGGTAATTAAGTTCTACAGAGTGATGGTTAGACCAATATTGTTGTATGGGCAGAATAAGGAAGCTTAGATGGATGTACCAAAGACAAGGATGCTCAGATGGATATGTGGGCATACTAAGAAAGATATGATCAAAATGACGTCAGATGGGCAAAGTGGGAGTGACCTTTTGTATGATAAAATGTGAAAAACGATATTTGTATTGCCGTATACGTGAAGAGATAAGGCAATGATGTGCCAGTAAGGAGGTATGAAAGATTGCATGTAACATGAGTTAGGAGAAGTAGAGGTAGGTTGAAGAAGAATTGGGGGAGGCGATTGGACAGGACATGACACGACTTCAACTTACTGAAAACATGACCCTAGATAGGAAGGTACGGAGGTCGATAATTAGGCTAGAAGATTAGTAGATAGCTGAGTGTTGTCGACTTTATGTGGGGAAGGCAGGGGGCTAGCCTCCTCTCCTCCTCTTCTTATTAGTAGCATTGTTTAGTAATCGCATAATTTCTTAGTCTACAATGTGTATTACTATCTGTTGCTTCATTTACTTTGTATTGTTGCTATTTTGATGTTAATATTTTTCTTGCAATCCTGCTTCAAAAAATTTTCTTTTGAGACGAGGGTCTATCGAGAATAACATCTCTACCTCATAGTGGTAAAGGTAAGGTCTGCTTACATTCTACCTTTCTCAAACCTCCTTTATGAGATTACTAGGTGTATTATTACTATTTATATAGCTCGAGTTGGAGTAAAGTCAGTCAAATTTACTGGTCTAACCTAGATGTGCCACTATCAGTGCCGACTTTTGGATAAAGTCAATGAAGCACAAGCCTTAAAATGAAACTAATGAAAATAAATTCCAAATTAAATAAAAAATCGATTATAAAATAAGTATTCATAATTTTGCATCTGAAAAAGCTAGAAAATTGATTGAAAATGAAAATACTCCTTCGTCCCAATTTAAATGTCTTAGTTTGACTAGATACGGAGTTTAAGATATAAAAGAGACTTTTGAATTTTTCAAGGTCCTAATTTAAAGATATGGGTAATGTACTAAAATATCATTTGAATCTTGTGGATATAAACGTGTCACGTAAGATATTTGAATTCCCAACTTACTAAATAGATAAAGAGCCACTCTTTTTGAGACATACCAAAAAGAAAAATAAGACACTTAAAATGGGACGGAGGGAATATATATATATATATTCCCCTGTCAATCATAACAAATGATAGAATGTTATTTGAAGTTACATACTGTACAATTTATCTCATAAAAAGTATTATTTGATCGTATACTTCTCATTAAAATGTTGTTTTGGTATATATTCTTTAGGTTTTTACCTATGTGAAAAAAAATCTGTTATGACTAAAATAATCCAACATAGGAATTGAGATATTGACCATCTATTATATTTATTTTCATTATATACTGAAAATCGTAACTGACATACAAAGCAACATCATTTAAATGTTGAAAATCAATAGTGTTCACATGATCTTTTAACTAGAAATGATTGAACATCATTTGAATCGGCAAGGTGATCAATTTATTTAAGTTAGTTAGATGACATTACAGTCAAATCTCTGTATCCTGACCCATCTATTCCAATATTTTTTTTGGCTTTTATAACTATCGGTTGTTATACATCTACAAAAATATGTAACATTTAAATATGATTTGACTGTTATAGACAAAATTTATTCAAAAAAGCAATAATGTTATAAAAGATAAGAAAATTAATTTAATTTGAAATCTAAAAATATATGCATATTTCACTAATTAAAAGTTAAAGAAAGTTAATATATTATTAACGAATCCATAACTATATGTACAAAGATTTAAATTCTACGGCACACATTTAAAAGCTTAATTGAAATTTAAACTCTTTCAAGAATAATGTAAGAAATCTGCAATTTTAACTTGCTAGTTTAATTAATGAAATGCTTGAATATAATTAGTCGTCATACATATTACTCATCAGTTCCTACTCGTTACCTTCTGTAATCAATAATTGATTTTGAAGCTTCGTATATAATTGTAGTAAAAGAAATAGTATTAAAAAATGTAAATGACACTCTTATTTTAATATAAGACCAACAACCAAGAGCTCATAGCTTAAAAGATGATAAACCATTGCATCATAGATGTTAATACCAGTTTTCACGAGAAAGAGCGAGAGAATTTACTCCTACGCAAGACCTTGACGTGAGATAATCAACATAAGCTTCATTATTATTAGTTATCTTCAGCTATGTTTTTTTCAAGTTTCTCCAACTCAGATTCATATTGCTTTCTCTATTTACTTGGAACCCTAAATTAGTTAAAATGTTTGGCTAGTATTTAGAGTCCGTGCGTTACTAATTAAGCTAACATCTATACGTACGTTATAAACAGAACTATAACATTTAATGAAAGTTGGTGCTTTATTAATGTGAAAAAGTCGGTTAACATTGAGTTAATTAGTTCCTAAATAGGATAAGATTTTACCTTAACTTCCTTGTCTACTACAACACAACTTTTTATCCCGACATGCATTATTCCAATTGTGTCCTTTTCTTGTATATTTCTATTCAAAGTAACTAAATAATTAAGGGTATAAAAGTCGTTCAATATTTGAAGGATATTTTAGTCACCCAACATTTATATTCATGCTTTTAAAATAGTATAATAGATCTATGAAAGTTGTTTTGTTTGACGGAAAAAATAATTAAGGTCTCTCGTTGAAGCTGACTTTAGGCCACGAATAGTATTGAGCAATCCCTGATCACCTTAGAAAAATAATTAAATTCTACTCATACTACGCCCAAAAGATAGATGCTGCTTGTGCTGGCCAATGGTTTCCCAGCTGACAAAAGTTAAGCACACTAGAGGATTGGGAGGTCAGAATTATAGTTGCCTTCGGTTTCGATTTATCATTTGGCCTACATGCACTACCCTAAAACTGCTTTTTTTAATAAATAGTTATGGGAGAAAATGAGCAACTTGTATCTTCCCCTGCATCACTATCTGACACATCCACCGCCAATGGCTATGCAACTTGTCTCTCCTTCCATACATTGGTTGCATGTCTTGGGATTTCACGTATATGTCATCACACACAAACAATAACAATAACAATAGTGGTCCATGTGTTCACGGACGTAGCGACTCTCAAGAGTTTTTTTCAGACCAAACCTAATTCATCAGACATCATGCAGCAGCACATAATAGTTAATGCAAGTGCATTGACAGTTCTCAACCTCCCTCTCAGACGCGGATCCAGAATATAAAGTTTATGGATTTCTACGACCTTAAATTAAGACTCTTTCCGTCTATTTTTATTTATCCACTATATTAAAAATAAATATACATTTTTATTTGTTCAATTTGAAAAATCAAGAGATTATTTACTATTTCATAACTATTTTACCCTTATTGTTAATTATTGGATTAGATACTTATAAGAATTGATTTCAGTTATTCAGATAATTTATAATAATTAAAGGTGATATAGTAAAATTGTCATTTTATTTTTGCAACTTAAAGCTTAAGGGATGTGTCAAGTCAAACACGGACAAGTAAGAAGACGAAGGGAGTATATAAAAAGAATTTGGTTCATACTATATTTAATAAATATTTTGTGAATTCTTAGTAAGATTACAAGGTTTGAACAAAAGTTGTTGAATTCACGTGAACTCATACTTGATAGGTTAGGTCAGCCCCTGTTGCCACCACGGCTAGTTTTGAATCCTTTTGTCAGAAAATTATTCTATGCAAATAACGAAGAAAAAAAGATCTTATATACATATATAAATCTTTAAACTCTCTTGACATAAGAGAGACAAAATTGACTTTAAAATTATCTCTAATTATTCCCGTATATGACACTCTTGCTCCTTTTAAGATTTTCTTGTTAGAATATCTGACTTTACCACACAGAATCTGTGAATAGTGTTACTGGATTTATATTTCTACTCTTGCATGTATGACTATCAGTGTTTTCTTTCTTTAAGCATCAAAGAGTCCACCAGTGAAGGTCAAGTTGTAGAAAAGCCAATGAACAAGAGTGCAACTCTCTATTAAATGCTGCAACAAGCCAACAACTGAAAAGTGTTCAGAGCTTTGGGAATAACAAATACAGGATAGTTACGGAACCCCTCCTTGTTCTCATCGTTACTTGTAGTGGTGAAGTCAGAATTTTCACTGAGGGGGTTTAAATATAAAGAAGTGAACTCTCAAAAGAAGCTAAGGGGATTCAACATCTACTATATATACTTAAAAATAATTTTAACCTTATATATATAGCATAATTTTCCGCCGACCCTCGCACTCATGTGGCTCTGCCCCTGGTTACCTGTGTCACTGTGTGCCTTTCTGGAAATTGTACTTTCTCGAATGGCATGCTAGAAAGATATTTTTACAACAAACTATGCCCACCTGAGCAAATTCAGAATACCAACGTCCTATATGTAGCAGCTTTGAGACAATACATAGACCCTCAACTCCCAGAAAATCTTGCAAACGAACCACCAATACTATTTTCCAGAGTCAGTCGGGAGGAAGAGAATCAGACAACACTCTAATTGTGGTAAAAACATTCTTTTAAACTGCAAGCACTTCCCATGATAAATAAATAAAAATTCTTAAAACATAACTAGGACAATTTAGAACTGTCATTTACAACGTCGATTCATCTTCTGATGAATATGAAATTGTCTAGTCATTTTACAATGGTATTCAACTACTTAAGAGTAACAATGTAACGATCAAGGTTATAGACTCTTGCTAGGAGAGAGCACCATTGGGTGTGTGTAAGAATATTCTACAATTACAGGAACGAGGTATAGATAGTTATAGTGACAAATAGACAATTTCACATCTTTATCCACTTTGAGATCTAGGAACAACCGAAGCATCTTCTTATTGTAGAAAATAAACCTGGCGATGCAGGTATTTGATCAGGCTCGTGCTTGTTGCCGGGAAGATGCTTAACGAAGGCTTTTACTGCTCCAGGGACGCCATCTTCATTCTCCATCACCTTAGCCAGCTCAACTGCATGCTCCTTTACCTGTGAATTATCTCACTTGTTCATATTGAAAAACATTCCACCTTCTCAAGCTTTTTCTAAATAACAACAACCACGCTTTAGTCCAAACAACTATACTCCAAGTTTTTCTATACTTCAAATACAAAAGAAAGGAACAACTTGGTAAACAAGAAGGAAAATCCATTTTGAATTGATATCTCACCGTTACTCTCAACTTTCTAGTGATCTAGAGGATGCTGCAGTAAGACACTAAGACTCAATAAGGCCCTTTGGACATAACTTTGGCAATAAACTCCAGTACATATATGTGCTAATTCATGCTAAAAAGTTTTTGCTCTTATGTAGCTTCCGCAAGCAACTCAGTACATGGGATAAAAATCCATACCAAAGTACCTTAGGATCAAGCATGAATTTAATTGCATCAGGCAGCTTAGGAAGTGAAAATTCGTCGACAGGTATAGGTGGAGGGCCGACACCTCTAGTGTGCACCCTTTCCCCCCAAAATGGCTGGTCACCAAAGAAGGGGACAACAGTTGCTGGACACTGTAATCCCAAAATAACGATGAGATACAATTAGCCCAAATAAACACAACGAAACGAGAGAAGGAAAAAAAACAGAAGCTGCTGAAATCATCACCGCAGCTTTAAGACCAGCAGCCGTTGTTCCAGCACCCCCATGGTGCACCTGGAAAGAAAGAGACAATTGGTTGTGTCACTTATCCTATGCATGCTAAGCTGGATGATACTTCGAATATGAAGCACATAAAAAGGGAGTTTGTTAAAGCTTTCAATTGATTGGGAACCACAGAGAGTGGCCTTTATGAAGCAATAGAGATTAACCGCCATCCCCTTCCCTGCTCAACTCCCACTCTAGAAATGTATTTGTCAGCGGCACAAAAAGTTCCAAGCTGCCAATTCCCCCACCCAACTGCAAGTCACAGCAGCATAAAATTGTTGACTCAACTTACATAAAAAGTGATCTATCTTCTCATAATAGACAAACACTGGAAAGGAAGTAGCACTTCAATCTTGGATCTTGACCAGAGTGAATTATTTTATCATACGTTATGAGAGAAAACAGTTAAATCAATTGCCCTTTTTAGCACAAAAAAGTCTTGAAAACAGAATTATATCAAAGCCATCCACTAGGCTTACTAAACATTTTAATCCAAACCATTGCTGTTACATTAACGGTGCAGGTTGGTGCCACTTGGTCCTGGATCTTTGTCGCCATTTTGTCCTGGATTTGAACAAATATTTTACAGTTGATGGCTACAACAACCCAGTTTGGGATTATGTTCAGTCCACAAACTCACCAAACTGGAACATATTCACACATCTATAAGAAGAAAGCGAGGCCAAGATGGAAACACGTTCAACCAGTGGCAGAGCGAGGAATTTGTTTAAGGGGATTCAAAAAAATATCAGAATGTGACCATTGGGATTTGACCTGTGAACTAAAGCAATTATTGAACCTCTTTTTCTGCTACTCTAGAATATTTCCTGATGCCAAGGGGATTCGATAGCTTATACGTAAGGAACAAAGCTCATTTTTAGCTTGTTTACACCTTATAACCCCCTTCCACACATCTAGTTCCACCACTGCATGCAACTTAATCTTAGAGCTCTATGCGCTCAAAAAGCTGAAGAAACAATGAAAAAGTGGTCAGGGACATGTATACAAGCCTAAACTTAATGTCACAGCATCTAACATCTCAAGCCCAGGTCATGCAACTTCAATAGTCAAGAATTTGTGAACCATATACTACACTTAATAGTAACACTAAACCATTGGTACCAATGAATAAAACTAAAGTCTTTATTGAAAATCCCACATAAAAACTATGTATAACCAATGAATAAACCTAAGTCAATATTCAAAATCACAAGTCAGTCCTCCAGTTTTCACTGTGCCTCAACCCTCCCCCCAAGTTTGGTCCTGTGGCCTTAAGCTTCCTATATTTCCTTGAGCTTCTTATCCTTATCGCTGCTTAGCTAATAAAACAGAATTAGAGTAAAAGTATCAAAGGCTCACCGCTGCAAAACATTGTAAGAATAACCAATCATGGGGACAATTATCGAGCAAGTACACAAAATCCTTTGGTTCAGCCACTGGGCACACAACAAAAATAAGTATTAGCTGAGTTCCACCAACAAAACTACATGAGTTACCTACACAAAAATGAATAATTAAATAAACCGTGTATTCTTACTCTAGAATAATAAGCAGAATTCTCAAGTCCGAAAGCAGAACTTACAATTGCCAAGGCCACCCCAGCCTTTGTTAATGATCCCTCTTTGTCCAGTGAGTTCCAATGCTTCAACAATTATTTGGGTCATTTTCTGTGGCTGTTGAACAGGCTGAGATTGTACAAAGAAGTTAAAAGTTGGAGATGGATACTAAAGAAATCTAAAGCTTGGATTTGGGATATCAAAACATAAATATGAAATGTCGCATCGCCATAGTTTGACTTTAACCAATATTTAGCATTATCTAAATCATGTCCGAAGAGGCTGAATACAGATTGTATGTACATGTTAACACAGATCCCTTCCTATAGAATTTGCAACTGTTTTATATCACCTTTGGTATGACACGTGATTAGGATAACAACAACTGATAAGAAATGGATTTTTTGGACAAAAGATGAGTTCAAAAGAGAAAAGCATAGAATTCATTCTCAAAAAAATGAGTAAAGCATAGAATAAGACTGATGAGAATGAATTCTATACTTTTTTTTTTTTTTTTTAGAATGATTCTATACTTTGAGAATGAGATTTCCAGGTTATCAATAGAAACAATATCCCCACAAGCACGTACATCCAAAACATTTTATTAGAATAAAAGCTTTGAGAAGAACCTCCATCAAAGTTCAAAATGAGTTCAACAAGCCATTACTAATAGAAATTTTACTGGAGTTGAGTCATCTAGGACAAGTTGAAATGGTCTTTATTGGGGCAAGAAAACGAAGTCAAGCATACAGTACCATTTAGCACAGCCTAGTAAAATGTTGGAAATTGTTTTTCTTTTTACTCATAAAATCATGCCCACCTAGAATGAATGTAGAATTTCAAACTAGAATCAACTGTATTAGCCAAAAACTAATGCAACTACCCTCCAGATCCATTTCCAAGACCTCTAACCAGCAGGTTAAAATTCATCCGGTCCATCGTGACAGTGACCATTTAACAACTATGCTTCAAATAAAATGACAGAGTTCGGCAGCTTTTCTCATCTGTAAATTCAATAAAATGCTAGTTTTACAGATCTGAAAGCAAAATATATTATATGTGCTTGGATAAAAGAAACTTTCTCAAGTTTAAATAAATTTGTACATACCTAACTATACTTCATGGGTCATCAAAATTACTAATAAAACCAACTTCCAGATAATAAATGTGTCACGACCCGACTAGGGACCTACGACGGCATGCGCAGGGAAACCACAGAATCACCGCTCATACCATTACCCATCGTACACATCAAGCGTTCATTCATTAATCTTATACTCAAATCATAGGAAAGCCATTTTTCACTTTGAAACATAATTACTTTTATATACATAAGCCCTTCGGCTATCAAAACATATATATATACACGTGGAAAAAAAATCGTGAGACCATACTACCCACACATGCTATCTACGAGCCTCTACTAGAGTACTAGACATACAGACGGGATAGGACCCCGTCATGCCCAAAACATATATATACACAAAAGAACAAATCAATGGCACCTCCGGAACAATGGAGTGCTCTCAAGTCTGCTAGTAGCTCCTACGAGTCTGGATCACCTCCCTGTCTACCCAGGGTACGAACATAGCGTCCAAAGAAAACGGACGTCAGTACGAACATTGTACTAAGTATGTAAGGCATGAATGAAATGAACATAATGGAGAAATCATACGGCATGAGATGAAGAAATAACCTGCTTAACCTTTAAGAGTAAATGCATTTTATACTTATTACATTTATTATCATAACGCACATATCATCGTAACACATGTACCATCATCGTTAACCCACGTCCGGGTAATCATCATATGCCGCCCACTAATGGTGTCATGCCCGGCCCTCTAGGCTCGGTGTAAACATAGCAGCGCGCCTTAGCGGTGACATGCCCGGCCATTTAGGCGCAGTGGAATCGTATCGTCATACAGTCAACATAAACTTATCATTATCATACATCTCATCATTAAACATACATTAAAGCTTGAAGGTAACTATGGCTATGTCGGGGTGACATGAGGTCGTGAACCCCCGACTACGTTATGGAGTGATCATAATCGTCATATCTCACCTTGAAGGGACTAACATTTTAAGGTGAGTGCACACAAGGAAAAGCATCAATGGAACCATACTTAGGATCATTAACCTCATGGACATCGTACCTCACTTTAAGATTCTTTGTACTTAAACTCATCATCATCATTATCATGCTCGTATCGTATCTCTTTTCTTTATCTTATACATATATAGCTCGTTACATCTATGGACTCATAGTTTCCTTTATTTAGGAAGATTATGGGAAAATAGGAGGATTCATGCCATAGGAGTCATGCCATAGAAGGAAAGGATTAGCCTCACATACCTCTTTCGTTTAGTTATTCAATCGTTTGATCGTTCTCCTTCGATGCTCGCATTTCTACCTTTAAAAGAGTTCGTATTAACGTTAGCTAATCGATTACATGAACATGCCCAACTAAAGCTAGAGAAAATTGGGCAGCATTTCCTTTGTTTATACAACTTTCCTCATATTACATATCAACTCCCAAACATCCATAACAACATTCACAATATTATAAGCAACAATCATCATTCATCTACATTATCCACATTTCACAATTTCACTTCAATTCTCCATAATCATGGTCATAGTTCACTATTACAAGTTTTCTCACATATAATGTTTATCCCATGTTCTAAATGTCATTTATAACATACTTATAATCACAACATATCAATATTCATGACTCATTCCAAACTACTACTCAAAATCTCATTATTCTCATCTTTGTGACCCATTTTCTATCTCCTTTCATGATCTAAGTCTTTCAACCTTTCATTACCTTAAACAACATGAAAAGATCATAAAACTTACCTTAGGTAGTGTAGGAATAAGCCTTGAGCGGAAATACTCCTCTTACACCAAAACCCTAGTTCACTTCCTGTTACACCTCGAAAAATTTTCCGTTAATGCACAGTGAATAGGCTAATGAAGAGCACGAAGTATACGATGTTTCAATAAGTAAGAGATGGCATTTGATGATTCTAAATAAGATTTTAAAGACATTCGATGTTAGACGAGAAAGTGCCAAGAGAAGGCAATGTATACGATAAATATCGGAAAGGATTTATGAGTAGCAAGTTGATGACAACTTAATGATGTTTGGGGAAGACTTATAACGCCCCTTAGATTGTTAATGGAGTGATGAACAAGTGCTAAGAAGGTTCCACAAGGATTGGAGATCAAATGAGACGACGAGATCAACTTTGGTGAAACTATGGGTTTCACGACCATGTTCCACGGCCCATATAATATTCCACGGACCGTGGAAGGGTCCGTGGAACTGCCAGCAGAAGTAGTGGCTGGCTGTTCATGAACCACGACCAGTTTCACGGCACAGCACTATGTTCGCGACCGTGGAACATCCGTGAAGTTCCGACGGCCGAAATGTTCTAACCTTAAATGTGATTCCAACTTCATTATTTCATTCTAACACTTCTCCACTTCTCTCTAAAGTCTCTAGAACCTTAAATATATTTCATGAACAAGAATCCAAGGGAAATCAAAGGTTCTTATCATCAAACCAAGTGAATCAAAGTAAGAAAACCCATTAAAGTTCATCAAAAGCAAGGAATTCAAGTGAAGGAAAAACTAGGGTTTTGCTCAAGTGAGATATTTGCAACCAAGGTTCAATCCTACACCATCTAAGGTAAGTTTTATGATGTTTCCATGTTGTTTAAAGTATTTGGAAGATGAAACACTTGGATTGCAAAAGAATATAAGAAATGGGTCATGAATGTGCACTAGTGCCACTTTTGAGTAAATGTTTGGAATGAGTTATGATTCTTGATACATTATGAATATAATCATGTTATAAATGATGTTGAGAACGTGGAATAGACCTTGAATATGAATGAACGGAATTATGTGATATGACCATGAATATGGATGAATTGGAGTAAATGGTGAAGTAAGAGTAATGTAGTTGACTAAAGGCTATTGTGATGATATTGTGAACGTTATTATTGATGTTTGGGAGTTGATATATGATATGAAGGAAGTCGTATAAATAAAGGAGATGCTGTCCGATTTTCTCTAGAATTAGTCATGAATGCTAAGCTAT
The DNA here is from genome assembly GCF_029784015.1 of Lycium ferocissimum. Classification (NCBI taxonomy): domain Eukaryota; kingdom Viridiplantae; phylum Streptophyta; class Magnoliopsida; order Solanales; family Solanaceae; genus Lycium; species Lycium ferocissimum. Next base: position 15,686,434 of record NC_081342.1, on the reverse strand, counting down.
ACGTTCTCTAATGTTAGTTTGACTTTAATGAAGTAGAACGTGAGCCTTGAAGAAGAACGTACAAGTGATAGAATAGTTGCACAGAAAGGTATGTAAGGCTAACCCTTCTTTCATAAGGCATGGTTGCTTGGCCAATTATCTATCCTTCTACGAGTCTATGATATTCTCCAATGATCCTATCTCTAGAAGCTATTAAGCTTATGATGCTCAACATGATATGATTGTACAAAATTCCTTATACGACGAGTAATCTTCTAAGGATAGAATGTAATGAATGACGATAGTAGAAAGGCTAAAGATAATTATGAGCTTATATGTATGTGCCCATGAGCGGCTAATGTGAACCTCGAGCTTATATATGGCCGGATAGAATATAGTGAATATGTATATGTATATATCTATACATGACGATGCGCGCGCACCACAGGCCGCAACAGGCGTATAACCCCGAGCCTTGGTAGGCTGTATGACACCGAGCCTTGGTAGGGCCAGCATGTGAAAACACCGAACCTACGTGGTCGGGTATGCTATATAAATGATATGTATATGACATCAATATGAGTACGAATATGCTAAGTATATGTAAATGCCAAGTAAGGGCTATGTATATGCAATGTATATGATATGAGCATTAGTATGAAAGGAAATATGAATACGAATACGAAAATGGATACGAAAGGTAAATGAGTACGGATATGGATGTATGTACACAAATACGCAATAGATATGGAATGTCCCTATGGAAGACAAGTAAGTGCTATGACGACGATGCTATTATCTCCCATCCTATGTTATTTCATATATTGTCTATTATGCTTTCATATTGATATTGATCATGCTTTACATACTCAGTACATTCTTCGTACTAACGTCCTTTTGTTTGTGGACGCTGTGTCATGCCCGCAGTGTGGAGACACTCGATCCATAGCTATATTCTCGCAGACTACATAGCGGAGCTCCATTTCATTCGAGTCGTTACAGCCTTTTGTACGTATTCTTTGTGTACATTTATGGGCACGGCGGGTCCCCGTCCCGCCTATATGATATGACGTATCCTTTTTAGGCTCGTAGACACGTGTATATGGTTAGATATGTTTGGCCTTGTCGGCCTAGCATTTTGGGATATTATTTTGATACCTTGTTGGCTGATGTACATTTATATGGGCATAGATGATATTGATGATATAGATGTGTTGTTGCCCAATGAGATTACAATGGTGATGAATGAAAAGCATGATTTAATTACGTGGATCACCTAGACGTGATATGAAAGTATGTTAAGGGGTGCCTGGGTGGGCTAGCACCGGGTGCTCGTCGCGGCCCTCCGGTTGGGTCGTGACACTTCCATTGGAATTTCTTGGCTTGGATGAACTTCAATGAGTTTCATACACTTGATTTTGTTGGTTTGATGAAGTTGATCACAAATCTCTCTTGAGTTCTTGTGGATGAAGAGTGGAGAGCTCTCTAGAATGTTCTTGAAGTGTGGAGAGGAGAAATGAAATGAATTAAATGGAATGGGGTCCTTATATTAATTTTAGAAGCTGTCCCGACCAGATTCTACGGACCAACATACTGGCCGTATAAATTATACTGGCCGTATATATGGCCGTAGATCTGGTCCAGTGAAAGACCCATTCTGATCACAACATACGGCCTAACATACGGCTAGTATGTTTTATACGGCCATACTAGCCGTATAATGCCCAGTCTTTCAGAACTCTTTCTCGTCGACTCGTTTGATCTCCAATCCTTATGGAACCTTCATAACACTTGTTTAACACTTCATTAACAATCTAAGGGACATTATAACCCTTCTCCAAGGCATCATTAACTCATTACTCGTAAATTGTCTTCCGATACATAGCATATACCTTGCCTTTCTTGGCAACTTCCGTCTCCTACCTCGAATGTCTTTGAAATCTCATTTAGAATCATCAAATGTTATTTCTTACTTACCAAGACATCGTATATTCATTGTCTTCGTTAATCTATTCACTGTATGTTAACGGGAAATTTTTCGAGGTGTAACAATATGGTTACTTTTTCTGTGTATTCTATCATGCTTTGATTACACTTGTTCCGGCTTAGGTCTATCGGGAACAACTTCTCTACCCCACAAAGTTAGGGGTAAGATCTGCGTGCATTCTCCCCTCCCCAGACCCTACTTGTGGGATTACACTGGGTAAGTATTTTTTTTATATTTTTTTTCCTTTTTCTATGTATCAAAGTATCTAAGTGAACGTGAACATAAAATCTGGCCAAAATCTCCCACATACTACTAACAGTTTCAGTATATACAATATAGTGCAAGAATTAACTCAATTTGGAGATAATACGTTATAGTAAGATTTTTGAACAAAGTAGGAATGAATCTCTTCTCCACTAACTATACTATACAAAAATGAGAAACTCTCTGAAACATGACAAATTATAAGACAGTGTGTTCAAAGATTATGCAGCTGAAAGTTGGTGTAAATCTGCGTGCTGGAGTAAGAAAAGAGCTTATAAGTAAAATTAATTTTATTAAAGCAACTACCAAGGTGGTACTGCAGAATAAGAAGTTACAAAGTTACAAATATTACCAGATAGAAATAACTAAAATCATCTCAACGCATCTCAATGCACAAGAGTCTAAAACATCTGAAAAATCTTCAGCCCATCCTCTCCTACATCAGTAAAACAGATTCTCTGGAGCAAAAATCTTCCATTTCATTTATGGGGTTCGTCTCTGTAACACTGTGTTAAATGAGTGTTAACGTTACATTTTAGCTATATGAAGTCCCATGGGGATGAGTTTGGGTGGAAATGGCTGTTTTGGAATCAAGACGGATAGTGAGGTGCATAAGATTCAATAGAATCGACTAAGTTTATGGAAGGTCTGTCTTCCAGCCTGATTTCGTGAAAATCTGTTAGGAATTTGAGAAAACTTAAAACATGAAAGTTGTAGCCCTTTGAAATACCTTTCCAACGATATATTGTGGAGCCTAAATGAAGCTCCGTACAAAAATTAATGTTCATTTCTTGAAGGGCGCTTGGAAGAAGCAAGCTGGGAGCTCGCTGAGCGGGGGCCAAGGGTTTGAGCTCGCCCTGAAGCTCACTTAGCAAGGTCCAGAGCGAGGGGTGACCTCGCTTTGGAACTCACTCAGCGAGCCGAGGGATACTTCGCCCCAGGCCTATAAAAGCAACCCTTAGACGATTTTATGTCATTTTTGACGTTACAACTTCATTCATCTCTAGGCGTTAGTTCTCTCTCTCATCATAAATTGTGTCAATATGGTCCTCTAACAATTCTTAGGTAATTCTAATAACATTAATTTAACGATTAGTAACATGATTCTTCAGCAAAACATAAATTTCCAATGGTAAATCCTTCTCAAGAGATTCAAAGCTAGAGTTTTGGTGTTCTTCGTCAGAGAAGTAGTTTAGTTTGTTAGATTGGAGCAATTACAGGTATGTAAGGCTAACTATATACGTGTGGAAATGTCATTGATCTTCCCTTCTCGTTCTTCATCATTATTACGAGTTGCTTGTATCAGAAATGAGATTATGCCTAGTTTTATGAAGAGTTCAGAACTTATCCTTTGAGAATATGGTTTCGTAGTTGTTCATGATTATCATTCTAAATATTGTGAACTCAGTACGTCAATATAGACTCGTGTTTGACATCCCATGAGTCTCAGTCATGAAAACTCAGTATGTTTATAAAAAGTTAATGCTTTAAACTCCATAATCAGTTCATGAAATATATGTCTCATTATAGAATGTTCAGTAAGCCAGTGTTATGCATTATAGTATGATTCCCAGTTACTTAATATAAGTTGATGAATGTTGAACACCTGTATTTTTGCCGAGAGGGCATGGTCTTATGTATCACGTATGCTTAGCGAGGCCACCGGTAGCCACATACTTGGCCGAGGCCACATACTTGTGCACTTATACTTGGCCGAGGCCATAGCTGGATGCACTTACTTGGGCCGAGGCCACATATTTGTGCACTTATTCTTGGCCGAGGCCATAGATTATAAATCCAGTAAAACAGGTGATTCATATTTAGAACAGGAAGCACCTATTACTTTACTTCTTTTGTTCAGTTAACAGTTTATGTTTCAGATTATATATACATGTTTATTGATTTAGGCTGCCAGTATAATTCAAATGTACTGATGTCTCACGATGTAGTATTGATTTACAGGATGACGGATCGGCCCACTAGGATTCTCGTATCAATGATGTGCCGTGGATTTATGGCACATTCGACGCCTTTTTACTATGAATTTTGGTTGTTTTCAAGTAAGTCTGGGTCATTTTAATGTATTTTTGTTGTGTTTTAGGAGGACGATGGCCCAAAAGCCAAAACAAAGGAAAAAGAAAAAATTTGCCAGAAATAAAGAGTCGACGGTCCATTGATCAATCGACGGACCGTCCTTTGAAGCGTTGATAAGTTTAATTTTCCAGTGATGGCCTAAGTTAAGAGGGACAAGGACAGAGCCATCGACGACGTCGACTTTGATCGACGTTTCGTCGTTTGTATTGTCAAACAGATTTGTCTACCAGAAGAAGGACGGAAGAATCAACGGAGGGTCGAAGCTGGTCGCGTCCAGATTGAATGGACCATAGAACTGAAAGGAAACAAAAAGACGAAGGCATCGACGGGCCAGCGGAGTCGATGGTCCGTCGATCATGCTACCAGAGGCAGTTTTGCCAATTGCTGATGTACGTTTTTGGGGCCTATTTAAAGAACATTTTAGGTCTTTGTACAGATCAGATTTCTCTCTAACATTTAACACTTTTCCCATTGGTGGGTGAGCATTGAATACACCACTTTTGGAGCTTAGTGAAGACAAAAAGATTTCATTCCCACCATCTTTATTACACTTTGTAAGCTTTATGTCTCTATTATTGCTTACTACTTTTGTGATCAATATGTGTGAGTAGTTTCTTTAATCAAAGTAGTGGACCCAAGTGATGGGTGTTATGTAATGGGTGTCTAACATTGTGTGTGTATATATATATATAATGGGTTGTGATGTATTTTATTATTTCTCATATTCATTGTTAGTTAGTGGTTGCAAACACTAGCATACACAAACCTAGTTTTATTTGGAAAGATGAACTAGGGTTTGAGTTGAAATAATATAATAAGGACTTGGGCGCTAACCCCTCGTTTAATGAACTCACTTAGGGATAGAATGAGTTCTACTTGGCATATTTAATCGGTTGTAGTTGCAACTTTTCTATATTTGGGGAAAATCATGAAAAGAAATACTTTCTAACTATTGGAAAATATTGGGAAGTGCATTAGAGATTAAGTGCATACAAAACCGCCACCCATTAGAAATATAGCATATTGATACCTTTCAGCATCTAAACAGCGGGGACACAACTTTGATTCTTTATCCAACAAATTCCAAATACTTCAAAATAGCGAACACAAACTAAAACCCTTTTTCTACACTAGCCGGAATAGAACTAAAGTCTTTAGAGACTAGTATCGTATACAATTAGTACCCTTTTCTCTCCATATTCCTGTGGGATTCGACCCCAACCTTGTTTGGGTTACTATATTTGACAACGTCCGCTTTACGCCACTAATAGGTGTAATTTGAGTGTATCAATCAGCTTCTCGGTGAGCCCCAGTTCTTTCAGGGTGTTATCCTTATTACAGTCATGTTTTCAGTATTTTAGATAGACAGGTATGCCGGGGCCTTGTCCCGGTAAACAGTCAGTATTTTCAGTACTCTTCAGAGGCTTCATAGACTAGAGTAGTAGTCAGTCAGAGCCACATGCTTTTTATGTTAGCCATGATTGCCAACTTTGCTCAGTATTTCTGCATTCAGTGATTTATACGGTCAGACTTTTAGTATATCAGCATGTGTTAGTTTTATTTCCGCATTCAGTATGTTTTGATATCACATGTTGATTCAGCCAGCTAGTTAGTTCGCTCGGTCACATGTAGTCAGGCACCGAGTGCCGTGTTACGTCAGGCCGGAGTTTTAGGCGTATTTGTTTCATTCTTCAAGTCTTAGACTTAGATTTTCTAAGGCATTTCATTCAAACACTTGACAAAAGAATCAGCAAAAAGCTAAGATTAGCTATAATGAGAATAGGAATGAAAAGCATCTAATGCGGCTATTAACAAGGAAATGAGGAAGCAAAATAGTGCAGAAAAACCCTCGGGGGTTGGCACAGTGGCAATTGACTTGAGCCTTGGGGTGCTCCCTTTCAAGGTCTCAAGTTCGAAACAGCCCAGGTGCAAACAATTTACGAGGGCCATCGGGCTGGGAAACCCTGAATTAACAATAGTGCACTTGCGAAACTCCTTGCCGAGGGGAACTGTGCACCCGGATTAGTCGGGGCTCAAGAGACTTTCGGACACCCGATTAGCCAATCAAAAAAAAAATGGTACAGAAATGCACAAATTACTTATCTTACCATATGCTGGGGGATTAGCAATAATCGCATCTGATTTGAAGGGTACCCCAGTATCCATATCAGGTTCTTTGCAAGCTGGGGCTAGAGATTTATAATATCCTTCAACTGGTTTCTCTGAAAAAGAATTTCTGAGGGTTCAGAAGGTAAGAATCCCTTGTTTTTAACCATATCTACAAATCAAGAGAAAGAATATTGAGTCAAATCTGATAAGAACTTTTGAACTTAATGATTATTATGAATGAAGGCTCCCATTGCAATTGATGAAATTTGACGCGATCAGTAATTAGTCAAACTCAAGCATCTAAAGACTTTCTCTGCAACAACTTAGAGAGAGATCACATATTCTAGTGCACCTACAAATCCAGAGAACAAAGCACTTGCAGATGATGTGTAAGATGTATAGGAACCAAGTCTTATATATAATATTAATCCTTAATTTATGCCCCAAAAGGATTCACAAAACAAGATTTTAGTGGCAAAATAATCTAAGTATTAGTAAATGAAGTCTTCCAATCTTCAGTAGTACTAGGAAAAAGTCATTAGCCAATAGAACGAATGACTTTCGAGAGAGTATAAGAAAGAACAAATGATGGGCTTCTTCTTTCAGATTGTTTCTTTCCTTTCTTTTTCTTTATCCTGTTTTGGTTTCAGATGGGAGATCGCGAGGCCATTTGCAGCAGGTTTAACAATTGATCCATGAAAATGCAAAATGAATCAAGCTAGTTAACCCTATTACTAGTAATAGAAAACAAGAAGTTGAAGCACTTCCAAGCAAGAAATAGTCCTTCGGCATTAACCAGTCAATGCATATACATAATGAATTTTTTGTAATGACAATTCAATATAAAGGTTTTCCACAACCATGTGAACCAATCACAAGTTGGTTATGCCTCACTTGTTTCAGGTTGAACAGAGTTACAAAGATAAGGATGACTGAGTAACACAATGTTTCACGAAGATTTAAAAAGAGTAAACAGACATCTAGAAATGTAGAGTATCAGATAAAATACAAGCAAGACACTAGACCCACATGAGATTGTTAAGTCAGTTTCACAAGCAGGAACTCAGGAACATTCATCCAGCCAAAACTTTTGGATCAACCCCAAGAGGATAGAACTCCAACCGATAGAACTCCAACCCAGTGATTAAGACAAACTCTTTGAAATTACATGGCTTGCCAGTCTCACTCGATGGCCATAATCCTGCATCAGCAGTTCGTCAACAAGCTAGCATGGACCAACAGATACTTTTTTTAGATATGACAATAAACAATCAGAGATAAGTTCAAAACAAGAGATAAATCATCATAAGATCCAGCTTCTTAGACAAGAATAGCATCTTATAAGAAGCAAAGGGTTTACACTTCAAAGGAAACAACTGCTTTTCTAATCCATTGACTACTAAAAGGTGGAGCACAATTAATTCAAGGTGGACCACCATTAACTGAAGATCTACCAAAGAGAAAGGGTTCCCAACAGAAACACAAAATAACTGCCCTCAGAGGACAAACAGCATTTATAGATATCAAGGGTATCCCTTGTGACATCGTAACAAAAGGTAGCTCTATAACTCCATCACAAAAGCATCAGTGGAAAATTTAGAGTTATAAAAACTACGGCTACAAGCGCAAATGTTTCATCAGCAAAAAGACAATGCTATCCTAATTTCAATATAAAATCTCATGGCAAGAAAAGCATAATTTGACTCATAATCCCAACAAGAAAGAAAAATGGGCTGGTCTTATAAGTCATCCATTTCAATTTCTGAAGTATGAAACAAGAAACAAGGAAGAGGGAAGGTAAAGACAACACAGTCATCAAGTTCTTGATGCAATCATGTTTACTGGTTTTCTTCAGCTTTGAGCAAGTTCTAGTCTTAATCGACAAATGGATTGGAGGCATTGCAAATTTAAAATGTAAAAGTGAAAGACTATGACTGTAAACTAGGACTGTAACCCGCAACAAAAAAAGGATACTGTAATTTAAAGGAAAAAGAGTGTCCCTATAGGTTTCCGATGCAGAAATCAAGTCACAGAGAAAAAGACACCCCCGCTCAAAGGGTTGCAAGTTTTTTTTTTTTTTTTGCACCAATTTAACATTTTAAAATACATATGTATATGCATGTAAAATATGGAAACAACTTGCAGACATAGAATCTGCGATTGCAAAATGATGTCAGGTACCTGCAAACGTTTGCCAATTGCAATAAAAGGTTGCACATCAGCGCGTGTTCCGACAATAAGCATTACAATCTGTATGGGGGGAATATATTGACGTTCTGTTGCATCAAGACGCTCATCTTCAACTTCATTATGGAGACATTGGGATGCAACTCCAATCACCCTGGACTCTACATCACCTGGAATATCAAATTCTACAGTTCCATTGTCACTGACAGTAGCTACTCTCTTCAACAACTTGAGCTGCAGTATTTTAAGTGTGAAACAAGCATCAAAGTTATGTCTATTAGTTGAATGATTTATCCATCCTTAAGTGACATAAAATTCAACAGTATGAGACACCAACAATAAGAAGACAATAGTATGATGGTTCTAAATCTGCCAAAAGCAGGTAATATACCCAACTCGCCCAAGTTTGGATGGGTTGCATTTAGAATATATTCATTTGTGGGTCAACAAGAACATGTGCGAATTGACCTATCTGATAGTTTGTGTCTATCTGGGCAACCAAGTCCTATAAGAAAACTTTGCCTAGATATGTACTTTTTTTTGTTTAGTTTGTTATAAATTTCCTTTCTTTCCAGTTTCACACGCTTTATCTTTCTATCAGAAAAGAAAAGATCTTTTGGGTTGTTAATTAAACAGAGTATAATAAATAAATAAAATGGTTTTGAGTTACGCGCTATTAGCTTATGATACATTGTTTAGCCCAAATCGACTCAATGCATCTTACCGCAAATAGATATATACGGGTTAGGACACGGCCATTTATTGACTAAACCTGTTTTGACAAGTCCAAATTTGGCCAAACATTCCCCTAGATATTACTTGGAGACAATAATGAACATGCTTTTCGCTGATTGAGATAGAAAGTGAAACTATTCAACAAGTTGTAATAATGGAAAATGACAAAAAGGAGAATTAGCAAGTTTTAGTCAATGTAACGGATAGCAGAGAGAAAAGGATTACCAGAAGCCAAAACCAAAAAAGAAGTTCATAAATACATGATATGATGGCTTCATCTTGATCCTATACCTTCTGTTGTTCAGAAATTTTGTCATCAAAGATTTTTGCTGCCTCTTGAGCAATTTGACTATTATGTCTAGGTGTCTCAGTTTTTGATCTTCCCCACTTAAGATGACCTGAATGTGATACTGATTTTCAGAGCTAAAAACTTTGTGAGGCATAGTATCTACTCTTGCAACTTCCATCCCAGCATTCCCTAACATAAAATATTGCACACTTACAGTTTAGCTTGAAAGATGGCCTGTTTCAAAAGCGTCAGAATTCACTGTAAATATTGCATTTTCTGTGGATTACATATAAACAGACAGTCATCCATGTGTGTTGAGTAAAGGGAAGCGTGTACGTTGTCACACTCCCTGCCTTCCAAATGTGCCTAGAGGACGGGCCAGAAGCAGCACAGCGACGACCGGGGAGCGGGTTACCCAATAACACAGAAGTAGAATGTTAGTACTACAAAAAATTTATTGCTTTTTGGCTGACTTGAATTGATGCCTATACTTAATTTCAATTACTCAAAGTGTTCCAACTTGCTTCATATTTTTTTCTCATGACAGATAAATTCGACAATTCCAGAACTAAATCAGACTAAGTTAATAATTTGATGTATTGAAATGTAATTCAGAAACTCTTCAAAAAATAAAGTTTAAATACATTACTTATAGGAGTATCAAAATAATCAAAATATTGCATTTACAATATTTAATGAAATTTCAGAAAACTGTGAAACACTTTGGAACAAGGTGAATTTATTCGGTTCGAATCCTGTTCAGACAGTGTCTAGGTAAACCACTGCCTCCGTTCATTTTTACTTGTCACGTTTCTCTTCATGAGAGTCAATTTGACTAATATTCGGAGCTAAATTGAAATAGATAAATTCAATATTTTTAAAATTAAAAATTAGATGTTCAAAAACTATAGGAAATTTTTTAAAAGTTGCAATTCTTCTCATATTAATTAATAGGCTGAAGTAACTCAAACACCCTTAAACTTGGCACGAATTGCAACTTCAGTCCGAAACTATTGTTGCACTTCAAGACACCCCTAAACTTGACCAACTGGGTTTTAATACACCCCCGAGTTGCCACATGGCACAACAAGTGTAGTCACACACCAACAGGCGCGTGAGAGGTGCCACATCAGCTCTTTTTAAAAAAAAAACAAAAAAATTTGGAATATTCATTAAAAAGTATATATTTTTTTTAAATCAGAAAAAACTAATTTTTTTTTAAAATGTGGAAAACCCATTTTTTAAAAATAAATCTGGACTGGATTTTTTATTAAAAAATCTGGAACTTCTTAAATCTTGAAAACTGAATTTTTTAAATAAAAAAAAATGTGCGAAACCCGTTATTTTTTTAAAAAATCTAGAAAATTGATTTTTTTTATTAAAAAACCTGGACTTTTTAAAAATCTGGAAAACTAAATAAACCCATTTTTCTAAAAAAGAATCTGGAAAATTGAATTTTTGATTAAAAACCTGGACTTTTTTAAAATCTGGGATACTGATTTTTTTAAGAATAAAGTGAAAACTGATAATTTTTTTCTAGATTTAAAAACTAATCTAATTTTCCGGGATTTTTTTTTTTTTTTTTAAAATGGGTTTTCCACATTTCTAAAAAAAAAATCAGTTTCTCCAGTTCCTTTTTAAAAGAATTGTCTTAAAAGAATCATGAAAATCTGGATTTTTTAGGACACTTTTAAAAAAATATCAAGTTTTCATTTTTTTTTTTTTAAGAAAAATACATTTTTTACCGATATTTTAATTAAAACTCTAGTTTTTCAGTTTTTTTTTTAAATCAAATTTTCCAGATTTAAAATAAATATTTTATTGTTCTAGATTTTTTATTAAAAAAAATCAGTTTTACATTTTTTTTAAAAAACAATTTATCTATGTGGAGGACACATAAGATAAAAACGCCAAGTAGACGACGAGTGCATTCCACTGGCCGTGGCATGTCTACTCGAGGGTGTATTAAAACCCAGTTAGCCAAGCTCAGGGGTGTCTTGAAGTGTAGCAATAGTTTGAGGACGGAAGTTGCAATTCGTGCCTAGTTTAGGGGTGTTTTAGTTACTTTAGCCTAATTAATATGATGAAAAATACATTTGAAATCTTGGTCAAATTACGTGCCACCAAAACTTGGTCACCTCGGGAGGCGACGTGGAAGTGAAGCTTGGTACCCGAGTCATTCAAAAGGAAGTTTCAAGTATCTTGGGTCTATTTTACAAGAAAATGGGGATATTGACGATGATGTCACACATCGTATTGGTGCAGGTTGGTGCAGGATGGTTGAAATGTAGGCTCACTTTCGGAGTGCTGTGTGACAAGAAAGTGCCACCAAACTTAAGGGAAAGTTCTAGAAAGTGGTGGTTAGACCGACTTTGTTGTACGGGGCAGAGTGTTGGCCAGTCAAAAACTCTCACGTGCAGAAGATGAAAGTCGCGGAAATGAGAATGCTGCGGTGGATGTATGGGCACACTAGGAGAGAAAGGACCAGGAATGAGGATATCAGGGACAAGGTGGGAGTGGCATCGGTGGAGGACAACATGCGAGAAGCGAGGTTGAGATGGTTTGGGCATGTGAAGAGGAGAGGCATAGATGCCCGAGTGCGGAGGTGTGAGAGGCTGGCTTTGGACCGTTTAGAGAGGTAGAGGGAAGGCCAAAGAAATATTGGGAGAGGTGATTAGGGGGGACTTTGGCCCGTTTAGACACGAGAACATGACCTTAGATAGGAGGTTGTGGAGGGCTCAGTTAGGGTAGAAGGCTAGTAGGTAGTCTCGCTTTTCGTCGCACTAGGCAGGCGTAGCTTTGCTCTACCTTTTATTGCACGGGGCGTAGCTTTGCTCACCTTTTATTGCCCTATGTTTCCGCTTTATGTGTTGGGTCTTGTCTCTTCATGCTGTTTTATCATGACTCTTTGCCTTTGTTTTTTCTCATTTTCGCATTGCTTTGATTTGCCTCTCGGTATCGACTTTTCTCCCTTGTTTTCTTATTTTTCTTTTGAGCCGAGGGTCTTTGGAAACAACCTCCCTACCATGGTAGGGAGTAGGATGCATACATTTAACCCTCCCCAGACCCCACACTGTGAGATTCAATTGGGTATGTTGTTGTTGTTGTTGTTGGTCAAAATACGTGCAGTTTGACTCTTAAGAAGCGAAAGATGAAATTGACTCTTGAGAAGCGAAAGATGAAAAGTAAAAGTGAACGGCGGGAGTACACAATTTCCCTTACACTCTGTTTGGATGGTTGTTTCCCATGGTTCATTAATGTATAGTATAGTTGTATCGTATTGTACTGTATTAATGAACACTATAAGGAATTAAACAAAACCTGAAGAGTCATTAACGCCGTTGGAAACTGAAGCACCAATCCAGGTCAGCAACAGCACCACGAACATTTTACCATCGCCATTTTCATCTAAAACATCCTTCTCCATGGACACTGATACTTCACCTGAACTAGAACATGAGTTCGCCCATGCAAACAAAGAAAATCTAGAACAAAGAGATGAATTGCTCAAATTTAAGGTGAGCAGAGGATATTATTTTAGTAATTGGAAAATGATGTATTCTGCATGAGCTGACCCGTAAGCCGTAATGTATGTTCCCCTGGAATCCCGTTATTGTCAGAAGGCCACATTGCTGTCTCAATACAAGTGTCCAGTTCTTGTCAACTCTGTTCTTCTCCTTCACTTGAAAACCCAACACCCTTAGATATAAAATATTTACCGGTTCATATCTCTTCCTAAACTAATTTCGCTTTTTATCGAAAATATTTACTCGAGTATTCCCTTGCCCAAAATCCTTCCTCCTCCATGATCCCATCGCAGGATATTTATATATCATGATATTACCATGGAGGACTAACAGAAGGACCGAAGCAGTCCTCCATATATCATCTCAGTTAGGGGTGTACAAAGTAAACCGACAAACCACACCAAACCAATAAACCGAGTCAAACCGAGAAAAAAAACTCAACTAGTGGTTTGGTTTGACTTGGTTTGGTGTTGAGAAAAAAAATCTGATCATAATTGGTTTGGTTTGGTTTTAACTAAAAAAAGTCAAACCGAACCAAACCAACCCGATATTACATGTATTCAATTTTTAAAATATTTTATACATAAAAATATTTATTTGTAATGGAATTTATAAATATTTCTTTTATTTTTTCGTTTTATCTATTATCATATTATTCAAGCTTAAACTTAGAATTTTGAATGTCAATAAGTTTTAAGGAATTTTTACTCATTATAGCTTCTTTTAAGATCTAATTATTGATATTAACTACCCTTTTATTTAATTATATTTAGTAGCTAATTAACTTTTTTAAATTACAAATGGTAGCTATATCAAAAATACATACCCAAACAAATATATCTTTCTTTTTTCCCAATCACTACCCATTTCAGATTTTTCATTTCTCAAAACCCTAAAAAATCTCTCTCCCCTTCTCTCAACCACCACACCATGGCCGCGCCTCTCTCTCTTCTCCCTCTCCCTCTGCGCTCACCCCTCTCTCTCTCCGCCGCCCCTCTCTATCTTCTCCCTCACCCTCTGTGCTCACCCCTCTCTCTCTCTTTTCACTCTATCCGGTGAGGCGATGGCACAGATCTGGCCGTGTGTATTGTTGGTGGCGGCGGCGATGGCACTAGTTTTGAGATAGCGACGGAGAAGATGACATGGAGGTGGAGAAATTAGGGTTTTATTGGTGGTGTAAAGATTAGGGTTTTTTGGTGGTGGTGGTGTCTCAGATTTGGGTTTTTGGTGGTGGTGTCTCAGATTAGATTTTAAAAAAAAGGGTGATGGAGAGATTAGGGTTTTTGGTGGTGGTGGTAGTGTCTCAGATCTGGCCGTGTGTATTTGTTAAAAGCCAAATACAAATACATTCAAAAATCTACATCGCACAAATTCACTGTTTTTTAATGCATTGGTCTATGTATTTTTTGAGTGTATTTTGTTAATAGCCAAACACCTGCTTGTTTTTGAATGTATTTGTCATGCATTTGAATTTTTTTGTCTTGTATCTAAATGTATTTGTTGAAATCCATTCAAATACACGAAAATTTGAATATATTTGGCTTCATATGTAGTTGGAATGTACACAGTGTATTTGAAATACATCAAAAAAAAAAAAAAAAAAAAAAAATAAAATACATCAAAAACAAATCACTGAAATACATCAAAGCAAAAAAAAAAATCACTAAAATACATCAAAAAAGTATATTAATATCTAATTTAATAGCTCCACCATTAAAGGCTAAAATCAAGGATCTTTTTTTTTCACCATGTTCTCATGTATTTGTTGGCAACAAATACACGCGAAAACATACACTATTTTGTCAAAATGTAGCTACAAATGGTAATATTTAAAAGGGTAGCTATAAATGGTAGGAAGCTACAATAAGGTAGTCATTTAAGTAAGTTTGCCAAGTTTTATATCCTATGGATATTTGTAACTCAAATAAAGTTCAAACCAAAACCAGCTCAACACTAACGCTAACAAAAGAAATTCAATTTACCACTAGGAATTACAATAATGTTGGATATCTATTCTTTAGTTTTGCATAATTAGTTTAGAGAGTGAAAATACAGAATTTAAGTTTTTTGTCTTTGTCATGTAATTAATACTTATTAGCCGTGCATATTTTAACATGACTTAGTATTTTTAGATTATGGTCATTTTCTTTATGACTCGTTAATTAGCAATATTTATTTTAACGGATTTTATTAATTTTTATTGAATATTTTAATAGAATGTCATCACTCTTCTCACATTTGTGTTATTTTCTTAAGAAACACCTTAATTATATAGTTGTGTCTTACTAGGACAGAAATATTTGAAGTAAAAGCATATATGTATTGTATCAAGACTATTCCGAAAAAAAAACTAAGAGAAAAGTAGATAACTGAGAAAATCCGAGGTTGAAAAACCTTAATTTTATTGGTTTGGTTTGGTGTATAAATTTAAAAACCAGCGATTGGTTTGGTTTGGTGTTTAAAAAATCCGAACCAACCCGGTCCATGTACACCCCTAATCTCAGTATATTTATGTACTACGATGGTATTACGGAGGACTGAAAAGTGTCTTATTGATGAAGGACCGAAGCAGTCCTTCATAATACCATCACAGTATATGTATATAAGATGATGATATCATGTTTTTTTAGAAAAGTGTGTCTTTTGAATAAATGAACATCATATCATTTCAATATATTTATATACCATGTTGGTTTCATAATTTTGAAGACATTTCGGATAAATAGTTTTAGGGGCATGAAAGTAAGAGAAGTATGGGCGGATAAATATTTTGTTTTCAAGGGGCATCGACGTTCTTCCCCTATTATTTATATTGCTTTTTCATTTGTCACATATCATTTGGATTGAACAGAGGGAAAAGAAATTTCTCAAAGCCTTTTGAACAATTAAAACAACTTGAAATTGGCTAGATGATGGTGGATGGTGGTAGAAAGAAAGAATGAAAACATCCAAATAATTTATTTTAAGATAAATATAAATTTAATTTTATATAAATAAAACTCTTTCACACGCCTTTTGTAAGTGCATTACATATATCATGGCATGTCGGCAAAAAGTATCTTATAGGGGGGCTGTTTCAGCAAAATAAGTGTTAAATAGAAGAAAAAAGACATCATTTGACCCTCGAACCTTTAAGAAAACTCGGTTTAGCAACTAAACTTAATCTTGTATTTATTTACCCCCTTAACAACTTTCATCCCAATTATTTACCACCACGAAGAGCAGACGTGGCAAAAAAATAAAAAAAAAATTAAGAGTGAAAAATATAAAAAAGGTAGGCCCGCTCGATATATATATATATATATATATATATATATATATATATATATATATATTATATAATTAAAAATAAAATAGAAATAATATATAATTAAAAATAATTAATTATTTTTTTTCTCTCCACCCCACCCCATCCCACCCCACAAACCCCCCGCCTCTCTTTCTTTCGCCCCCCCCCCCCCCCCCCACCACTCATCTTCTTCACCCTTCATTTTTTTTTTCTCTTTCTTCTTCTTTCTCCTCATCCTACCATAACCATCCATAACAACACCTATATCTTTAACCCACACCCACCACCACCACCACCATCACCCCGCCAAATTTCATCCCATTCCTTCTCAAAATCGTCCAAATTGGTTATTTTGGTTGTCATTGTTGGCTATTATTATTATTATTATTAGCAACCCCATTTTTTCCATAATCATTATTCCATAACTTTATTTTTGAAAGAAAACAAAAATTAAAATCAAGAAACCAAAAAATGATGAAAATGGTAAGAAAAGAATGATGAGAATATAGAGAGAGAGAGAGGAATTTGCGAAGAAAGAAGGAGGAGAGCTGGGGGCGGGGGCCGGGTGGGGGGGAAAGTTAAGACGAAATGGTGGAGGAAGGGGGGCTATGGCGGGTGGGGTGGGGGTGGGTGGGGTGGTGGGGGCGGGGTGGGGGCGGGGTTGTAGGGTGGGGTGGGGGTTGTGGAGAAGAAGATGGTGGTGGTTATAGAATAATGATTATGGAAGAAACGGGTTGCTAATAATAATAAGGCCAACAATAACAATCAAAATAACCAATTTGACCTAATTTGAAAAGGAATGGAATGAAATTTGGTGGGGGTGGTGGTGGTGGTGGGTGTTGTTCTTATGGAAGAGAGAAAGAAGACGGAAGAGAAAATAAAAATGAAGGTTGGTAATTTTTTAGTATCGGTTATTTTGGTTGGCGGCGGCGGTGCGGCGGCGGGGGGGTTAAGGAGAAAGAAGAAGAAAGAGAGAAGGAGGAAAGAAGAAGAAAGAGAAAAAATAATAAAAGAAAAATAAAAAATGAAGGGTTAGTAATTTTTGACATGGCAACGACGTGGCAACGATGTGGCAATGACGTGACGCGAGTGTAATACACCTCCCATTGTGAGAGTGATATTATTTTCTCAGGGTGGTAAATAATTGGGATGAAAGTTGTTAAGGGGGGTAAATAAATACAAGTTAAGTTTAGTTGCTAAACTGAGTTTTTATGCCAAGTTCAAGGGTCAAATGATATCTTTTCTCTAAATAGAACAAATTCAAATTTTAGTGTCAAAGTGAAAACTTGCGGACAAGTTCATAAAACCGCTTATAACCTTAGCCATGTAAGTAGGGGTGGGCGTTCGGTTTTTCGGTTCGGTTTTATCAAACTTCGGTTTGGCTATTTCGGTTCTAGTTTTTTTGAAGGTGGACACCAAACACCGAACCAAACTAGTTTGTTCGGTTCGGTTTCGGTTTTTTCAATTCTTTTTTTTTTAATATAATATTAGAAGCGATTCCATTGACACTAATTCATATTCTCAAAAGCAATAAAACATAAAACTGATAAATTGAAATCAAAATCAAACAAACAGGATACACAAGAACAGAAAACTATAATCATGATATAGGATTACTAGGTGTTATATACATACCGTAAGAATAATTAAGAAAACACATAAAGGACATACATTAATCCTAAAGAGACATCCTAGTTACCTTTCTTTGTTAAGGATATTTGATTTTTTCAATTGAAGTGAAAAATTAGGGATACAAATGCAAAAGAGGACTTATTACAATTGGGTTTTTTTTTGCTTTAAACTTAATGGACCTGGACTATTTTAATTTTTTTGGGTAATGTATTAAATTTCGATGCGCGTTCGGTTTTTCGGTTCGGTTTTATCAAACTTCGATTCGGTTATTTCGGTTTCGGTTTTTTAACGATGGACACCAAACACCGAACCAAACTAGTTCGGTTCGGTTCGGTTTGTTGAAGTTTCGGTTCGATTTTCGGTATTTATGCCCAGTCCTACATGTAAGTGCTTATAGTGGGTGAAAAAAAAAAAAGCGTAAGAGATGACTTTTTATAAGATTGAAACTCATTGCTAATTGATACAAAAAAGAGTGGTAACTAGTAGACTCAAACTGCGATTCATCTTGGATTAACTTGAATGTTATGAGGGTCATTCTATTTTAACCTCTATTTTTCTTAGGCTTTTCGACCTTGTTAGAGTTGACCCTTAAGCTCCAAAATTCACCAATAAAACTTGATGTTTTATGTGCCCATGGAAAATTTATCTTGTTAAACACAACGCATGCTCAAGAGTACACTCGCAAGTTTACTTTATAACCTTAAATTTCTATGATAGGAGAAAAGACCACATAATTTCTACTACTATACAGAAGCATGTTGCAGCTGTTAGCAGTGGCGAGACAGAATTTTCACCTAGGGGTTCAAAAATATGAAGAAGTAAATACACGAAGAAGTTAAGGGGGTTCAACATCTACTATATATACATAACAAAATAATTTTAATCTTGTATATACACTGTAATTTTTTGCCGAGGGGGTTCGGATGAACCCCTGGAGCCTACCTAGCTCCGCCCAGCTGTTAGGATTTGCCATGAATTCTTATCTTATTTGGATTATACGATAATTGTGTTTTACTTCAAAAAGGATTTCTCAGTATAAATGTTTTCTTTGTGGAGAAGGACTCTATCATATTTATCCTTTGGAGGAGAACTTTTGCACTTCTATAAATTGAGTATATTCCTCAAATACAAAACACAAAAAAGCATCCACAATGCAGTCATTAAAGAGCCTCAAACACAAAACACAGAAAAGCATCCCTAATGCAGTCATTAAAGAGTCTTGTTTAGGGGGAGATTATTCTCTCAATATGTTTATGCTTTTTTATATTAGTTTTTCAATAAGTAGGTCACTTGATCAAATCTTATTATAATATTATATCTTTTTAATTTTTTTTGTTTTTGTGTCATCTGATTTATCATTGTTCAAGGTTTGTAATTGTAAGCTTCCGCATGACGCCCTGATTATTTCGACCCAACAACAGCACCACCAGCTGGTATTAACATGTGTGCTTAGAGTCATTAATTACTTTGTAGGTGGCATTTTAGTTGTTTGAGATTAGTTTTGAGTTTTGATTGGTTCAAATAAGTTAGTAATTACTGTGCATGTTTAATTTTTTACTGTGCGGACTAGACCTTTAACACAGCCGTTCATGTTTTAAATTGGTCCAATTCTAAGTATGATAGTGGGCTGTAGTTGAGCCCCTTTTCCATTAACTTACCCATTTCTCCTATTCACTTAACTGCTCTTAACTTAGTACACGTCAAACTGTACTCCGTCTCAAAATATTTGTCATATTTTTCATTTACACGCCCATTAAGAAAGCATTTATAAGGGTAGCATTGTGACTATTTTACCCTCTTAACATATTTCAAGTAATCTTTCCTCAATAAATATTTACTCCATCAATGGTGAGAACCTCTTAAATATTGCTAATTAATACAAGGGTAAAATAAAAAAAAATTACTTAATTTTGTCTTGATTAAATAAAAAGATAAATATTTTGAGACAAGTATTTATAGTAAAGACAACAAATATTTTAAGACGGAGGGAGTATGTCTTAAATTTGTTTTTACTCTATGTTGACGAACTTAATTTCCCGTTCATTATTAGTTTCGTGTGCAAATGTACTAATGTCAACATACTGCTTTTATTTTAACTTTAGAGAGCTTACCTCTACATTTCAAAATAAGTTTTCACTTAGCTTTTTTTTATTTTGGTTCAAAATAAGTGTCCACTTGATGAAGGAATTAACTTTATTTTTTGTCAGATTTGGCCCTTTTTACTAAGGACAATAAATAAGAGTCTTATTAAGGTTAGTTTAGTCAAAATACCTATTTTTTTCCTAGAAGTTAGTATTTTCTTAAAGAGTGTGAAAAAGACTAAGTGGACATTTATTTTGAACCGGATAGAGTAATTAGGTTCTTTAAATTCAATTGTTTTGAAATTAAATTGTGATTATCATTCCTTTTTTTTTAATAAATTGCATACTACTATAATGATAGATTCTTTTATTTAAAATTACATAGTCTAGAGCCAACAATGAAGCAGTATCTCTTACTCTAAGTTTTAGTGTCACAACCATCTTCGAGTTCCAAGAAATTATTTTTGATAAGTACTAAATAATTCACCAATGTTTAGGTCACTGAACTCAATAAAAATAAAGTCGGATCTCAAAAATACAAGCAAATAATTGAGAAATAGAATATTATCAGTATAGAAGCAATCCATCTTGTAAGGAGACTACTGGAGGAGCATAGGGAGAGGAAGAGGGGCTTACACATGGTGTTTATCGACCTAGAAAATGCATATGACAAAGTCCCAAGGGAGGTTCTTTGGATATGTTTGGAAGCTAGAGGTGTACCTATGGCATACATTCGGGCAATCAAGGACATGTATAAGGGAGCCAAGACCAGGGTTCAGACAATGGAGGGGACTCGGAGCACTTTTCAGTTTTGATGGGTTTGCACCAAGGATCAGCTCTTAACCCGTTTTTGTTTGTTTTGGCGGCGAATGGATTGGCGCGGCAAATCCAAGGTGAGGTGCCATGGTGTATGTTGTTTGCGGACGACATAATTCTGATTAACGAGACTCGCAACAGAGTTAACGCTAAGTTGGAGGTTTGGAGACAAACCCTGGAGTCTAAAGGGTTCAGGTTGAGAGTCTAAAAGGTTCAGGTTGAGTAGGACCAAGAAAGAGTACTTGGAGTGCAAGTTCAGTGGCGTAACACCTTAGGCTGGACTGGAAGTCAGGCTGGGTATCCAGGCCATCCAAAAAAAAGGAAGTTTTAATTATCTTGGGTCTATTATACAAGGAAATGGGGAGATTGACGATGATGTCACACACCGTATTGGTGCAGGGTGAATGAAGTGGAGACATCAAGAGTCTTATGTGACAAGAAGGTCCCACCGAAACATAAAGGCAAGTTCTACAAAGTGGTGACAATATTGTATGGGGCGAAGTGTTGGCCAGTCAAGTACTCTCACGTTCAAAATATGAAAATGAGGATGCTGCGATAGATGTGTGAGCATTGAAAATGAGGATGTTGCGATAGATGTGTGAGCATACTCGGAAAGATAGGATTAAAAATGACAATATTAGGGACAAAGTGGGGTGGCTCCGGTGGAGGACAAGATCCGAGAAGTGAGACTGAGGTGGTTCGGACATGTGAAAAGGAGATGTCTAGATGCTCCAGTGAGGAGATGTGGGAGGTTGGCTATTGATGGTTTCAGAAGAGGTAGAGGTAGACCAATGAAGTATTAGGGAGAGGTGATTAGACAAGACATGACCGTACATATGAGGTTTTAGAGGACACAGATTAGAGTAGAAGGTTAGCAGGTAGTTGAGCATTGCCCCGCTTATCCTTCCATACTAGTAGTTATAGTTTACTCTTGTATAGTTGCTTGGCCTTCGATTTCTTTCACTATTTGTTGTTCTTGTCTTTTGACTATTGTATTACTTTGTTTCCATGGTTTATTCGTTATTTCCTTCTTATCCTTCTTTGAATTGCTTGTGATTATGCCAAGGGTCTACCCGAAATAGCCTCTCTATCCTCTCAAGATAGGGATAAGGTCTGCGTACACTCTACCCTCCCCAAACCCCACTTTGTGAGATTTTACTGGGTATGTTGTTGTTGTAGAATATTATCATATTATGCCAAAAATTAAGTTAAGAAATTCTTTACTTTCATTCACTGTTTTACATAATTTAGTTTCGGTATGGCGTTGCTTACCTTCGACTTCGATCTTGCTGCAATAAGTAATGTTGAAATATAAAATTATTTATTTTAATATTTGAAAATTTATGCTTTATTATGTATGAAATGTTCACATTTATGTGGTTTAATGAAAGACAAATTTGATAATAGATCCCTGCACAGTGACGATCCATCAGAATTTGGTGAGCAAACTTATAATAAAATTATGGCACAATTTGTATTAAAATCTTGATGATCCGTCAAATCTTGCATATAGGGGGCAAGTCTTTACCCATCCATTCAAAGTCTAGGGGTCTATCAAGACTTGTGAGTTATTTGTTCCAAAGTTATGATATAATTATATTACAGTCCTGACAATTCGCTTGGACTTGTGACATCTGATCAACATATCATGACTATTCCTTAATGCTCCTTTTTTCAAGTCACATCATGATTGCTTCACAATGCATAATTTTCTCGGAGGTTGTTATAGATAACAATGGAGGTTAATTGTCAAACTTTAATGTAATTAGCGTTTTCATATGCGCATGTAACCTAAATTTCAATTTTGGCAAATATCTTGTAGGTATGATATATTTTGTATAGATCATTCTTTTTAAGGTTACGAGGTTGGTGTACTGGGACGAAATCCAAAACAAACAAGAAGTCAAGCAAACTCATTTTTAATTAATGTGACCTTGGAACATTTTTTTAAGACCAGAATACTCCTAAAACCTACTACATTGAAAAATGGATCAGAGGACTTTCTCTAAAAACGCTTCTCCAAAAAATTCTTACAAATTTGAAAAAGGCCAAATCTAAAAGTACAGAGAGAGATAGAGAGAGAGATTTTACAAGTTTAATTTTTTCCTTATAAGTACAATTCATAAAAATACACAAAAAGGGAGAATTAAATTGGACGAATAAATATCTAGAATAGTTCATAACATCACCAAATGCTAACAAGTCTAAACAAAGTGATTAGCGAGAAAAAATAAATTCTAAAAGTAAAGCTCCAAAAAAAAAAAAAACAGATCAAGTAACCTATACACAAATAAAGTACATGAAATACGTCCCATCTACTCAGCGCCGGCTCAAGGCCAAGGCCACTAAGGCAATGGCCTTGGGCCCCCAAATTTTTGGGGCCCCATTTTTTATCATGTTTTATTACTAATTTTTTTAAAACATTATTGTGACTTATAATAATTTTATATATGGTTTCTAAACATGTAAATTGTATTTCAAAAATCTTAAAGATTGTATGTCCGAATTCGTGGATAAAAATAATAAAATTTGACTCGAAATTCAAATTGTGTCACAAAACTTGAGAGATAGAGGGTAAACAATTTTTATTAAAAATAAAAAAGAGAGAGAAGAATTTTTTTAGTCACGTGATTGATTAGCTATATTGTCAGTTGAATATTTTTTAGAATAAATTGATTTGAAAAAATTGTTAACAACTTTGCATTATTCTTGACGATAATAAAATATTAATTAATGACAGCATCTAAAAACTTAAAAATAGACTTTAAATAAACATATACTATATCACAATTTTTTATTTAAAAAAAAAAAAAATAGGGCCTCTCTTTGAAGTTTGGCCTTGACCCCGATCAGAGCCGGCATCGCCCTGCATATACTATACACATGGTAAAGTTAAAATT
Organism: Lycium ferocissimum; assembly: GCF_029784015.1. Lineage (NCBI taxonomy): Eukaryota > Viridiplantae > Streptophyta > Magnoliopsida > Solanales > Solanaceae > Lycium > Lycium ferocissimum. Next base: position 15,662,545 of record NC_081342.1, on the reverse strand, counting down.
TGGCCACATTGAAGTTTGAAATTGGCCTCCCATTAATTTGTTCAACTCGATAATATTCATCGAGTTTGTAAACTTTTAATTCACTATGGACGATTCTTCTTAACTTTCAATGTGTGTATTTGATAATCCTTTCCAAAACGATTTCATGGGCAGTCATGATATTACTTGGGAAAGGATTATTGAATATAGGCATTGAAGACAAGGAGAATCTGCCATGGTGAATAAGAGTTTATAAGCTCGATGAATATCGAGTAGAACAAACGGAGCCTTGTAAACAAAAAATTCAAAGAAGTCGTCAAGACCGAGGTGAGGTATACAGGATCTACTTACATACCCTTTTATAATAAAATTTTAACAACCTTTTGTAGATAAGTGATTTTATTCTCATCTCGGTTCCAGCTAGACTCATTATTAATTAACCTTAAGTGCTTAATCTGGTGTTAGATTCTCTAGTTCAAGATTTTTCTCAAGTATCTTCAGGAAGACTAAAATTTTATTACATAATATTAATGAAGTTATATTTATTAGAAACAAAAAAACACTGTCTAGGTGTAAAACCGTTCTAGTGGTAACTGGTGAGTGAAAATTGTATTTTTTTAATTTAAAATTGTTTATATTTTATTCGGAAAAGGTCCAAAAATACCCCCAACGTATGGAAAATGGTTCACAAATACCCTCCATCCGCCTATTGGTCCAAAAATACCCCCAACCTATTTTTTTGGCTCCAAGAATACCCCCTCAAACTAACACCCTAATTTTGATGGTATTTTTTCAATTTTAAAATGCCACGTGGCTTGTTTTGATTGACCACACATATTATTTAATTTAAAAATTAAACCCCACCCATACTTTTCTATTCTATTTGTTGCATATGATAGTCCTGGTTGTAAAAATATCATCCGCTTTTCCTTAAATACTTTGATTGAAAACACATAAATAGAGAAAAACAATAGCCAACAAGAATAACCTCGTCATATTCTAGAAAATAGCATCTGAAATATATGGAACTCTATGAATTGTTTATTGAACAAGAATAGAAGAGATAGAGGTTAACTTTTCAAATAGAAATCTACCTCAAGTTTGTCTTGTAGGTCTACAAACTGTGAGGCAATTATGTCATATAATAAGAAAATGAAAGAAAGATAACAGTACCATCTCTGCGTATCCAATTAATGGAAGAAGTTTCACCCAAGAATTGTCTCATTTATATTCTTCGAATGAAATGTGGGTTTTATAAAATGGCTCAACGGGATTGGATTGCGGGTGGAGTTTAATTTTTAAATTAAATAATATATGTGGCCAATCAAAACAAGCCAAGTAGCATTTTAAAATTGAAAAAATACCATCAAAATTAGGGTATTAGTTTGAGGGGTATTCTTGAGCCAAAAAAATAGGTTGGGGGTATTTTTGGACCAAATAGGTGGATGGAGGGGTATTTTTAGACCAATAGGTGGATGGAGGGTATTTGTGAGCCATTTCCCATACGTTAGGGGTATTTTTGGACCTTTTCCGTATTTTATTTACTTCTTACAACTAAAGATAAATTGAAATTCACATCGCAATATTAATCCTTAAATTTTAAGAATGTTGCAAGATTTAATTAAAAATTAATAATCAAGTCTCCAACTTGAATAGTGTAGTCATTACAATTACAATAATCAATGATGAAATGATATCACTTGTTTAAGGAAAAAATAAGATACTTTTTATTGAAATATCTCTAACGGAATAATCGCAAGTATACCCATCCAACCCCTACTTAAATTTTAGCATCTCATTTTATATTTTGAAGCATTTAATAGGTTGATTATGTATTTTGAAACTTATTGGTATAGTTTAAATTGAGACTCGAGGATTTTGAATTTGGACTCAAAAAGTGTTGGTCATTCACCATAATTGCAAGGGCAACACTGGTCTAATATTAATATAAAATTCAAAGTTCAAGTGCTGGTCAACTTCGCGTAGTGACTAAACTTTAGTCATCATAACAATAAACTTATAAAATGATTTTTATCATGTTAAATTAATTAAATTACAAATTTATACTAATAGAGTCATAAAATTATTCTTTTTAAAGTATCTAAATCTTATCCTCAACCTCAATAAAGTTTAATTACTTTAATACGACAAAAAATAAGAGTGAAAATCATTTACAACCCTCAACATTATTTTAAAAATCAAACTCTGCTCTCAACTTCGAACAATATTTCCTACCTTATGCAGTGTCTATTTACTCTTTATATTTCAATCATCCATATATGTTATACGTTTTTATATAATATATAATATTTTATTTTTTAAGTACTTTGATATTTGACCTATAGTACAAATAATTTTACGTGTTAAATAAATTTTTATTTAAGTTCTTATGAATTTTGACAAAATCTAATGCTAATTCTTTTATGATTGTTATTTATGTATTCTTGATGCGTGTAATATTAAAATAACCATAAAAGAATAGCATTAGACTTTAAAAAAAAATATCATATATATACATATTGTTATGTATATGCGTGCATGTGTGTATATATTTAAGTTTCACTTCTCTCTTATTCTATATTGTCTATATAAATAAATGAGTTTTGATTGTCATTAATGAAATATTTCTTAAATTATAATTGAAAATTCATTTACAATATAAATAGATAATCTTGAAATAATTTTTTATAAAAAAATACCTCTATGTTTATTAATTAATTTTTGTATATTTTTATAAAGTTATGACTCTCAGTTATTTTCACTTATGTAAATAGATATTAGAGTGTTGATTATTATTAACAAAGTTAATTTTTTTATTCTGCTAAATTATTTCATTATAGAACTCATTAAATTATATACTCAATTAGCATTTCTCACTTTTTTCGAGTTCCAACTTGAAAATAATATTTATTTTTCTTTAGATAAATTTGTTACATAAATTTTGAAAAAGAAAAATATCATGATTTTAAAGAAGTAAAATGAAAGACAAAAATTGATAATGTAAGAGTAAGATACACATTTCCAAAAATCAATTGACATATGAGCGGAAGAATGTCTTGTTGGAATCGAAATAACTGAGCGTCATGCGGAAGCTAACAATTGCAAACCTTGACGGCGATAAATCAGATGACAAAGAAAACTAAACTAAAAAAGAAGCATAATATATTAATATGGTTAGTGATTGATGTTGTTTATGAGAATATGGTTAGTGATTGATGGGGAACTATTGAGAAAAATACATATTCTCACTAACTAGAATATGTAAATTTTATATTAAAATATTTAAAAAATATATACCCGAATTAATAGTCAAAATTAAGCTCCCGTTTGGCCATGGTTTGAAGTTAAAACTTGAAAATTTGAGATTTTGAATTTGTGATTTTTGGGACTTGAAGTTGTGTTTGGACAGGCATTTTACTTTAAAAAAAAATTAAAATTTTGTGAGAAATTTTCAAAATCCATCCAAAATCTATGGTCAAACAAATACTTGAATATTAGTTTTTAAAAATCTAATCAATCTATGGCCAAACACTAGCTAAGTGTATTGACCCTCATACTCCGAGCTTTTTCATATAAATTGAGAAAGAGGGAGTAACACTTTCTTGTTGCATGTGGCAACGGATCCCAATCTTATTTCCTTCACAATTTGAATGTGGTCAATGAGTGGACGACCATTTAAGCCAATTAGAAGGCGTTGGTGTGGCCTACAGCCTGGGTTTTCGACATGTGCGTGTTAGAGGTTTCAGAAGTGGGGAAGAAATAATTCAGATTTGATAGAGTAATCTCTATTCTTAGGGAATTTAAGCCTCTCACTTCGTTGCTGCAAGGCTGGTGGCAGAATTCCTCCAGGATTTTACAAAGCCTGAGAAATTCAAATATCAGCAATTAATTCGAATTTCCCACAAGAACAGAATGTTCTGATTTGTAGTGAAAGTGAAAGAGAAAGAAAAAAAATCTTATACATATTTGAGAATAATCAGTTATTAATAATACCTAAATATCTATTCAAACCAACAGATACATCTCTTATGAATAGGCACCTTTCAACTTAAACTTTTCGGAATAGGTACCTTTTAATCACAACCAGTTATTTAATGACTGAAAACATATTCACCAAAATATCTTCTCAATACTTCCCCATCAATCACTAACTAATACTAACAATCCCCCACTTAGTTAGTGATTGATGTTGTTTATGAGATTTATGCATATAGTAGGTCTTTTTCGAGTTGAACCTTCTACTTGTATAAACAATTCAAATCTTTGTCGAGATTGATAGTTAGATTAATTCTATTGAACTACAATTCCTTAATGACAAAGACGGAAAAGCTTTATACAATAAATCGTACCAACTTCACAACTTGTTAGCCGTGAGTTTTAGCACCCGATTATGGCCTTGCGCTACTTCCTGAATTCATAAACACTTTATAAGTTTGTCTCCCAACTTTGGCTGAAGCGGCACCACTTCAAGTGTTTATATAGGTGAAGTTTTAAACTAAACCCTTATCTTGGACTGACCAAGTCCTTTCCCTGGACTTTATTAAGTTCTTAATCCAAACTCTGGTTTCTTCATTAAGAGTACTTTTGTACTCACTCTCCTTTTTCTAAGTACTAAATTCCAGTACTTGCTAACCGTCACAGGATAACTTGTTGTTACCTTTTGAACCTTTAGTATTGTTATAGAGAAATAGTAGAGGTAACGCTCCCATTACCCATGACAATATAATTTGCCTTAGACCCACAACAATCTTAGTGCTATAATCATATATACCTCTCGAGAGCATTTTAGACGTCAATGGGTCGGCATAGTCGTTTAGACATGACATAAACAACCGGTGATAATTCCACCAACATTCAGTTGTCTTACATGATTCAAGCAATATGTCTAGATTTTCCATCTTTGCTAAATGCCTTAGACATAATTGCTTCATAGTGCAAACAGAAAAATTGGCTTCTGTTGTGGCCACAACTTTATAATAACTTTTCCAGCCATTTGTCTCTCTTTCCGCATCTAAAAATCCCAATTTCATGAAAAAATGAGTAACCCACGTCCGTTTCTTAGAAACTCATGAAATTGCTTCTCCATCCAAAATAGGATCCAGTCAGACACTAACCTATTATCATTTACGCTAGTTAACCAACTAGCACCACAATATCCTTCAATATTGAAGACATATATTTTAAAATAAGGCAAAGATTTGTCCTTTTAAGATAACCAAGTATCCTTATGATACTTCTACACTGTTCACTTCTAGGATTATAAGCATGTTTTGATATCCGATTATATCGCCGAATTTATAATTCCATTGATAGTAGGAAACACGAACACAACTCCACTTGAAGGTTTACCTTGAGGCGTACAAATTACTCTAACCGAATCACGCCTCTTCCTACTGCTAAAAGCAGTATTAATTTCAATCGCCACAAACCTTTTCCTTGCCTTGATCATCAGATACGTTTTCGAGTAACCAAGGATGGAGATAAGTTATGTGTTTTGCAACTCTTTCGATTATCCAAATTTGAGCCAATGTTGACGGCACTTTAATTTGGTGATTAGTTTTTCGTAGAGTTCTTGGAGTAGTGGTTGCTCCAAAATGCCACTTTAGAACAAGACGGGCAGAAGCAATAAGAAAAGAAGACCGGAAAAATGCTGGTGCATCTTTTTTAGTCAAACAATGCTGCTGCTCAAAGAAATTGTTGCCTTTGTCTGCATTTTTTTTTTTCTGTTTCTGCCTTCAGTTTTTCAAAGAAGAAAATGCATTAATTTCACAAAAGCCCCTAGACATCCAATGCCACTTATTTTACGCTCCAATATTCCCAGTGAGAGGGATGTAATTAATGATCAGACTTCTGGATCACCTTCTAATCATCCAAAGCGCAGGAAGTGACATCAATTATATTTCTCAATCAATCATGCAAGAACATCTCCATACATAGCCTCTTAACTATCAACCCGTCAGAAAATTACTGGGTCTGGGACTAACCGACATTGACTCTCCAACTTTTATTAGACAATCACAACAACTAAAAAAAAGTGTGCGCGGTATGGAGGAAAATATCAATTTTCTCATGTTCGTTTAATTAAAAAATTTGAAAAATATTTTTTTTAGAAAATCAAGTTCCTCAAAAATGAGGAAAATGACTTCCCTAATAAAAGTAAGGAAAACAAATCCACAAGTGCATTCCACCAACCACCCTACCACCACACAACCCACCCCTAACCACTTCGACCACCCCACCCCCACGCCACACACCCCCACCTCTCCACCCAACCCCCCCTCCAAAAAGAAAATTAATTTTATTTTGAAAAAAAAGTTTTGATTTTTTTTTTTTTTTGATTTTTTGCACCACCCACCCCCCACTCCCTCCAACTACCAAACCTCAACCACTCATACAACCCATACACCACACACACCCCACCCCACCCTAACCCCCAACACACCAAACCCCAACCACTCCCGCAACCTATGCACCCCCCACCCGCCACCCAACCCACTCCCCCGCAACCCAACCACTACGCCCACCTTAATAAAAAAAAATTTCTTTTGGGTTTTGTACACCAACAAATCCCTTCCCCCCCCCCCCTCCCCCCCCCTCCCCCGCAATTTTTTTTCTTACAAAAAGTTTTAAAAGTTTCTTTTATTTTTTTCACCCATCTTTTATTAATTAAGGCCCACCCCCATGACCCCCCCCTCGAGACACCCACCACCCCCCATGTTTTCCAATTTTTTTTTTTTTTAAGTTTTGAAAAGTTTTCTTTTTTGATTCTCTACACCCACCTCCCCGCATGCACCCCTTATCCTCTCAGGAATTGTCAGAGGCGGGGGTTGGCGTGGTATGGGTCCATGCACGGGTTCAATGGGATGTGGTGGTGCGAGAGAAAATTCGGCGAGAAAAAAAAATGAAAAACTTCAAAAAAAAAATTGGGGGGGAGGGTTGGGGTGGGTGGGGGGTCGAGGGTTGGTGTGATATGGGGAGGTGGGGTCGGGGTGGAGTTGGTGGAGCTTGGGTGGGTATTTTCCGAAAATATTTTCTACCAACCAAACGAACATGAGAAAATAAGTAAGAAATTCACTTATTTTCCACTACCCAAACGAACATGAGAAAATGAGTAGAAATTCACTTATTTTTTAAGAACACATTTTCTAGAAAATCATTTTTCTTGGAAAACATTTTCCTCCGTACCGAACACACCCAAAGTTTCTACCTTTTCTTCTTAATCTGTGGATCGCTCTTTTTGTTGGTGATCTTCTATGCGCATTAAATTCCTTAAGATTGTTAGAAAAATAGGTTTCAGAAGTGGAGAAGAAATAATCCGGCTCTGATCGAGTAATCTTATCCGGCTTTAATAGAGTAATCTTATCCGGCTTTAATAGAGTAATCTTTGTCCTTAAGGAATTTAAGCTTCCCGCTTCGTTTATGTATATATCTTTGCGGGGATGGTGGACGAATTCTCCGAGATTTACAAAGCCTCCGATATATTCGAATACCAAAGAATTAATTCGAATTTCTCACAAGTCGTATAAGAATGTTGTGATTTGTAGTGAAAGTGAAAGAGAAAGAAAAAAATCTTATTCATATTTAGAAAAAAATCTTATTCATATTTAGGAATAATTAGGTATTTATAATACCTAAATGTCTGTTCAAATCAACAGATACATCTCTTAGGAATAAACACCTTTTAACTTAAACCTTTTCTGAATAGGTACCTTTTAATCACAACCAATCATTTAATGACTAAAAACATATTCACCAAAAGATCTTCTCAATACTTCCCCATCAATCACTAACTAATACTAACAGGACGTAGTGCTTATTTATGCACACATATCCGATTTCTGCTACTCCACTTATTTTTCTCCATCTATACTCCTCTTCAAAAGAAAAAAGACTGACAAAGAAATTAAAATTCAGGTTAGGTCGTTTAGACTATAAAACTCTACTATTAGTATGTCTAATATTTGATTTTTGACATAAATTGTGTATAACTAAAATAGTGTTTAATTTCTGACAATTTACTGTACTCACCCTCACAAATGCCGGTATAATCTATGAAGTACGTAGATTTATATTATTTTATGAAAGTATAATGCGGAATAAGAAAGTGCATGTTAGTAAAACCGTAATAAAACACTTAATGAAAAGAATACTCCTCGAGCAGAGACGACACATACAGGATTTAAAGTTTATAAGTTTCTAAATTAATTTATAATGGTAACTAATTCACAACTAAGTATTTCTTATTAAAATATTTAATAAAGTTCTTAATACATATGTAAGATATGAGTAAAAACTACTAATCTTTGAAAATCCATACATAAAATTTTAGATCCGCCTCTATCCTCAAGTGTATGTATTTACTTTTGGGCAGTTAAAAAAGAGGTTGTTTTTATCATGATTTTTTAAAATATTACAACTATTTTAACTTGTATAGTGTATTTTTATATAGTTTAAGGACGTTTACGTTCTATTTTAAAAAAAAAAATACTTGAAGAAACTATATTCCATTTCCCCGATAAATAAAATAGTTTGACCATCATATATACTCTGAAGAGCACATGCATAAATGATGCGTAAAAAGTATATAAGTTATTGGCCAAATGCATATACGGCCCCTTAAACTTATCAAGATTTTTCATTTAGACACGTAAAATATTTGTTTCTATTGGGCACTTCAACTCAAGCCAAACTATGCCAATTAGACACACACCTCTGACAAGGCACAGTGTGTGTATTATACTTATTTTGAGCGCGTGACAAGACTCAACTTTTTTCCTTCTATCTCCTTTTTCTTATCTTTGCTCCCACCACCTTCGCCGCCGTAACCACTGCCCTCATCATTGTGACTCCTCCATCATATCACGGTGCAAAACACGCAAAATGAAAAAAATCCTTTCACCCCAAACTCCACCACCATCATATAGATCAATTGAAACAAACATCAATTTCACCATCACTGTCCCTCATCCAACAGTGCAGTTGCAATTTTTTCTACTATAATAGACAACATTCTGAAGAAATCAGTGACAAAAAAGAAAGTATCACCCACATAGAGAAAGAAAAAGACAACAAGCAAGGAAAATTTGGTCTGTGGTCTCATCAACCCTCTTTACCTTCTCTTCTCTTTCTCTTTTCTTTTTCATCACAGACAAAATACAAGCAATAAAACAGTGACTATTTTGAAAAATAATAGATTCACCCACAAATCATTGCAATACACCAATTTTTTAATTAGTTCTGCCACCAAATTCAATTAAGCTATACGTCGATGCCATGGACAAAAGTTAGACTAATCTTATTTTCTTACTCCTTATTTTGACTTGAAGACCCTTTTTTCATAGTTTAATAAGTTTGTCTACAATAATTATAGTAGTGAATAGGCAATTTATCAAAACAACACCTTCTAACTTAAGTGTGGCAACACTTGTGAACTTGTGATGGCGGTAAATGAGGAAGATGTTAAAGGGTTGTGGTGATTATAGTGGTGGTAAGTGAACAAGATGGTGGTGGGTGTATTGATGGTGAAAAGAAGAAGACAAAGGGGGAGGGGACAGAAACGATTGTGTCTTATACATTACCATTTTTTTATCAATTGCCACGTGTCATTTTGTGATTCACTTATTTGTTATGCTACCGCATGTGTGTTTCTATCATGCGTTGTATTTTTGTGAAAGATTGCCCGTTGTGTGTCTAATTGGCATAGATTGGCTTGAGTTGAAGTGCCCAATAGAAACGCACCTTAGTTTAGGTTTCTAAATGGAAAATCTTGACAAGTTTAAGGGGTTATTTTTTTCAACGACAATATTATGATTCTATCACATTACATTTTTATAATATTATTCATAATACACAATTTATATATTATTATTGTAGGTCAAGTTATGTTACAATCTCAACATAGCTGATGCGCCCACTAAACAATTAGGCCTCGTTTGTTTGGACTTAATGGAGGTCTGAGTCTGCATGGTTCATACCTTAGGCCATTAAGTGCATTTATTTATATTAAAATCAAAACACTTATTTGGTCTAAATAGGCCTTAACCATTTAATATCATTAAGAAGTATTTTGTATGAATAAATTTTACCACCACTCTATACACAACCACCAGCTCCGCACGCACGCACCGCCACCCCACCTATCCCACTAGCACTAACCACCTCTGCCATCACATCCATTAGCACTACCACCCCGACCCCCATTCCTCCACCCACCACCCGCTCCACCACTATTAACCACATCTGTCATTATAGCAATGCATGCACCTGAAAACTTAAAGAAATGCAGAAGAATTTGAAATAAACTAAGATTGAAACCCTAGTTCATAAGAATGTTCCAGAGAGGGAAAAGAGCTATTGTTTCTATATTGAAATTGGCAAAAATGTTTTCTGTACAAATACATTGAGTATATATAATATGTACATTAACAATAAACCCAAGTGGGCCGGTTTACAAGTGGTGCCAGCTGATCCAAATAATCAAAACAACCCAAATGACTTAAGGAGGATTCTAAGGCCCATCTCTATTTCTAACATTCCCCCTCAAGCTGGACCCAAGTCCCAGCTTGGACAATAAAGTCTTGTGCTGCACACCAGTCAGTGGTTTGGTTAATACATCTGCCAATCGAGGGTAGGAACATATGCAAGGATATCGACCCCCTGAAGCTTTTCCCGACAAAATATAGCCGATTTCAATATGTTTTGTACGCTCGTGGAACACGGGATTCTTGGCAATGTGCAACGCAGCCTGATTATCACAAAACACTTCGACAGGAGACAAGTCATCCAAACCAAATTCAGCAAGTAATCGAACCAACTAAGAAATTTCTGCCATCAAGTTTTTCCGAGTGCTCTATACTCAGCTTTAGCTGAGGAGAGAGCAATTATAGGTTGCTTCTTGCATTTCCATGAAACAGGAAAACCTCCTAACAACAAATAAAACCCTGTGATAGATTGACAAGTCTGAGGACAACCTGCCCAGTCTGAATCACAAAAACCAGACAAGGAGAAATCTGTGGAATCATTAAGGAATATACCAAGGACAGGTGAACCTGCTAAGTATCGAAGCACATGCAAACTAGCTCTAAATGCGTGGTCGAGGGGAATGCAAAATTGGTCGAGATGTTGAAAGAAATGAAATATCCGGCCTAGTATGTTGAAGAAAATTAAGTTTCCCCACAAGTTTTCTATATAAACTGGGATCAGGACAAAGCTCTCCAGAATCTGATGATAACTTGGCATTTAATTCCAAAGGACTGACAATTGGAGTGACATTTGAGCAATCGAAGGTGAGAGCAGTCGACGTGAACTGGTTGAGGACAAGGAAGCCTTTAGACTGTTTAATGATCTCAAGGCCAAGGAAGTAATGAGCTTCACCCAAATCCTTGATTTTGAAGGCATCATCATGGAACTATTTGAGAGAGGACATTTCTGAAGTATTATCACCAACTAATAAGATATCATCAACATACATAGCTACAATGGTGATGGAAGAACCAGAAACTTTTCTGAATAGTGAGTAATCATTCAAACTGGGATTGAAACCTCTAGAAATCAGTGCTTCAGACAATTTAGCATACCACTGTCTAGAGGCCTGTTTGAGACCATAGAGGGATTTTCTTAATTTGCACACAAGGGGCCGGGACATACTAGATGGAGGAACAAACTGCAATTGGGATTTTCATGTACACCTCCTCCAGGAGATCACCATGAAGGAAGGCATTGTTGACATTAAGTTGAAAAACTTTCCAATTCTTCTTAACAGCAACAGCCAACAAACACTTAATTGTAGTCATCTTGACAACAGAAGAAAAGGTTTCATTATAATCCACCCCCTCTTGTTGGCTGTCCCCACGAATTACCAACCTAGCTTTATACCTTTCTGTTATACCCCATTTAAACGGGTTAAATTAGGTACAACATATTGGAGATTCCTATTTTGCTTTGTTTTAAGGAGTCGCCACCTAATTAATTTAATGGTGAATTAGGACACCTATTTTATTAACTAAGGTAAAACCTAACTATACCGTTAATGTCCGCTTAATTTTCGCTCTAGGTAAGGGTTCTAATTATCCTAAAGGAAGGGGTTAGGCATCCTCTAGGATCCGTTAACTACGGGATAGCCAAACTTAGGTTAATTAATTTAGATTAAATATAGTGCTTAAATTTTAAGAAAATAGCTTACAAATATCACTAAAGTTTAAAGAAAAATAATATTAGCTAAAACAAACTTAAAGAAAATAATAATTTATAAAAAGAACTTTAAAGGCTAATAAGACTTATAAAGGTTATTATGATTTTAAAGAAAGAATATAATGATGCTATTTAAATAATATTTCATAAATATTGCTAAGGCTTTAAAATGCTATTTAGAATAAGGGTTGTACCAAGTATATTAATCTTGCATCAAAAGGAAACTTCAAATGCCATTTAAAATAAAGCTTATAAATATTGCTAAGGCTTTAACAAATAATGCCATTTAAACTAAGTTTACAAAATACAATGGCTTGCATATAAATAGAAACCTTTTAAAAAGAAAGCTTGGCGAGTTTAAAAAATTGGAATAAAATTATATGTAGAGAATCTAGACTTATTATATAAGATGCAAAAAGGGTAATGAGTTTTCTTCCTCTAACTTTATTTAGTCGTATTCGGCTAAAATACGTATAGTTTGATAAATCTTGAAGAAATTATTTATGAAAGTTCTTGAATTTATATTTATGTATTAGTGGCGTTTTGAAATTTTAAGATATTAAGAATAGAATATGATTCCCTTAACTCAAAATACATAGTTACGCTATTCACAAATTAATTGTCCTAATGAAATAAATATTAGATGCTGTCAATAGCCTTGACAAAAAAAATGAAGCTTATGGAATTAATGTTAATATCTCTCTTAAATTTACTACCCATTATACTAAGGCTAAACCCACTAATTTACTAAAATTCATCTAAGTTAAGTAAACAAAAACAAAATAAGAGGTTAGTTGCATAATACAAATTAAAGGCACACAATAGAATAAAAAAGGGGGAATAAATACTATCAAATGGCCACCTGTTTTGGGACTCGCCGGGATTTATTTCATTGTGGGCTTCACTCAATAATGATGCTCTGCGATCTATTTTGTCATTGTTGGGTTTCGGCCCAAGAGAGATTTTATGTAAAAATCGCGGGATTGGCCGGACGCATGAGAAGATTTCGTTGGGCTTTTAGCCCAACACCGAATATAACGAACGAGTCCCTCGGACTCGTATGCTAGGTCATGCAAAAATGAAAGGAAAAGGATTAGTATACGTCCGAGCACTTAAACAGACACATAATCTCGTCATTTAAGCAAAGTAAAATATGCAAATCAAGCAAACACGCAAAGATAAACGATCTAAAACAAACAAATCTACGAGTCATGCGAAACAAATTTATGACCAACTATTAAAACAAAAGTAGATGGAATGGGCCAAGTATAAATACTATTCAGAGGCCCAGTATTCGGAAGGGGTGAAACAAACCCAAAAAAATTTACTGAGAATCCATAACAGTTCATACCAATAAGATGATATACCCTATATACAACAAATATACCAACTTATATACTTGAGCGCATATAGGCTGAATATATCCCACATATTTGGGTATATTACCTTGATTTACCAGAAGAAAATTGATCACACAAAAGAAGAAATAACCAATAATAATCCTGTTAATGCATTTAAACTCAAAGAAGTCCTATAGGCATCAGCAAGCCGAATCAAAGCTAGGCAAGTAATGTGCAGAATCAATATACATGACACATAATGTGTATGAAGTTTACAGAATTGAAGCCGTTTAAGATGCAACACAAGGCGTCAATTTTAGACCAAGGAAGAAGAAAATTCAAAGCATGAATATATGTTCTACTTCTTATTTTACATATCAGGAGGGTCTCATATGACATGGAATTCCCATGAGGGAACCCCAGCAATCTAGGATAGGGGAATTAAATTGAATTAGCTAGAAACTCAAAGCCTTCTTCCTTTTCCTTTGATTCTAGGTAAGTCACACTCATATTTCTCTACATACTAAGTAACACCTCTTTAACTACCTCAATATATACCAAACCAGCATACTAACTCTAGATCATACTTAAGGTCATGTTTTCACAACCAGTTTCTCATTCATCATGAACAATACAAAGGAAAACAAACACGAGTCACATAGACACTTATGACAAAAGGTAGCGATTTGTCATTTTGAGACACGTATATGATAGTGTTATAGCTATTACAAATACAGGCATATGTCATACAGGATTGATTCACCGGATATTTTTCAAATAAGGGAGTAGACAGGTTTAGAGGGGATCACACAACATGTATTCATTATATTTGACCAAAATAGGACCTCAAACATGTATCATAAGCTTCCTTAATACTAAATAGATTCCATTCTACGAGTTGCATTTAAAAATCCTTTGAATCCTTATACACACATTTTGAGACTTCAAAATATCAAACCAACCAGCCTCACTCATATCATGGACTTCTAATATGAAACGCAAACCAATAGGGAACATACAGAAATCTTGGTCACTCATTTTATCAAGTGATAGGTCACAGACCGAAGCACAAATTCCATAGTTTTGAAACAGGGTCATGAAAAGGGACACATAGGGATTTTGGTCACTTTCAAGTCAAGTAAATGCCATTTTAGTCTTAGCAAACCCATTTTCAATCTCATAGGCTTAAAGATTCTGCTCATCATCAATAGAACACTATGAAGACAGTGTTGGGCTCAAACGACACACCGAGAGATCATAAGTGATTTCAAACTCCAACACTTGAACAAATATATGGGTAGTTTTCAAATATCACAGGCCTAACATGCTACTCGATTTGGAAAAGGGAGTTAGCGTGCTAATTATACCGTCACAGAGAGATTTAGAATCTACTTATCATATATTGGATCATAGGTGGTCGACCAACATTAATGAGCATAATCAAACAAAGAAGATATCAAACAAAGTTTAAGCAACTTAGAACATAGTTAAGCTTAGCAGGTGATGAGCAACAAGATCAAACTTAACCAAACTAACACAACATGCAAGTTAAAGCATATTAGCTAAACTAACCTATCATGCATATTTAACTAAAAATTAAACTGAACTAAGACTGGTA
Source organism: Lycium ferocissimum (assembly GCF_029784015.1). Lineage (NCBI taxonomy): Eukaryota > Viridiplantae > Streptophyta > Magnoliopsida > Solanales > Solanaceae > Lycium > Lycium ferocissimum. The sequence continues at coordinate 15,647,419 of NC_081342.1, read as the reverse complement.
TACAAACATGTTTCATTACATTAAATTACTGAACATACTTACCGAAACAAATTAAACCAACTTAACACAAGAACATGCTTAACCACATAGGCTAACTAAATTGGCACATAACATGCTTAACTAAGCTGAAATTAATATCAACACATAGGCACGATAATTTAAAGTGAATTACCGCCTAAATTAAACGAAAACGAACTAGGCTAAACTATGCTAACTCAAAAAAAAAGAACAAAAATAGGATGAAAGCGGAATCTAAACATCTAAAACGAAATGAGCTAAACTAATTTACTCGAAACAGTAATTAAAGAAAACAAGAATAGTAAGACAAGAAGGAAAGTTACCTTTCTTCGGATGCAGAATCGAGCCTGTCTTCGATCTACACTCGAACATAAGAATCCTGACGCTTGGATTAACCAAGCTTTAAACCCAGAAATTAAATTAGAGTAATTTTCCGGCTATATTTTGCTTTCCTTTAATAGGCTACGGCAAAGCTCTTTTTTTTTTTTTTTTTTTTTTTTTTGGATCTGATTTCCTCGCCCTTTTTTTTTTATTTCTCTTTTCGTTTAGGGATCCGATTCTGCTCCCCTCCCCAAAAAAACCTCCTCACACTGAGGATGGGGTTCCTTTTTATAGAACCCCGAAAACCCTAAATCCTTTCTTCGTTTTAGTGAGGAGTGAGTAGAAATGGAGGGAAAAATCCCTCCAATTTGTGAATCAACCAATCACGAGCTTTTCAAATTCGCATTTGGACAAATCCCATTAAGGGTTTCGCATCGAAACAAAAAAAAGTTTAAGGGGAAACAAAATTTCAATGGTTGAACCTCGACGGGAAAGGACGAGCCATTAATTTTTATATTCCCCAAAATGGCCATCATGACCCGTGAGATTTATATCCGCGCTTTTTCCGTTTGCGTGGGAAGAGGACGTGCGGGAAGGAGAGAGAGAGAAAGTAGGGGTACGATGCTCGAAGACGGAAAGAGAAACCCTACTCGTTTCATTAAGAAACGAATTAGGCCTGGCGGGTCGTGGGTATTTGGACGGGTAATGGATAGTTTAAAGTACCGGGTTAATTTTATGGACCGATCCGAAAATAGTCATACCGATTGGTCCATTAAGTTAGATGAATTAAAAACGGATCGAAATGAAAGGAATAATTTGGGCTTCCGAATTTAAATAAAGGCCTATTTTAGTCAATTACATGCTAGCGCGTGTTAAAATATTATCTGATAGAAAAAGTACGTATTTATTAGTGATCAAATAAAAACAAAATTATTTATGCCGTAATAGGCTCGCAATAATATTTTGAAAGTCAATAGTAAATAAAAACTAGTATTTAATCGTGCAAGAAAATAAAATGCAATGCTAGTATAAGATGGTAAAATGCTGAAATGATAAAAATGCGAATTATCATAATACCGGTGATAATAATAATAACGATAATAATAAAATAACAATAATAAAATAATAACTACTAAATTCGCCGATCGCAATAGAATAAAGAAATTTGTATTAACAAAAGCTAATAATTGTAGTAAAGTATAAATAATTAAATTTGCCCGAGAATGCTAGAAATGTAAATAAATATTTTGATTTCTAGGGATTCTGGGTGTCAACACTTTCTATGAAACCATCTTGCCCCCTTGTTTAATCTTATACACCCATTTAGATGGAATGGCTTTTTTTCCGTATATAAAGGGATAATGTCCCAAGTGTGATTGGACTCAATGGCTTGGAATTTTTAACATAGTACTCACAAGCAGGGCCGGGTTGTGCTTGTTGGAAGTTTTTCGAGGTTCCAGTGTGGCCACAAATAGACGTAGAACTAGCCTTAGGAGGAGAGACAGAGGAGCAAACATAATCATGGAGATAGGTGGGTGGAGCACCGCTCTAGAAGATCTTCTAGAAGTAGGAGTCCCAGTGGTGGATCGAAGAAGACCCAAGTATGTAAGGGTGGAGTAGAAGAGAAAGAGGAACAGAGGGAGTACTTGGGCATAGACACAGATTCATTAAAAACAACATCTCTTGAAAAGAGAATTTTATGATTTGATAAGGAGAGGATTTTGTAGCCTTTCTTCCCAAGACAATATCCAATGAAAACACAAGGCAAGGATCGATTTAAATTTGTTTTTACGTGGATTGAACAAGGCAAAACAGACAACCATAACTCTTAAGGTGGTTATAAGCACGGCTGATTATCATACAATAGTTCAAAAGGAGTTTTGTGATGAAGAAGTGGGGATGGGAACCTATTAATAAGATAAGTAGCAGCTAGAACACATTCACCCAAATATTTAACTGGTAGTTTAGACTGGAAAAAAAGTGCCCTTGAAGTTTCAAGTAAGTGTTTGTGTTTCCTTTCCACCACCCCATTTTGCCGAGGAGCGTAAAGGTGAAGTCTGAGAGCCATGAGTGGAGAAAAATCGAATGGCCTCATTATCGGATCCTTCTCAAAGGCATTATCGATCTTACAAAATTTGAAACACATGAAACCGAGTTTGAATAAAGAAAAAGATGGTCCGAATAAGAGTGAGAGCATTAGATTTAAGTGGATAATGTTGGGTCCAATTACATCTAGTGTAGTCATCTACAATGGTTAGAAAATATTTAAACCCATTATATGTTCGGAATATGTGGTCCCCAAAGAGCAACATGTATAAGTTGGAAATGTGTTGTAGTATTGATAGTACTATGCAGAAGTAGCCTCTGCAGAGCCTCTAAAGGACAAACATCGTAGCTGGTTAATGTGTAGGAATGGATAGATTTAAGGCCGGTATGGATTTCGCTTTTGGCAAATGGCATATGGACAAGTCTCTCGATGCCAATATCGCACTAATTGGCCCATCGTAAGTACGAAAGGTTGAGAGCATTAAGTATACATGCAAACAATCAGAATCTAAAACAGTTTTATTATCAACAACGAGTATAGGGGAAACAGCAGCAGAAACATTGGAAGAAGGTGAAGAAATATTAGCTATATTACAAGGGACAGAAGCATCAACTAAAGGACATGCTATATTACAAGGAGCAGTAATAGAAATAGCAGGATCAACAAAATCATTTGCAACAAAAACAGGAGAATTAGCGTAATCAGAGACGATAAGAGACAGGTCAGGAAGAACCATTTCGTAAGGACATAGAGTCCATTGGAAAGTTTACCAACTTCCAGTGGCCTTCGCAGAATGGCTCGCAAAACACAAGAAAGACCGATGTAAGCAAAGGCAATCAAATCGAGTAAGAATCGTGAAAAGGATATGAGATTATATCGGGAAACAGAACTAAAAGAATTACGACGAAGTACCATATCTCCGAATACAAAGGCAATGATCATCGTACATGTAACCTTTACTTTGTATCCATAAGGTAAGGTGGAGATAAGGGATAGTAAGGGTTCGATGTTGATAAGAAGAGAGTGAATCATGTTATATCCCGTGTTTTGAACAACGGAACAATATGACGAATTACGATAAGTTGGGGACAAGACCATTCCGAGATACGAAGTAGAGACTTTGTTTGCTTTAAGAGCATAAGTTGTGTATGATTTTATTGGCATGGAAATATTAAAGAAACATTCTGGGGTCAAATTCCATTTTTGGAAAGTATTCTAATTTTTTTGAAAGGAAATTAGTTCATGAAACAAAAAAAAAAAAAAAAAAAAAGAAAAGAAAAGAGGCATGTGGTCGCCACATGGGATGCGGGCTATGGACACATGGAAGTTTAATATATGTAGTGAAGGATGATTAATTTGGTCACATTTTTCATCTTCAACCCATAGAAAAATCAAGAAGCTTTGAGAGAGAGCCATATGTCATTCGGCCATTGATGAACCGAAAAAAGAGCAAGGCGAAAAGGGCCATGATCAAAAATATTTTTTCTCAAGCATTTCAACTCATTAAAAGGTGGAGAACAATATGGAGTGGTTGTTGGAGTAGCAAGAACAAGGATTTGCTCAAGAACAAGCTCCTAGCTAGTGTTGAAGAACTCAAGGGCTTGAAGAAGGTATGTTTCAATCTTTTCTTTTATATGTTATGCGTGGTTTATGTGTGTTGTAAAGATGTAGAAATGAATGAAAATCATGAAACATGGATGTTGAAGGTGGGGCCGTGAGTGTGTGTGTTGGTAGAACGGGTGTGTAGGTGTAGGAGTAATGAATTAACGATATTTAGCATGTTTGCATGTTGTTGTAGTGTGTAGAAATGGATGGAAATCATGAAAATGGCATGTGGATGTTGTAGAGTGTGAAGGGTGTAGGAGTGGATGTGTAGTATGTGTGCGAAGAATGTATTAATTTTATTTAGTGTGTGGTTGTTGTCGTGGTGTGGATTCTATGTTGATAATGAAAGTTTAATGAGTCAATTTGAAGTTGTGATGGTTGTGGGCTGATTTGGAAAGGCAATGTAACCCTTATGTAAATTTTATATGTAGGATAATGATCTCGTTAAGATGTAGATTGTTGGTGTAATTCATGAGTTTTGGAAGAAAGAAATGTGTTGGTGTTGTTTATGTTGAGTTGGGGAGATTTCGGGTAAGGTGGTGGTGTGGTTGGATTGTTTGAAATATTGTGTGAATTGTCTAAAGTGTTCTTGAACATTGATTGAATGGTTTTGGATTAGTAATCGAATGTATAAACGTTGATATGAGTTTGAATGTAAGTAGTTGAGGTAAGTATAATGGAATATGGTGAACCTGTTGAATTAGGTAAAAGAGTGTTTAATGTTAGAATGCATTTTGTATTGATTATTTGTGTTGCTAGTTTGGTTGTTGGTGTGTTGATGATGAAGAGTTGAAACCTCGGGGTTGGTGCCCTTGGAAAAGCCCAAATTTCAAGAATTTGATGTTCGTTTAGAACTGAATGCCTAAATGCTTGTGGCTAATGTTTGGTATATTGGCGTTATGTAGACCTTGAGAGCCAGAGACTTGAGTTGGATTAGCTTGGGAGCGACCGAGGTATGTAAATCTCCCTTTCTTTCTTTGGCATGTCCCAAAGGTAGTTAGGCTATGACACGAGCTTCGAGGTAATTCCACTCTTAGATTCCGAATACGTTATGATTCATAAGCTTATTGATGTTAGCATTCTTAATATGGTCAGAGCTTTACGTTCTTTACAGAATGGATTTAAAAAGTTGCATAAAAGTTTTGCCTTTTTAAAAGGGTTTTGTTCCTAAACGATTCCGAAAATATTTAAACGTCCGTAACTTTCGTGTGATGGAACCCCATTGCTTTGAAACGTCCGTAGGAAGTTTTGTAACGCATAACGATGTTAACTTTCATGGGCGGGGATGGTTGTGCTGTCCGGGGTCCCCCGAGGTTTACTTTTGTATAGTCATTACGATTTGTCTTTGAAAGAATTTAACATTTTCCGTTTGGACTTTCGAGTGTTAGCTACTTACTATTTCATTGGTAGGATGATTTATATGCATGTGGTTTCTGGATTTCGTTGTAGCCGTTACTATTTCCAAGTCGCGTCCCAAGCTACGTATTCGTGCACTTGGCCCATCATTATTCACCGCGTCCTCGCCTGATAGGGCATCATATATATATATATATATATATATATATATATATATATATATATATATATATATATATATATATATATATATATGAGCTGTGACGGGGAGGTGGAAGAAGGATGGCATATGATGATTTATTCACCGCGTCCCTCACTGAGGGCAAAAGCATTACGTGTACATATATATGATGATTTTATATTACCGCGTCCCTCAAGAGGGCGGGCATGTTATGTATGCATATGTTCAAGATGATTTTCTATTTATGTCACCCGCACCATTTATGATTCTCAAATACATGATTTACGTTTCGAGTAAGCTTTATGAGATGATCGTACTACTTTTCTGCGTTTCTTTAGTTCAGTACGAAGGACATGTTTCGTTTTACATGCTCGGACATATTCCGCACCGACCCCCTTTTCTTCGGGTGGCGTTTTCATCTTGTGTACGATACCTTTGGTGAAGCCCGCCAATTAGGATCCCCTCAAATCGGCCATTTTTGAGAGCTCCTGTGTAGACCGGTGTTTTGGTACGCCTTTTTTGTTATATGTTCATACATATCTTTGTGTAAGCCCCGTCATATGGTTATCGTATATTAGAAACTAACGTAAACGTGGGTGGTGGGTAAAATCGGTTGCGTTTATGATCGTATATCTTTAGGCTCTATGTATGATACATGTATATATGTGTGCGGTGTCGCGCCTTCGTATCCTTCTTATTATGTTAGCTATGATCCGAATATGAGATAAGGGATAGTACGAGTGGGTTTCGGCACTAGTCATAAGAAGATTTTTGTCGCGACAATATGATTGGTTGCTCCAGAGTCTAAAATCCAAGGGTTATCATACATTTGAGAAAGATGACATGCAAAGAAGCAACAAATATTATAAGCAGCAGGAGTAGTTATAGGAATCACACCTACAAAGTTGGCAGAGGCACAGAGACCAATGTCCTGCAACTTATGCTGATGCAAAAGAGTGATAAGGTGTTCATGTTGCTCCTTGCTGAACCCATGTAAAAGATCCTCTGACTTTGGAGTAGGCATATTTTGACCAGAACTGGAGAAACTAACAGGAGAGGAGGATTCTATGCCTTGAACACAAGCAACAAAACCCTTCTCGCCTTTGGAGAATTGATAATCAGGTGGATAACCATGGAGTTTGAAACATTTTCCAATAAGGTGTCCTAATTTCTTACAATATTTGCAGAACAAGGCAGAATTATTGTTGGAAATGTTGTTTGTGGGAAAGTTTGGTCGTTTATCAAAGTTAACCTTTGGGGGTATCTTTGGGCCCGAAATGCAAGACTCGGATCGATGCAAAGGAAGGTAAGGAATCCTAAAGTTCAGGATCGTTGTTCATCATGGATGAGCATGGAGTACACACTATCTAAATCAGGAAGTGGCTTTATCATCAAAATATTTCTCCTAATGCCACCGTAAGACTCATTCAACCCAGCAAGGAACTGATGAACTCTTTGTGCTTCTTCTAGCTTAACCCATTCTTCCTTGCAGTCACAGGTGCCAGGTGGATATATGATAGAGATAGTCAACTCATCCCACATTTTCTTAATTCTGTTAAAATAAGAGGCTATGCTAGATGATCCTTGAGAGATAGAAGATATATCTTTACGTAATTGAAGCACTTTAGTTCCACTAGCCTGACCATACCTCTTTTCAATTTCTTTCCATATACCTCCAGCATTCTCAGTGTGAATCACAGTTTCAGCAATTTCTTTATCTAGACTATTAAGAATCCATGCAATTACCATGTCATTACACATCACCCAATTATCATAAGTAGGGTCAGTCTCAGCAGGTTTAACTACTTTACCATTTATAAAACCTAACTTTCTTTTAGCAGAAAAGGAAATCAACATTCCCCTCCTCCAACTCCCATAACCAGTCCCATTGAATGGAGTAGTTACAAGAGTTATCCCCGGGTAGTCAGAAGGATGGAGGTATAGTGGATGAGTGTTAGTAATTTTAGTTTGGGCGTTTGAACCCATGATTTCGAAGCAATGAATCAACTAAACAGAAATCCTAATTTCAACATACAGTAGAGTTTACCGTCCTTTTTCAAAACTCGAAGAAGCAGAGTCTTTTCATCTAGAAAATGAGCTGAATTGAGGAAACAAACACTTTGCAGTACCACTCAAACAAGTACACCATAACTTGAACGAATCGAACAAACCGAAGTTCACCAAAACTCAACCAAACCGGTACAAACATCAACGAGCAGTTCAAACCCCAACAATACCCGCTATAATTCGAATAAATCAAACCAAAACAGTCCCCAAATTTCAACAAATCAGAACGGAAATCAAACTTCAATGAAATAGGTCGAGGTTAACACCGCTCAACTGGAAATGACGAGATCTTTCAAGATCTGTGCTTGAATCGTCAAAAAAACACGATACAAATGGAGTCAAAAAATATATTTCCAAAAGAACAGATCGAGGGTAACACCGCTCGATAGAGAATGAAAAGATCACTCAGAATCTATGATCTGATACCATGAAAACTTAAAGAAATGCGCAAGAATTTGAAATAAACTAAGATTGAAACCCTAGTTCATAAGAATGTTCCAGAGAGAGAAAAGAGATATTATTTTTGTATTGAAATTGGCAAACGTGTTTTTTGTACAAATACATTGAGTATATATAATATGTACATCAACAATAAACCCAAGCGGGTCGGGTTACAACTGGTGCCAGCTGGTCAAAATAATCAAAATAGGCCAAATCACTTAAGGAGGCTTCTGAGGGCCATCTCTATTTCTAACAGCACCACCGCCACCGACGCTCCTAACTCCCACCCATCCATCTACCCTCTACTCTACTCACCCATCACCCACCCACTCTCCACCCCCATCCCACTACCCCCCCCCCCTTCCAATCCTATCACTACCCACCACCTAATCATATTTGTCATCGCAGCCACCACTATTACCACTATCATCATAACTACTCTCAAAGTGTGTAAGCCACACACAGAGCCCAACCGGCGGAGGAAAAAAATGTTTCGTTTTTACAAGATTAAAATTATTTTTTATGTGTATATAGTAGATGTTGAACCCCCTTAGGCTTCTTCGTATGTTTACTTTTTTATATTTTGAGCCCCCTCGGCAGAAATCCTGACTTCGCCACTGAGCATTGCCACCAACTATAACTAACACCATCGTTACCCACCACACATTCTCCAGCCACCACCACTAACACCGCTAATAACTAACATCAACCAACTCTGTCATCGCAACCACCTCTATCAACCGCCATAATTGCGCTAGTCACTACAACACCAACCATTTCCACCATCACAACTATCTCCACCAACACCAGTACAAAGCATCTCTATCATCAATAACGAATATAAATGCTTATTTTTTTTTAGAAAAAATAATTTAATTTTATTAGATTTATATTTATTTTTTAATATTTAGTTACTTTTTTATTTGAATTATATATTTATTATGTTTAAATAAATACATTATGCACATTCAGATTTTGATAAACAAACTGTCTTAATCATTAAGTGTTCAGATCTAGTGACAACATCAATTATACAAAGGGAAAATGACTTAATAATACTACTTAAGACACTATATTACAAAACATAAGAATATTTTTTCTTATTTACAAAAATACCAACTTAATTACAAAATATACCAATCAAAAAAATTAAAAGCTCATCCTTTTTCCATTACGAAAAATTCTAATCCTTTAAACCCAAAATTTCTTCTCACGTTCAAAAACCCTAGATTAACTAAATCCAGGATTCTTAATAGTCTTCGATGACAATGAAGATTTCTCCGATGGCAACCTGATGAAGTCTCTAAGAAGACTAAGGCATCACGAAAGCTTGCCTTCTCTCCGCAAGGATGCTAATGACTTCAACCTTCATCTTCCAATTAAATCGGTTGTTGCCTAGATCCGTGATGAAAAATACGTGAATCTTACTCAAGATAGTGAAGTGGAGTTTTTGGTTCGAATAGTTTAGTATACTAGACACCAATCTTGGAGAATGGACGGGGCCACAACTTGAATATGAACCGGCATTCGACGAATTGTTTTAATTGGAAAACACGCACTACACTTTCTTCCGGACTAGTGTTTTTAGTCTTTGATGAGAGTTGGGCTTTGGATTCAGGAAAGACATCTGAATAATTAGTTTGTGTTCTTGTTTCTAGGTTAGGAATTTTAACGGAAAATTATCCGATTATTATGATTTTTAATAGTTTAGTTCTTAGGAGAGCGTAAAAAATGAATAATGGTAGAATCGTGACTTATGTTAAGCATAAGATTGTATGAATGATTAGAATCGTGACTTATGAAAATTGATCCATATGAATATTAGATGAATGTTGTACAATGTTTTTTACTTTATACAAATTTTATATATTTATATACATATTTCATAACTTTTATAACTTTTCATACACAAAAACGTGAGAATTCTAGCCTTGCGAGAGATATACATATTTTATACAGTTTTCATACACAAAATTTTGAGCGAAAATTTTAAGCCTTCTATGAAAATTTTCGTATATGTTTGGTAAGAAATCTATCATTATGTTTTGTAAACTGAAATGTATCGTCATATTTTGTAAATATACCCTATTCTTATGTATATATATGTCATTCTCCCTTATACAAATACGCATTCAGATTAAGACGTCTTAATCTTTATGATAACAAATGAGGCCCTAGATGTATCTTTGGAGTAACGCCCGAAAACATAATTGGGTTGATTGTGTATACATTTGCAAAGTTTGTCTCATTAGGAAATAATCAACCGGTCAATTAAAGAGGACAAAATTTTAAGTACATATTCCTGATGAGCGTCTCATTATGGGATAGTCAATTCTCAGAATAGTATTATTCAATTACACAATATGCAAAGACTGATCGACCTATCCGAAAATTCAGTTACTACTGTTGTTAATTTGAGATTACAGTAGAAATTCATTAATTTTAAATTTTGACTCCCATTGTATGATGATAAGAAATGAAAAAGTTAAAGAATAATAAGTATAATTAAAAATCAGGTGATAACCAGGGGCAGATTTATAGCATGTCGAGGGTGTTCGGGTGAACCCTCTCGGCAAAAAATTACAGCGTATATATAGGGTAAATTTTCTGTATTTATATACATATATTAACTTTTGAACACCCTGAGTAAATGCAAAAGGTTAGTTCAATTATCCGAGGGTTCAAAATTTTCATGCGTCCTAAGTTCAATTCCAATTGACAACATTATTTTTTATATTTAGCTTTTGTTGTTTTTTCCGAACTCCCTGAGTGAAAATTCTGGATCTGCCACTGGTGGTAACAGTTACTCCCTCCGTCCCAATTTAAGTGTCTTACTTTCCTTTTGGGTATGTCCCAAAAAGATTGTCTCTTTTTATATTTAGTGAGTTGACAATTTAAACATCTTCTATGACAAGTTTATAACCACAAGATTAAAGGACATTTTAGTACATTACACACATCTTTAATTTAAGACAACAAGATTTAAAAGTCTCTCTTTATTTCTTAAACTCTGTGCCTAGTCAAACTAAGACATTTAAAATGGGACGGAGGGAGTATATTATCCGAATTCCACATAGGTCAAGTAATGATATTTATTCATAACTTTTCTATTAAATAAAATGGGATAAGACATTAGCATCCCTTGAACTTTGGTCAAAGTTGTTGCGACACACTTTACCTTTACTAGGGTCCTATCACACCCCCCCCCCCCCCCCAAAAAAAAACTATTTTAAAGTGTAATAAATGTCACCCTAAGTGTTGACGTGTCATAGAGAACTAAAATTTTGGCAGGTAGTGAAATACACGCACTGCCCTGTGAATTTCACAATTTTTAAAATTTTATTTCATTTTATTCCTTTTTGTTTTCTTCTTAATTCCGAAATGTAATGGAAATATTATTTTATATTTAGAAAAATGAAAGGACAATTGTTATTGTTATTGTTTTTGTATGAACTTGAGAAAGAATTAGAGGTGTTGAGCACATTCGAAGGTTGTTGAAGTTTTAAAGTTGAAATTCAAGTGCTAAACTCATTTTAGATCCTTAGTTGTTGATGAGATTCAAAAATGAAGAAAGAATTTCGAATCCATCATTATTGAACCTTGAAAAAGCTTGAAGAACAAAAAAATTAGTTTGTCGAAATTCTTGATTGTTGACCAAATTGATTACTGGAGTTTGGTGATCATGTTGTTTTGAATTTGTAGTTGACATTTGAGCTTGATTGTGGTGCGGATGTAGCTGAGTTTTTGTTGAATTTTGAGATCAAATATTAAATTTGGAGCTCTTAAAAATGGGATGAAGAGCTCTTAAAAATTAGCTCTAAAACTAACACATGACTATTTGTATAGATTGGAGCCTTTTTTTTAAAAAAAAGCCCAATGCGCTTGAAGGAGTTATTCAAACATACTCCTTCGTGTCAACACCATAAGGTGTAAGAAAATACAGGAAAAAAAATTAAGGGGTAATAAGACCTAGTAAAAATACGATGTGTCACACCAATTTGAACTAAAGTTGAGGGAATACTAGCCCCTTATCTATCCCAAAAAAATTCTAGAAAGTTAGTATACGTGTAGCACTAAAGGACTATGACTTCTGCCTTGAAAAGTATGTCGGCCTCCTAGTTATTGGTGCTGGTAATAAGACAGTAAGTTTTAAAATTTGAAGAAAGCTTTAGTTTCCAAGAACCCCCAGTTGGAGCCAATGAACCTGCTCATCACGATTCACGCTAATAAAGACAATGGGGCCTACCTGGTCTTTCAATTCTTTGTGTGTGTGTTTTTTTTTAATTACGTGGGGGTACAACAAGGAGAAATGAAAAGAAAATTATAACGTGGGGATTCGAACTCTCATCAATAAGATAAAAAATGCAGGTAGTACTCCTAAGTTATTTTATTGTATGTAAGATCCCGTAAAGGTTTATTGATACTCCACCCGTCCCAAAATAAATGTTACTTCAGCTCATTTCACGTCCATTAAAAAAAAAAAATACAAAATATAGTTTACTAAGATATCCCTGCTTATTAGATGTTTTCTTGAAAATTGAGCAATATAAGAATAAATAGTTCTTTTAACATAAGGGTATAATTGAAAACAATTATTATTATTTTTTGTGTTGAATTCGTAAAGCGCCACTTATTTTGGGACAATTTTTTTATTAAGACGACACTTATTTTGGGACGGAGGGAGGGAAATCTCCTAGCGAGAAGGGTACAACAAGTGCTTCCATATTTCCTCAACATAAGGGCAGCGATTGATAGTTGAACCCTCTTTTTCAAGTCCCCGTAGACTAGTTATTGTATTTTTCCAGTGTCTTCTATTTTATTCTCTTACTAATGACTTTACTTGTGCCGAGAGTCTATCGAAAACAATTTTTTTATCTCCCCGAAATATTCGAAACACACATTGTATGAAATAAAGATAGAGTCTGTGTACGCTTTCCTCTCTCCAAACCCACGTATGAAATTGCATTGTATTTGTTGTTATTGTCGTCTTAACTGAATATTAAAGAAGATCCAAATTGAACAAAAGTAGCTAAAAAGAAACTAGGTTTTCGAATTGGGGACACTAAATTCAAGCAGGATATGTTACTATACCCTTAGAGGACCCATCTTTGGTGAAAACAAAAGCAAAATTAAGTTTTCATATGCTGATAATTTATCAATTTTTAAACTATTTCAGGTAACAAAAATCAATCACAAGCAATAATTTAGAATAAGTATACAATTTGTCACCTGAAACTTGTTAGAAAATATTACAATAAAAGATTTATTCGCGAGTATTTATATCAAATCTTTGATCAGTACAAGACATGTGTAGTCTTACACATAAATTTTATTATGATTAAGTGTACGCATTATCACTTTACTTGTGATTTTTCAAAATTAAGTTTTTAAGCTGTATTAAGGAACATATGAAACAAGCAAATATTTTCTCTAAATTGCATAGGGGATAAATAAACCCGACAAACCGCATCAAACCGATAAAAGTCAAAACCGAAAAAAAAAAAACCCGACTAGTGGTTTGGTTTGACTTTTTGATGTTGAAAAAACCCGATCATAATTGGTTTAGTTTGTTTTTAGCTAAAAAAAAGTCAAACCGAACAAACCAACCCGACATTATACGTATTCAATTTTAAAAAATATTTTGTACATAAAAAAATTTATTTGTAATGTAATTTATAAATATTCTTAAATTTTTTTTAGTTTTTTTTATCTATTATCATATTATTCAAGCTCGAACTTAAAATTTTATGTCAGCTTTATATCATGGATGTTAGAACTCATATAAAGTCCAAAACAAAAACCAACTCAACACTAATACTAACAAAAAATTCAATTTACACTAGAATGACAATAATGTTGGATATCTATTCTTTGTTTTGCATAATTGATTTAGAAAATACATAACTTAAGCTTTTTTTCTTGTCGTAATTAATACTTATTAAATTACTTATTTTAGCATGACTTAGTATTTTTAGATTATGGTCATTTTCTTTATGGCTAATTAGCAATATTTATTTTAACCGATTTATTATCTTTTTTGTTGAATATTTTAATACAATGTGTGTCTTCTCACATTTTGTGTTATTTTCTTATGAAACACCTTAATTACATAGTTATATCTTCTAGGACTAAAGAAATATTTGAAGTAAAAAGATATGTTTTGTATCAAGACTATTAAAAAAAGCCGAATAACCGTAAAATCGAATAAACCCGAGAAAATTTGAAAAACCGAATTTTATTGGTTTGGTTTGGTGTATAAATTTAAAAACCAGGAAAATATTTGGTGTTTAAAAAATCTCTAACCCGATCTATGTGATTATTTTTTATTGCTTGGAGATAATATAAACCGAATCGCCGATGATCATTGTAGATATTTCTTTTCAGCGATCATAGTAAAGAACATGGGGTCCAAAAAAAAAAAAAAAAAAAAGAACATGGGTCCACCATATAAATTGCACTTCATAAATAAGTAGCTGATAGGTCCTTACGACTGACAACTTTCTGACCTCTAACCATACAAATCCACGTAAGACACGAAACGCGCCAAAGAAATACTAACGTAGTACTCCCTCTGTTCTCTTTTAGTCCGTTTGAAAAAACAAAAAATTTACACCTTTTAAATTTTAAATTTCTACATGAGATATTTGAAATCACAAGATTAAAAAAATATTTTAATATATTATACGTATTCTTAGTTTAAGACTATAAAATTCAAAGAATATTTCATAAATTTCATGCTAAATTAAAATCAGACAAACAAATAGAAATGGAGGGAGTAATATATACTCATATATCCCTTTTTCAACCTTAATTGATTAATGGACCAGTTAAAAGCACTTTTCAGGTTAATCACTAAAAAAAGGGTAATGAATAGTCCAAAAAGAGCATATGTGTAATGTATGTACAAACAAATAGTAGTAGTGGTTGATGCCGCTTATATTTCTTTACAAAAATGTGTGTCTCTCTCTTCAGATTTAAAACTTCCGGCTTAAGCCACTCTCTCTCACACTTTCCTAAATTTTCTCATTAATCTCTTAAATTTTAATCTAATTGATTATTAAACCCGTATTAATATTAATTTCACCCGCTTTCCAAATTCAGGCGTTTTAATCAGCTATGGGCAAGTGAAGCACAGTAATTCTACAGTATGTATCTACTGTGTGTGTGCTTTTTTTACCTTTTTTTTTAAAAAAAAATAAAAATTCTAGGTTTTTAATTATTCGATTGTTGAATTTTAACGTCGATGCAGGGGTATCTGATCAGTGATATTACATACAATTTTGATTGCATAATTAGAGTATAGTCTTTTGATTTAATTAGAGTGTGATTTCTAGGTTCTGATAATTCGATTGTTGAATTTTAACGTTGATGCAGGGACATCTGATCAGTAATATTATATCCAATTTTAACCGCATAAGTATAGTACTTTGATGTAATTTAGAGTATAATTAGATTCTACGTTTTAATAATTTGATTGTTGAATTTTAACGTTGGTGTAGGGGCATCTGATCAGTAATATTATATCCAATTTTGATTGCATAATTAGAGTATAGTCCTTTGATGTAATTAGAGTATAATTTTAAGGTTTTAATAATTTGATTGTTGAATTTTAACGTTGATGTAGGGGCATCTGATCAGTAATATTATATCCAATATTGATCGTATAATAATCGCATAATTAAATTATAGTCCTTTGATTTAATTAGAGTATAGTTTTCTAGGTTTTAATAATTTGATTGTTGAATTTTATTGTTGATGCAAGGGCATCTGATCAGTGATATTATATCCAGTTTTGATTCGCGTAATTAGATTATAGTACTTTAATGTTTTTCACTTTTCTGATCGCTATGTTAGTTTAGGTTTTTATCTTTAATTTTTGATTTTGTTTTGATACGTTGCTGGAAATTTAATTTTCAGATTGATTGGTTGATGATCGGGAGGAGAACTACCGAAGGAAAAGGGAAGTTCGTCCGATTGTTTTGCTGTTAATATTTTTCATTTTTCAAGCGGAGAGGTTATAGTCCTGCTCGGGATTGGTATTTTCTGTGTGCATATACTGTAGAGGGATTGTCTAGTTGGAGACTTATATATTCTTGTTAAATTTTTTGTTTTGACTATATTAGTGTGAATTACCTCTTTATCAGTAGAAAAAGGAAGGGAAAAAAAAAAAGAATAAAGAAGAAAGAAGGATCTCAGTGTAAGTAGGGGAGCAGGAAGGTCAATTTTTTGTTTTGACTATATTAGTGTGAATTACCTCTTTATCAGTAGAAAAAGGAAGAAAAAAAAAAAAAGAATAAAGAAGAAAGAAGGATCTCAGTGTAAGTAGGGGAGCAGGAAGGTCAATTTTGCTATTTTGTGTAGTTGGAGAAGTACTTATATTACTTATATTCTTTTTTGTATATTTGTTTTGTCTATATTAGTGTGAGATACCTTATTTATCAGTAGAAAAAAAAAGAGAGGAGAAAGAAGGATCTTTGTGTAAGTGGAGGAGCAGGAAGGCCAGGTGGTAGTTGTTGGTGTGAAAAATCTGTAGTTGGTGTTTTAGTTTAGTCCAGTGAACAAGTAAATGGCATCTAGTTAGTATTGTTTATTGAGGCCTTGAACTGCGGAGATACTGGTTATATGCAGTTAAATTCATCCAAAGATTTAGCTGAAACTATGATCACTGGGGTGCCTGGTCCTTCTGGTCAATGGATCCAGCAAGAATCATCTCAGCCTGTTATCTTGAGTGATGGCATATCTTTACACAATAATGTAAATAACCATGTACCTGTACAGACTGGTGAGGTATATTCTATGGAATTTCTTCAAGATCCTTCTTCAAGAGTAGTTCCTATTGTGTCCGGCGTTACTGGGATGCATGATAGGAGAGCTGTGCCTCAAAGTAAGCAAAGCCAACATTCCGGTTATGAAGAGCTCACAAGACTTCTTGGGTTGACTAGAATGGATTCTGACATTTCTTCTACAAGAGGGTCTAGTACAGAACTTGAAAATGGTATTTATGTAGAGAATGAACTTACATATAGTCAGAAAGTTGGCTCTTCTGGGCATGTCCCTGTGGGAGCTACTTCAGGGACTAAATCTGAATCTTCAAAGTCATTAAAATCTTCTGTATTAGGAACGTCAGACTGTTCTACAGGGAAAATAAAATTCCTATGCAGTTTTGGTGGTAGAATATTGCCTCGACCTAGTGATGGAAAGCTCAGATACGTTGGTGGAGATACACGTATCATTTCCATAGGGAAGAATATTTCATGGGAAGAACTTATGAAGAAAACATTGGCCATCTGTAACCAGCCTCACACTTTCAAATACCAGCTTCCAGGAGAGGATCTTGACGCCCTAATATCCGTCTCTTCTGACGAAGATCTTCAGAATATGATAGAGGAATATTTTGGCCTCGAGAAGCTTGGGGGCTCCCAAAGGCTCCGGATATTTTTGGTTCCTTTAACTGAATCTGAAAACTCATGCCCTGTAGATGCTGCTACTGTTCAACCGACTGACCCTGATTATCAATATGTTGTTGCTGTTAATGGTATTGTTCAAGGGGATTCTTCTACTCAGGAGAATTATTATGAGCAGTGTGTACGCGATGAAGCCAGCAAGGTGATACCTAAGGTAGACTGCAGCACTGGTCTTTATGTCCCACCTCCTGCTCAATTGATTGGTGAATCTCAGAATCAGGTTAAGTTTCCCAATCAGTCTACTCCTTTTTCTCCTGTGCTTGTTCAACAGGGAGATTACAAGACCGACTCAAGGAACACATACAATAACAAGTTGCCACATGGTGGTGATGAATGTCCAGTGTCGGTTAGCAGCACCCAATCAGTACCTGAAAATCCGAGTGGATGCACTAATATTGGTTATTATGCCCCGCAGATAAACCTGATAAATTTGCAGAGTCCTAACAAAAAAGATGATATCCCCCAGCCAAGCCAATCGAGTGAATTGCTTTCACATCACCATGGTCTCAGCAGAGACTTTGTTCCTCCTACATTGGAACAATGTGATGGAATCTTTCAACAGTACGCTTTTGAAAGAACAGAACCCAAGGAAGGGACAGTCCTATCTGAAGAGCCGAATGATGAAATGGCTGTATTGCTGGGATACACTTCCGCTGTTGCTCAAAATGGAATTCCGCATGCCTTTTCGGATTCAAAACTTCAAGAACATGGAAAAGGATCACCTTACTGCTCACAAGAGGGAATAATCTCATTTTCCTCTTTGAACTTTTTACCAGCTCAGTTATCTTCACATGGTGTGTCTGCTGCTCTGCAGGGAAACCTAGGGTATCTGCATCAGAATACATACCCAGTCAGTTCTCATCATCACATTAGGGTACTTAATGGGGAATCAAATGAGGCCACTGACATGGTGGATTTGCCAGAGTTGCCTTTTGACTCAGATTCACTGAATAAATGTGGACCTATGCAAAGAAATATTAATGGAACAGACACCAGATGCAACACAGCTAAAGCAAATTTGGAAAATTACCATCCTGGTCTGAAAAATTCAAGTTGTGAGATGGTGAGTGCATGTGATATCAATAATGCACTTCCATGTCGTGATGGTAAATTTCCTGATAACAAATCATCCAAAACAGCTGTGGGTTCAGAGAAAAAACTATCTGATGCTAACTCTGCTATGGTGTCTAATAATGGAGGTGATATACCTGGTGAAGCATCACAAAATTTTGACATGAACATCATTGCACCAACACCTTTAATTAATACACTAAATGAGCGGTCCCAAAGAAACCAATTTGAGAATGCCTCAGGGGGGATAAAACAGGCTGAACCTGAGAACAATACATCCTGGGTCAAGAGTTCTGAAGTTGCTGGGAGGATTTCAAATTCTGAAATGCAGTTTCATGGTGCAGAAACTCTGAGTGATCTACTGCCTGAGTTGTCTGATGGCCTGATTTCCCATCTTTCCCCCATGCCAGCAGTCGTTGCATGTCCTCGAGATACTTTTGCCAAAGAACCTTTGCTAGTATTCTCTGAGGAATTGTCACAATCATCAGTTAGGCAAAACCCAACCAAGGATGCTGCTTTTAGGAGAGAAGTTTCTCTAATTGATGAAGAATTTACTAATTACAGTGATCAGAATGTTGTGACTTCTGGCATTGGTGAATTTTCTAGTGAAAAGCAAAAGATAGAAGATGCTCCAGCTAGTAAGAGTATCAAAGATAGCCAGCAGGTTCTGAATGCAAATGGAAGAGATATTAGATCACCCAGTGGTGACTTATATGCTGCAAATCTCCGAGATTTGGAAACCATTGGTGGTGAAGTCATATCTGCTGGTGCTACAGAAGGGGTAGCATTTTCCCCTGACTTGGGGTTGGAGGTGAAATTCTATTTCATTATGATGGATTGGTGTATGATTTAGTTTACTAAAAGCTCTCTTATGCTCATATAGTTTTACGTTGATTATCTGGCTTGGCGCAGGACGCCAACCCCAGTGACGGAGATAAGGATAATTTAATCACTGATGCTATGATAGCTGAGCTGGAAGCTGATTTGTATGGTTTACAGGTAAATGATCAATTCCTTTTGTATCTTAAACCTTGTTGGAAATGCTCATGATAACATTTCATTTCATTTCTCCCCCTTTTCAACTATAACGTCTTATACTCTAATCTTGGGTATGAGTCTGAAAGACTTAAAAATCATTGCCTTCTTACAGCCCATACTACCAGCAGCAGGCCTCTAATATATCCAAAGGAGGACTCAAATGACAAGGCTTTGTCCTTCACTACATATCCCTCCCCCTCTCTCTCCTCCTGCAATACCTTGATCCTTTTATCATAGGTTGTTACATGAAGAATATCTTTGATTTATTGTCATCGTTAAAGATTTTGTGGTTCATTTCTTGGCAATGATAATGGTCTGCTATTTCTAGTCTTGTCATGTGCCTCGGAGGTTATGGAATGATTTTATTGCTTATCAACTATGTTTCTCTACTGCTTGCTTATATGGAATTAAGAATCTAGGTAAATCCAACAATCTACTACAGTGACCTGCTCGCTCAAATAGATTGGCACTACTGGATACAAGTTGTATCAAAGGGGCTTCTGGTAAATAATGAAACTGCGCATCTGGTAGACAGAAATATGGATTGTACAACCATTGGTACCTGTCTTTCAATTTGGAATAGAGTAACGAGGCTGATACGTTAGACATTGTCAAAAGTAAAATTTTGATGGAGTGGCTGATAATACTTGGATTCCCTGTTAATAACTACTCATTGAACTTCTATAAAAAAGCTGCTCATTGAACTTCTCGATACCTACTTGTAGTTATAGATTGTCCGCAAGTAATTGTCCAATTTTCAAAAGTATAACTCTACCCCCAAAGTCTCCAAATATTTTATGTACTCAGTGGAAGATCAATTTTTGCACTGATGCTTGATCTCTATTTAGATATGTGGTGAAATGCAGAATTGAAGGACAAATGTGTCAGCCAGTGTGACACAATGCATTGTTTTAGTCTGTGGAATGGGAAAAAAAATTCGATGTGCTCAATAATATCTAAACCTAAAAAAGGCTCTCTTGAGTTCTGACTTGTTTTGTATCATATCATAAAACTAACGAAGACATCTTAATTTTGTCAAGAGAACGAAGTAATCTTTCTTAAAATATGAAAAGTATGAGAAATTATATATTTCTAGTGTATAATGAAACTATGTAACAATAAAACATTTCTTTCTTTTACACTTATTTGTTTGAGTTTCATCTGTACAAAATCTGTGACATGCTTTAGAATAGGGGTGGGCATAGTTTGGGCCAACCCGAAATCCAAACCGAAATTCAAATTTTTTGAATATTTGGTTTGGATTTTTGGATTATGGATTGGACTTCGGATTTTATTTTCAAAATTTTTGGATTTCGGATTGAATATCGGATTTAGTACTTAGGATTTTTGGATATCCGAAAATCCAAAATTTTTACACCTTATATTTAGCTGTACCCGTATTATATGTGCCCAATGCTAATTAGTCTAAATGTCCAATAGATTAGTACCATATGACTCTTAACCATTACAATTTCAAGCCAATAAAGAATTTTCTATCAAATTAAATACTAGTATAATATGGCTTGCAAAGCTGGAGTTTACTTCACTACTTTAAGAATAAAGAAGCTTCCAATGAAACAAAGAGAACAATTTAAAACTGAACCATGTGACTTGATACATTTTGGTTTAGTAGTAACAACTCTTTGTTAAATCCACATATTTGGTTTCACATTATGCTAAGACATGTAACTTGGTAATTAGGGCACATGAACTCCGTTCCTAATAAACCTGCCTTAAACGCTCAAGAATCAAAATCGAAATCTGAAATATCCAAACTGATTCACCCGAAACCGAACTTAAAAAATCCAATCCGATCCAAGCTTATTTGGGTTGGATATGGATTGCAATTTCTTCAATCTGAAAACCGAAAATCCAAACCGAACTTTTCATATCCAATCCGACGGCCCGAACGCCCACCCTGCTTTAGAATAAAAAGGTAATAATTTGCTAACTAAAGTTACCATCCAAGTTATTAGGGATTTCTCTCCAGTGTCTGCTAAGATGCTCCGGTCTTTGGTTGACGCTGTTATGTGGAAAAGATATACCAAATTTCCAGCCTGTTGTGTTTTAGAACACCCTAGGTACAGCACTCCTTGGCAGACTATGCATCTTACTCCCTGGATATAACAAAATAAACGTAATTACATTCACCAACCTTCTAATTTGCCAATCTGTCCTAGTTGACAACTGACTTTAATAGTCACGCCACATAGTATACGTATGCTTTGCCATTAACTTATTCTGTGTTGGTCATCAGTTGGCAGTTCCTTGACTAGGTTTGATATTTTCGTATGTATCAGTTGTCACTACGTTGACCAAGTTCAATCTGTTGATCTGCTTGGGAAACTGCTCACTCATGCTTCTTTGTTTGAGCACACCTACCCTGTCTGTCTACCCAGCCTTTCCTGTGTAATCAGAACTGGAGGGCATGTATTATTCTTTTTCTTATTGAAGCGTTTCAATGCACAAAAACTCTGTTTATTGCTGAGTGAAACTAGGCTGAAGGATCTACTGGACAATCCCTGTAGAATTAATTTTGTAACTTGATCTTGTTTTACCCTTCTTTCTTCATTTTAAGAGAAGATGCGAACTTATATTTTTTTCTTAGAGTTTCAATATGTTTGCTTTCTTTAACAGCGGCAACAACTAGGCCTCAATCCCAAACAAGTTTGCTTTCTTTCTTTTAAGAGTTCATTAGTTCATACGTAAGCAGTAAGCTGCAGCTGATGTTACATCGCAGATCATAAAAAATGCTGACCTTGAAGAATTGAAGGAGTTGGGTGCTGGGACATATGGTACTGTTTACCATGGAAAATGGAGAGGAACAGATGTAGCTATAAAGAGAATCAAGCGGGCATGTTTTTCTGGGAGATCATCACAGGAAGAAAGGCTGGTGGGTTTCCTGTAACATATCTTCCAAGCATATCATTTTCTGCTGGATTATCAGCGGTGTTTATGATCCTATTTGTTAAATTCATAATAAAATTATCCTTTTTCCAGATCAAGGACTTCTGGAGAGAGGCACAGATCCTCTCAAACCTTCATCATCCTAACGTGCTTGCATTTTATGGAGTGGTTCCTGATGGGGCTGGGGGAACTTTGGCAACAGTGACTGAATTCATGACTAATGGATCACTTCGAAACGTTCTTATTAAAAAGGACAGGTGAAGTTGCTTTTTGTATGTTAATTAGTTCTACGTGTTTCTCTCATTCATAACTTAATGTGATCTGCTAAATTCCTTGTGCAGGTCACTTGATGGTTATAAGAAACTTCTAATTGCCATGGATGCAGCTTTTGGGATGGAGTATTTGCACTCGAAAAACATTGTCCACTTTGATCTGAAGTGTGACAATTTGTTAGTTAGTCTGAGGGACCCACAACGACCTGTATGCAAGGTATTTTTTACCATTTCGGCAGGAATACATGCACTTTTGAGTATGCAAGAATAAATCCGGAATAAATCATGAGACCGCATATTCTGGTGACTTGTCAGCATGAGTTCGTATGATTCAGCTGTTATTGATGTTGGAATAGTATTGGACTGACTTCTGGTCAGATAGCCTTTCTGTTTCAGAGGCACATTACTTTTATCTACAAAGCTAAAAGCTTATAGCCAAATTTGAATGAATGATGAATGATATTGGAGTACATCCACACCAAATAAGATTTCTACGGTAGAATTAAGACCAATAAAGACATTTTATGATGAATAAAGATTACCGCACCACTGTGTAGGACACCTAATATATGAGAACAGCACATTCTTGTATGCTTATTTTGTAGGGTGAATCCAGGTAGATCTACTGATACATTTTCGTAAGATAATTTAATCCCATCTGAATTTTAGTAAAAAAGCTTACCTTGCCACAGCGAGTTATTTGTAAGATATCTAATGCAGGTTGGAGATTTTGGACTGTCAAGGATTAAACGCAATACTCTTGTATCTGGAGGTGTACGAGGTACTCTTCCCTGGATGGCACCTGAACTGTTAAATGGTAGCAGTAACCGAGTATCTGAGAAGGTTAGACTGATTACTGTAATTGACTATAATCAGATATGCCATAAAGCAATAACATCTGATATTAGCTGTTTAAGTATCTCATAAAGCAATAAAATGGAAGGTTTGGTTTCAAACAGGTTGATGTTTTCTCATTTGGCATAACAATGTGGGAGATCTTGACTGGGGAAGAACCCTATGCAAACATGCATTGTGGGGCAATCATTGGTAAGGCTCTGATTACCTGTTAGACCAAGTGAATATTTTATGCTTCATAACAGTAATGGGAGTTATATGCTTATACTTGCATGACCAAGTCTGTGCTTACATCCAGTTGAGGTTCATAAACAATTCAAAGGAGATGATGTCAGTTTAAAAAAACAGATCGTTAATGATTAATTTTTTCTGTGCTATAAATCAATGACTTGACAACATGCCAGCTCAATTATATTTTATATTATATTATTTTTTGAAAAAATATCATATAATTCAATGATTTTATACATATGTTCCCCTTCAGCCTTGTTTCTTGAACATTTGCTCTAGTCTTGTGAATTGTTGCTACTGCTAATGTGCTTGAGAATTCTCCATTCTTTTAATACATGTGAAACTCGGAAATGTGAGGCAAAAGCCAAAGTGTCTGGCCCTGTCCAAGCTTAGACTTCCATAATTTTAAGTTTTTAACAAATTGACTTTCTGTCCTCGTTATTGCAAGTGTCAGTGCTAATAAACAATTCCTATATTGGTCGTTCAAAAGGTATACCCATGCATCCGAACTGAGCTATTTTTAACCAGTAACCCAATATGGCTCTGCAAGTTCAAGGATCTAGCCTCAAAGCAGAGATCCAGTCAAAAGCATTAATCTTGCTCTCTGAGAGTTCCATAAACCTAGCAATTCAAGAAATATAACCACTTGACTCTGCAACATTGGATCATGTCATTTCTGATATTGTAATGTATTCATAGGCTGAGAGGGATAGGACTGCTAATACACCTACTTCGTCTGGTTCGATCATATTAGTGCTCAACAATGCTGACTGTGTAGGCCAATTCACACCTAACTGGGCCAGAGAGATATAAAGAGTGGCCAGCTTACTTGCTATTTCTGATAAGTGTTCCTTATTGATGAATAGAAATTAAAAACTAATGGTCCCTTCCTTTGAGGCACCGGGAAGGAAAGAATTTCATCTTAATGATTTCCCAACCCTTTCCAATTTGACCTTTGTTTGATTTGTTTATAATGGCTGTAGGGGGGATTTTGAAGAATACTCTTCGGCCTCCAATGCCAGAGCGGTGTGATCCCGAGTGGAGGAAGCTGATGGAACAGTGCTGGTCTGCTGATCCTGAAGCTCGGCCATCATTCACGGAGATTAGAAATAGGTTGAGTTCTATGTCAGCTGCTGTCCAGGCAAAGGGGAATAGCAATTCAGCAGGACATGTCAATGCAAACATCCCCGTGTAAGTCGTAAGGAAATGTACCTGCTTCTGTACTTTCGATCAACTTGGCGGAAGCATTTGGAAATAGACGTCTTCTTTATTTTGCTAATAGAGTGCACTGGTTCTCTCTCTCTCTCATATTATGTGATTATAATTTTTGTATCATTTAATTCATTCTTTGCAATGTAACTCTTCTAGTCATAGAATTAGGCGTAAACTGCGATAGTGTGTTGAGGTTACTGAGGTGGTTTTTTTCTTGGAAAACAGGTGTATATAGACGTGTACTCAAGGAAACGAGTGTATCTTTTTGTTACTTTGCTACAGACTTGGAATCTTCTATATGAGTCGCTCGTACATTTAATTACCACTTCAGCATTTGCATTTATTTATTTTGTCATTTTTTTGCCTTTTTCAAATTTTAATAATAATTAAAAAGGACTCAAATAATTCAACCATCACTTTAAAAAGTTTACCGAAGCGTTGCTTTTAGATTTAAAGATCATTAGGGAAAAAGTAACTGCAAATTAACACGCCACTTCACCATCCCTTGAAAATGTCCAAATGTCATCCCGTTGATTCCATTTCTTGCTTTAATCAATGGGATAAAAGGATGTTGCACTACATATATGGCCATACGCATATTCTTCGTTCATACTCTATAACGTATCTTTGCTGTTATATAGAGAGTGCCAATTCTTTTTCTTAACCAGTGAAAATTTTTTTGCAGATACAGTTTGTGGAATTCTCTGTTTATAGTTTTCTCTTAACGTAATCCTTTGATTTAATATTTTCGACCTTATATAGAGAGTATCACAGATTCTTTTTCTTAGTTGTTGCAGAAAATTCTCAGGTACATTTTTGGAATTTTCTACTTGCAGTTTTGTTTTTATATAATCCTTAAATGTAATACCAAAATTATAATAATTCATTTCTCTTTTTCTTTAGGTTGCTGATTTGTTCTTTTTTGTTGTTTATGAATTCCAGTAAAACATTGCTGGTGAAGAAAAAAATAAAGTTGCCATGAAAATTTTTGTAGTTGCCATGAAAAATAAGTATTCTCTTTTCTTTTCTTTGTGATTGCAGCTTTGTTCTTGGTATTGTGATGGTTTTCTAACCAGTCGAAACTAAAACACCATTAGAATTCTTATTTCCTTCGTAACGGTGTAACAAATTGCACAAGAACCAAATCGGTATATTTGCTCGGAGCCAGAACATTACATCCTTCAGAATAGTGTGCGGGTCTTAACTTGCCTGTTTTCTTCTCTTTAGCTGTAACAATATTTTAAAATTATCTTTAGAAATGGAAAAAAGAGATTACAATATGATCACAATAGAATGTAATAAATGTATTCATGTCAATGTGACCAATTGTACTACTAGGTGTCAAGCCGTCATGCTTATTCACGTCATAAATTTTTAATGATTTTGCTTTTGAAAGTCCACTGACTTTATAATTTATTACCTTTAGTTATTTAAATTTTACATATGTCGCAATCTTCATGATTCTCTTTCCCTTCAAAGTTATCCTTTATCCATCATCTGTGATGAATCTATAAGCAACAATTATGTGGTATTGCAAACAGATCTGGATAACAAGATTTGGTTCATTGGGTGGAAGATATGTTCAATATGCCGTGAAGAGGGCCTTCAGTTTGCAAAAGTTGAAAAGATAATGGTTGAGAAAGAAGGGAAAGGAAAAGGAACAAAGAGTAGAAGAAATAAAAGGAAAAAGTAGTTGTAGCATTTATTTTTTAGTACGTCCCTGTAAATAGCAACTCTTCAAATTTAAAAATAATTCACTTAAAACATTTTGTTTTATCCTTAATGATATAATTTTATAGTCACAAATGTTATGACAGGTTTAACTTTATAAGTTTCAAAAAATTTATGACAGATACTTGCATTATAAATCTGTAAAATCACATTTTTTTTTAAAAAGAAAAAAATCATAGACTCTGTGCCTGATCAACCTATGCTACATAATTGAAATGTGGGAAGTTAGATAAGATACTCTTTGTTTATTTCCCGTCCAATACCCATTCTCATAGGGACTCGACTAAATCCGATTTTATGTAGAAAAATCTGATTTTGGGAGGTGGAGGATAAAACGCTTCCTAACATCTTCTTATCCGGGAGTACTTGCCAACGTCAAATATTTGTAAAAATAGAAAAAATACTCATTGTTTCTAGATATGTCTAATTACCCTTGCGTGAAGAGTGTAGCTTCCAATTATGAGCTTGGGCCTTTTCTTCTTTCTTTTTTTTTTTTTTTTTTTTTTTTTTTTTTGCCTTGTAGTAGAGTTAGTATATATTAATTAATTATTTTTGTTTAAATCTTCTCTTTAACAGGAGAAAGAGACAAGTTAATATGTGAAAGTTATACATTGCTTATCAAGTGATTCAGAACTAAGTTAGAAGCTTTGCTGTTTTTATTGTGGTATACGTTTTTACATTGGGTGTTATATTTAATACACTGGTTGTCCTACGATGTATGTTGTATTCTTGAGTAAGCTGATAATAGCACTTCCTTTTTTTTAATTTTTATTTTTTTAAACACTGCAATTCACTTCGGAGCTACTTCCATTTTGGTACTCTCTCTTTATTAGCTTTTGATCTTCCCTTTCTTTTTCATAATAATAACATATATTTCACGGGTGGTGGATTACTTCCATTAATATTGTTGTAATAGACATGCATAAAGAAGAATATATTAGACATAAGCTATCATTCTTTATGCATGTTCTTTTCTTTTCTCTCACGACCGCGCGAAGCTCGAATAAAATTACTAGTCCTCAAATATAGCTAGAAAAACCTTTAGAATAAGAAGATGAATATCGACAAATCTATCAATACACGGGACGGATACCAACGAACCTAAGGAACAAGTTAGTGAATATAAGTGATTCCGGAAACTAAAACTTGTGTGATTGTAATAAGTTTTTGTGCTATTAAATGTCTTCCTGAAACGCCCAACGATGAACCAGCCCCCTTCCCCAACACTTACCCACCAAAAAAAGGAGAGAGAGAACTGAAGACGAAAAAGAGAAAATTATACTGGATCAGAAGAAGAGGGAAGTAGTTTCCGATACATGATAGAATTCTCCTATGGCACACGGAAATTGCATTTCCAGTAATGGGCTTAACTTAGCACCTGAAAAATCAAAACTATTTACCCGAAATGCCCCAAAAAATATGATACCAACATGATATACTCCCCCTGTTTCAATTTATGTGAACCTATTTTCTTTTTAGTCCGTGCCAAAATGAATAACTTCTTTCCTAATTTGGAAAAAAAAATCACTTTTTGAAATGATTTACAGCCACACAAATATTCAAAACTTATTTTGAACCACAAGTTATAAAAGTCTTCACTCTTTCTTAAATGTCGTGTTCAGTCAAATGGGTTCACATAAATTAAAACGGAGGGAGTATAAATATACTGAGATAGTATCATGAAGACTGCTTCAGTCCTTTTCTTAGTCCTCCATGATACTATCATGGTATATAAATATACTGAGATGACATTATGGATGATCATGTTCATTTATTAAAAAAGACACACTTTTCTCGGGAAAAAACCTCTATGATACCATTGTCTTGTATATATATATATATATATTATGATGGTATCATGAAAGCCTGCTTCAGTCCTTCAATGAGACACTCATCAGGACCATGGTACCATCGTAATAAATAAATATACTGAGATGATATCATGGAGGCCTGTTTCAGTCTTTCTTTTAGTCCTCCATGATACTATTATGATATATAGATATCTTTGTGATACAGAAAGGGGTTTGGGCGAGGGGTATGTCGGGTAAATATTTTCGATCGGCTAAGGTAGAAACGAAATTAATTTAGGAGGGGCATGGAGCGGGTAAATATTTTATATTTTATGGATATTTGGTGTTGTTTTCCCAAAAAAAAAAAAAATGCAATTCTGTACAGAGCGAATACTTTTTTTACATCAAGTGTCAGCTAGGGGTGGGCATGGTATGGTAGATATCGATTGCTATACTAAATCGAAATTTTTTATATTGCATTTTCGGTATAATGGTATTTGGTACGATATTTGGTATACATTTTTAAAAAGTTTGGTATTCGGTATTCATAAAGAAAATACCGAAATACCAAATTTACCGAGGTATATAATTACATATGCAATTCATATATCTTAGTATTATAATACTAACAAATATATAAACTAGTATTATTAAGAAACTAATTGTCTAAACGTTGGAACTTTGACTACTCTATCTTGATTTAAATGTCTTCTCTAATTGATTTATGAAGAGGATTGCTTGTACTTTCTTATGAATATTTTTACATGTGTAAGATGTTTAGTACATAATAATTGAGACGCTTCTTAAGTAGCGGAAGTCATAATTCTGCGCGATATGAATATATGTAAGTCGAAGTCGGACAAACTATGGTAACGATTTACCGTACTGTAAAATATCGAAACCTAACTTTAAAATACCGAAACCATACCGAATTAATTTGGTATGGTGATGGTATAGTATTTTTAGAAACCGAAAATCGAAATTACCGTATCATAATTTTAAATACCGTACCATGCCCACCCGTACGAGTAACAAATATATAAACTAGTATTATGCAACCTAATACTTAGATAAATGTCCCTTTTGGAAAAGACGTTCACCGACAGGTTCGGAGGAATTTATAATGAACATTATAGCCTTTCAATTGCATTGATTATTTTTTTTAGATTGATCAGCTTACATCGATATTAAGAGAAATATTGAAAATTTGGTAATGTAATGAGAGAACACATAAGCTACACGTTGACAATTTATTTTAGTTATATTTTCTTCATAAAAGAATCAGTGCAAAATCGTATGGGAAAGTGTGAAAATAGATCTCAATAATTCTTATGAAGCACTAACATAGAGTGTGAACCTTTTTTTCTCTTTCTATGGTATGGAGTAGTATAGGGGAGTAAATTTTGATTTTTGGCAGGAAAAGTACATAGATTAAAACAACTAAAAGAACAAGAATACAGGTTTTATGAGTTAAAAAAATCCTTTTAACTTATAAGGTATGCAAGTGCAAGCAATTTCTATCAGAAGCCTTAATTGACGATCTGGTACGCTGGTAGTTTTTTTTAAAAAAAAAAAAAATTTACACACACTCACTCTCAAGTCTCAATGTGTATTACTTCAATTCAAAGAACAACTTATACTAGGACTCCATTCACATACATGGTGGAGGCAACGATAAAAAAAAATCTAGCAAGAATCTTTCAACAACCAAAAGGACCTTAACAACCAATTTAAATAATAAAGGAATAAATACAGTCAAGGAGTATTGGGTCACAAGAAAACAAAAAGAAATTGCAAAGAAATCGTTTCCCCTGTGCAAAACGTGGACGTGGAGCATCAACTGTGTGCAATATGGTCCCTAACAAACATGGTCAAATGGGAAATTATAGTGTTTTCTTTAAGGCAATTTACTAGTAACTAGTAACAAGTAGTACTACAATATTTTTCTTTGAAATTTCAATTGAATTTCTTTGTATTGAACGATGAATACATTTGAAAAAAACGTTGAATGAAGTATGTGAAACAGTGGAAGCAACTACTCTAGATTTTCTTTGAAATTTGTGTTCACATGTGCATCTTACTGCATCAATTACCCCACATATTCCACTAAATTTCGTGGATGTCTATTTCTTGGTCTTATTAAAATACTAATGTGGTACTACTAAGCACTAGGGGTGGATGTTCAGTTTTATCAAATTTCGATTTGGCTATTTCGGGTTCGGTTTTTTGAAGGTGAACACCAAACACTGAACCAAACTAGTTCGGTTCGGTTCGGTTCTTTCGGTTTCGGTTTTTTAAAGTTCGGTTCGGTTCGGTTTCGATTTTTTCAATTTGGTTTTTTTAATATAATATTAGAAGCGATTCCATTGACACTAATTCATATTATCAAAAGTAATAAAACATAAAACTGATAAATTGAAATCAAAATCAAACTAACAAGATACATAAGAACAGAAAACTATAATCATGGCATAGGATTACTAGGTGTTATATACATACCGTAAGAATAATTAAGAAAACACATAAAGGACATACATTAATCCTAAAGAGACATCCTAGTTACCTCTCTTTGTTAAGGATATTTGATTTTTTCAATTGAAGTGGAAAATTAGGGATACAAATGCAAAAGAGGACTTATTACAATTGAGTTTTTTTTGCTTTAAACTTAATGGGACTGAACTATTTTAATTTTTTTTGGTAATGTATTAAATTTCGGTGCGCGTTCGGTTTTTTGGTTCGGTTCGATTCGGTTTGTTGAAGTTTCAGTTCTGTTCGATTCGGTTTTTCGGTTTTCGGTTTTCGGTAATTATGCCCGGCCCTACAAAGCCCTATATATATAATGGGACTAGTCCATTCGATTTAACAATCCATATTCATTTCTGTGTCAAGAAAGAAGAAGCATTAATAATGGAGAAAGCTATTGAAAGGCAAAGAGTTCTACTGGAACATCTTCAGCCCATTCGTTCTTTTTCTCATCACATCCATAATGAATCTTCTTCTCTCACTGTAAGCCTTTTATATATTCCTATTTACTTGTATCATTCTTGTTTTTTTTTTTTTTAAACAAAAAGGAAAAAAAAAAAGAAGAAAGAAGTTTGAAAATAAGCAGAACACCGAAAACTGCTCTAAACTTGGTGCGGATTATTAGTTGCACACCTAAACTATTAGTAGTCTTAATTATCTCTTGAACTTAGTTATTTGATTGCCTTTATCCCGGGATGCTGACCTGGCAAATAGCTCGGACCCAAGCGCGGAGCTAGCTCATTGGTTGCGGGTTCGGCTGAACCAGTAACTTTGGTCCAAACCCTGTATTTGTATAAAGAAATTCTTTTATATACAAATTACTAATTTAAAACTCAGTAATTTTAAAGGGCATCCCGGCCATAAATTTCAAATTCCGGCTCCGACTCTGAGCTCAGTAAGCGTTTATTGACACAGACCTTAGCTCCACACCGAGTCAGTTAAAATCAGGAGTTCGGCAGAATGCAGGCTCAAACCTTATAGTATTTGTTATTATTTTGTATTGAAAAATTCATTTAATATATATAAATAATCCGTTCAGAATTCAGTAAATAAAACAATTGTGATTCAAAAACTCATAAACTAAAAATCTTGACTAAAATTTGTTCCAGATGATGTTTGAGACAGCTTATTCCTATTGTTTTGTTTCTTTTCAATGTTGTCAATCAATTCTTTGGTGTTTGTTTTCTGGTCCCACAGCCTTCAATTTGTTTAGCTGGTGATAGTGCTGCATACCAGAGGACAGCTGCTTTTGGTGATGATGTTGTGATTGTTGCGTAAGTTGTCTCACCAATAATTCTTGTAACTGTTTGATTTCCTGTATGCTAATGTTGTCGGTAATTTGATTTCTTGCAGAGCGTACCGTACTGCTATTTGCAAAGCCAAACGTGGAGGTTTTAAAGATACCCTAGCAGATGATTTGCTTGCTCCTGTTCTGAAGGTATATTTTTTGTCTATCAGCTTCGATACTCTTCAACGTTTGATTGTTCTATGCTGGAATTGGCATTTATTTCTTAATGAAGTATACTAAATTCAAGGAAACAAAGAGGAAGAAATAATGTAATTATCAAAAAAAATGTTAGATGAGATCTTCCGGTATTCTGTCTAAGGCTTAGTGGGTAGTTACCGGAAGGTAGTAGGTACTTGGTGTAATAGTCAAGGTAATTCCAAGCTAGCCGGACACCACTGTTATTAAGAAAAGAAAACATGTATTTTTTTATGAAAAGAAAACATGTATTTTTTTATGACCACAAATGTTGTAGTGCAGGCAGTAATTGAGAAAACCAACCTGAATCCAAAAGAGGTGGGAGATATTGTTGTTGGTACAGTTTTGGCACCAGGCTCAATAAGAGCTATGGAGTGCAGGATGGCTGCATTTTATGCCGGTTTTCCAGGTAATTTGTTTAATTCCTTCATTTCACTGTTATATGAAGTCTTACATGATTGCTGATCTATCAGGAGGAATGACGAGCAATAAAACGGGGTTCTTTGTTTAGGTCACAACTAAGATTGACTATCAAAACCACCTTTGATTATTACTATATTTGGTAGTATATTTGAAATAATACTCCCAGTTCTTTTGAAAGTAACAGTTTCTTATTAGCAGTAAAAAATGATTTATTTTCTTGTACAATAGAACAAACGTAATTGTGGGTGACAAAATTGATCAATCAAACTAACTAGTCAAATTCACTGTTTAATTAATATGATCATCTCGAAAAGAAGTGTCCATCTCTAACTTCATCATTCTCCCAGATACTGTGCCAATCAGAACTGTGAACAGACAATGTTCTTCCGGCCTCCAGGCTGTTGCTGATGTGGCTGCATCAATAAAAGCAGGATTCTATGACATAGGTATACAAGTTCATCGACATATATAGAAACATCGGATGCTACAATTGTGTTTTCCTTCTGGGCTATAACAATTTTGTTTGTGCAGGCATTGGTGCTGGATTAGAGTTAATGACAGTTGACAATATTGGAAGAGTTCAACAAGTTAATCCGAAAGTATGCACAAACTCAGATTTTCTTCTTCATTGTACCTGAAACCTCTTTTTGTAGTTAAAAGTTTTAAGCAGCTATTCTTTAATAGGTAGATGCTTTTAAACAAGCCCGTGACTGCCTTCTCCCTATGGGCATTACTTCTGAGAATGTTGCACAACGTTTTGGAGTGACGCGGCTAGAACAAGACCAGGCTGCTGTAAGATTTTTGAATTCTATTAAAATGTATATTGCCTTAGTGAAGTACAGCTAGAGTTCTAATCCCGATAATTTTCTGCGATAGGTTACTTCTCACCAGCGAGCAGCTGCAGCAACTGCATCTGGAAAGTTCAAAGACGAGATTATCCCAGTATTAACAAAGGTAGACTTTCTACTGAATGAGATTTTTTTATATGAGGGGCTATACACTTCTAACTAATGGCTAATGTTTACAATTAAAGATCGTGGACCCACAAACCCGAAATGAGAAGCCGGTTGTGATTTCGGTTGATGATGGCATCCGGCCAAGCACAAATTTGACAGGCCTGGCAAAGCTGAAGCCTGCATTCAAAAGCGATGGAACCACAACAGCAGGTACTAGTTGCATGCAATAGTAAACTATTTAGGGATCTTTACACAAATACCCGGTCAGACTGTTCACTTTTCCAAGCCGATATACATAAATTTTATATGGTCATACGCATTATACATGAATTATAGATATTCAACTATATGCGCATATTATATGCTATTTTAGTTTAAGCGGTTGAGTGGCCGACTATTTAGGTTAATTCTTCAACTATATATATTCTACTTCAGATTTGAACTTAATGCTAATTACATGATCCTTACAGGGACTGCTAGCCAGGTCAGTGATGGTGCGGCTGCAGTGCTTCTCATGAAGAGAAGTGTAGCTATGCAGAAGGGACTTCCAATTCTTGGTGTATTCAGGTAAGCTATATCCTTTGCATATGAATAGAAATTTTATATAAAAATCTAGACTCTATACCCCGAAAAAGGTTAGTTTGATTCAGAGTATGAGCCAGGTTATGAGTTTTCAGCCCTGAATTTTGGTTCACCAACTCTTTTGTGTCTCGTGTTTCATCTAGCGCTGTTTTGGTCCTTCACTTTGATAGATATGCTCATTGAGAAATGGAAACTTCAAATTAGATGAGTATTTTATAAGGGTGTTCGCTCTAGTACTCATCAGTTGTTCTAAGGCAGAGAATTGCATAGAGTCCATGATGATCTCCCTGTATTTCTATCATGTAGTTTTGATGTCTCTAGAAAGACATGAAAATGGGGTTGTTCTTTAATTAGACCCAATATTTAAGTGGAATGTGAAGTGAAAAAAGTAATTCTTCAAGATCATCACTTGGTGCCCAGGAATACATAACAGAATTGCAGTATTTTGTTCTTGACAATCATCGTTCCTCTCCTTTCCATATCTTCCCAATTCATGCTGGAGCTTTCTGCAAGAAATGCATCAAAGAATCAAACCGTCTAAATTGTCCTTGAGATTCAAAAATTTCCAATTGTTAATAAAGCTCGTGATTTTCTTCGAAATATCAGGAGCTTTGCTGCTGTTGGTGTGGAGCCTGATGTTATGGGAATTGGCCCAGCCGTTGCAATACCAGCTGCTGTTAAGTCTGCTGGTCTTGAGCTTGACAATATTGATCTGTTTGAAATAAACGAGGTAATATGTTAAATTGATAAAAACACCTCCAAGATGAAACTGTAACAAATTTTGTCTCAAGCAATATATGTTACCTTGACAGGCATTTGCATCCCAATTTGTCTATTGCCGCAAGAAACTCGATCTTGACCCTGAAAAAGTTAATGTGAATGGAGGGGCAATAGCTCTTGGGCATCCTCTAGGTGCTACAGGTAACTGTTTGATTTAATAATATCTCCAATCGAAAAATGTCTTTGTGTTCTAGAAAAACAAGAAGTCATTTTTTCTTTCAAATCTATCCTTACGGATGTCCTCCCTTCCTTCCTTTCAGGTGCACGTTGTGTGGCAACTCTGCTTCATGAGATGAAACGCCGTGGCAAAGACTCTCGTTTTGGTGTGATTTCTATGTGCATAGGTGTGTCACTTTTTCTTAAAAATTATACACTACTAAAAAAAAAATAGGAATTAGTGAACAGACAAATTCTATAGCTATATAGCAGAATCCATTTAGCGACGGCTTGTCAAAAAATTCTATTAGCTACAAGCAATTTAGCGACGAAGTTCATAACTAATTCCAGTTTCTTTATAGTGATATATGGCGTTTAGATCTATATATAGTCTTAAATTTGTATGGTTATCTTTATACTGCAGGGTCTGGGATGGGGGCTGCCGCGGTCTTTGAAAGAGGGGATGCTGTAGACGACCTATGCAATGCTCGGGTCAACCATAACAACAATTTCTTGTCCAAGGGTGCCAAATGAGCATGCCAATAGTTTCCAAAGTTTGCTTTTGTTTTTGAGATAGGAATGTGACACAGTACTGTAACGTTT
Source organism: Lycium ferocissimum (assembly GCF_029784015.1). Taxonomy (NCBI): domain Eukaryota; kingdom Viridiplantae; phylum Streptophyta; class Magnoliopsida; order Solanales; family Solanaceae; genus Lycium; species Lycium ferocissimum. The sequence continues at coordinate 15,611,306 of NC_081342.1, read as the reverse complement.
AGTGAAATTGAGATTTAAATGTATCAATTATTGGAGCGACGAGATGATCAAATAAGTGGAAATGGACAATGGCGATTTCTTTTGAATCATCAGCTTCAGTTTTTCGTTAGCGTCCATAAAAGTTCAGAGCAAGAACTCAAGAAATGAAAAAGAAGAAGGGGGTTATTTCCAGCTTCTTTAAATAAAAATGATGGGTATATTGTAGTTATGTTCACTTCCATCTCGTTTGTGAGTTTGAAATAGAAAGATGAGAGGAAGAGAAAACCCTATTCTAAAATAAGTGTTGGTATGAAAGGATAACAATATCTTTCTTATTTCAACTATCATATGAACATTTAAGTATGCTGATATTAAAGTTGTCAGATGTAGTTAAAATAAATGTCTAAAAAAAGATTGCAATTCCGAACTTTAGACTGGAACTTCAAGTAACAACCTAATGCGTGTACTCTATCTGAGGACCATTTTCCAATTCATCTATCAAGAATGACGGGGTATCTCCTAAGCTGTTTCAAAAGTTTACTCGCATCATATGATCAACGAAATCCTCCCAAAGTGTCAACTTTATTGATTTTTTCCTGTAATGATGCACAGAAATGTTCAAATCCTATATTATGTCTCATGATAGATTCAATGCTGGAGGAAAATATCTTAAGGAGATAACATGGTATTCCAAGAGCTTGGGCATGGCAAAGTGAGCAACAAAACTCAAACGAAAGTGTCGTAGACGATTTACATTTGAAGACTTATAGGCTCTTGACGCCAGCTATACAACAATTATGAATCCTAATTCTCAAGCCTACAGAAAACTCAAATTAATTTCAATTGCTCTTAACAGTTTGAAGTGATAGAAACATGAAAGGTGAGACTTGATAGGGAGTCACCACTTGAAGTTAGAGAATTGTTGTTGACTAGTATCAAGAACCCTCCAACCATATTCATCCTGGTGTTTAGCAGTAAAACATTCAACAGTCAACTAACAGTAACATGGTCAAGACATATAGAAACAAACTGAGTCACAACACTCCTTTGATTAATTCAAAGAACCAATGGCAACGTTTTCAAAAACTAGGTCTGGTATGGGCAAGGGCTGACGAAGACCAGCATGTTGTTGGTGGGAGTCCTTCATCTGCTGGCAGGTTTGGCAAGCCGCCAAATAAACCTGAACATCCTTCTAAAAGAAATTCCAAGCCAGACGGTGGTAAGTTCGAGCTATTCCAGCATGTCCTCCAACCGTTGTATCATGAAACTCGAAAAGGAGACGCTGGCGGAGAGGGCAATCACTAGGGATCACTAGTCGCCCATGATAAAATAACAATCCCTCTCAAAATACATATCCACTCCACAAGTCATCTTTATCAAGAATTCCCTGCTGGATCCTGAGCAATTCAGGGTGGGTGAGATTGATGTGCTTCAGTTCGTGCTTGATGGAATAGGTGCGAGCAGTAAGGGCAAGAAGAGTGGACTCAGGGGTGTGAGACAAGGCGTCTGCGACCTGGTTCTGTTTTCCCGGGCGATAAAGAATGCGAAAATCATACCGCACAAGCTTACAAAGCCACTTCTGCTGTTCAGGTGTCTGAACAGTCTGTGTAGTGAGATTCTTTAGGGACTGCTGGTCCGTTAAAATAGTGAATCGCCTGCCGAGTAGGTATTGGTGCCACTTACTAACGGCTTGAGTAATAGCAAACATTTGACGATGATATGTGGAAGCATTCTGCATCCTAGGACTGAGCTTTTGGCTAAAAAATGCGACTGGATGGCCCTTTTGAGATAAAATCGCCCCAACACCTTTCCCCGACGCATCTGTCTCAAGCTGAAATTCCAAGCTAAAATCGGGTAAGGCCAGCACTGGTATAGAGCCAAGCTTATTCTTCAAAGTGTCAAAGGCAGTCTGAGTGTCATCTGTCCAAACAAAGGAATCTTTGTGCAGCAGGTCAGTGAGAGATCCTGTCAAAGAAGCATATCGATGGACAAAGCGCCGGTAATATCCCGTTAGCCCCAAGAAACTTCGGACCTCCTTGACTGACTTCGGAGTTGGCCATTGCTTAATGGCAGAAATTTTTCCTGGGTCAACCGCTAAGCCCTCCTGAGTGATGACATGCCCTAGGTAGTCCACAGAGGTCTGTCCAAACAGACATTTGGCACGCTTAGCTACCAACTGGTGGTGGCGGAGTAGTTGCAAAACCTGGCGCAGGTGATCCAGATGTGCCTCCCAAGTGGAATTGTAAACAAGTATACAACAACAACATACCAAGTGAAATCCCACAATGTGGGGTATGGGGAGGGTAAAGTATACGCAGACCTTACCCCTATCTCGGAAGATAGGGAGGCTGTTTCCGAAAGACCCTTGGCTCAAGAGAAAACACGATGAGAAAAGGTCAGATAAGCACAAGCAGTTCAAAGCAAAATGAAAATGAAACTAAAGAAAGCGAAAAAGTCATGATAGAGCAGTTTGAGAAAAGGAAGCAGTAGCTACCACAGATAAATAAGATAATCGAAGTACAAGAAACAACATACAGTAGCAAGAATCAAAGGACAATAGACTATAGATCAAAGCTGCGACTACTACTAGCCTTCTACCCTAATCCGAGTTCTCATAACCTACTATCTAAGGTAATATCCTCGGTAAACGTGGAAGCGCGCCATGTCTGTCTAAGCACCTCTCCCCAATACTTCCACCTCACTCCCCTCTTCGAAACCATCCATAGCTAACCTCTTACACCTTCGCACTGGGCATCGTGTGTCTCTCCTCCTCACATGCCCAAACCATCTCAGTCTCGCTTCCCGCATCTTGTCCTCCACTGATGCCACTCCCACTTTATCCCGGATATCTTCATTCCTAATGTATGTCATCAAAAAAAACCAACACAAACTGGCGTAAATAAGGTTGGAAAACTGTGTTCATAGTAGCCTGGAAGGTGGAAGGGGCGTTTGACAATCCAAAAGGCATCATGAGGAACTCATAGTGCCCGACATGAGTTCGGAAGGCTGTTTTGGCAATATCTTCGGGGCGGACCCGAATCTGATGATATCCTGACAATAGGTCCAACTTGGAAAAGAATTTGGCCCCGTATAATTCGTCGAACAACTCATCGATAGTCGGAATTGGAAATCTATCCCTCACAGTGATGGCATTCAAAGCTCTATAGTCTATGGAAAAGCGCCAGGTGCCATCCTTTTTGAGTACCAGCAAGACAGGAGAGGAAAAAGGACTAGTGCTGGCTCGAATTACCCCTTCCTTTAGCATCTCCGTCACCATCTGCTCCATAACCTGCTTCTGAAAGTAAGGGTAGCGATAGGGCTTAACATTCACAGGGCCTGTACCAGGATTTAGATGTATGGCATCGTCTTGAGGTCTGGAGGAAGGAAGTCCTTGTGGTTTCTGAAATACATCTTCAAAGGAAGCTAATAAATCCTCCATAGCTGGTGGTATGGTGGACCCAGAATCTGGGCTATCAGCAACCAAGCAGTAATAAGAAGCAACAGCACCCGTTGCTGCTAATCGTCGAAGGCTGTGTAATTATACAGGCTGGGCATCTACGGCTGGCTCCTCCCCATGCCAACAGTACTGTTTTCCATTGTAATTGAACTGAAAGATTCGAGAACCATAATCAGTTACCACGTGCCCCAGTGTGGCCAGCCAAGAAACCCCAAGCACTAGATCAGATCCATGTAGGAGTAGAACATAGAAATCTGTCACAAGATCGCACCCTTGCACAGACAAAGTCACCTGTCGAACCACTCCTTCACACCGCAATCGTTGCCCACTACCCACCATAACAGAAAAGGGTGGAATAGGCTCCACTGAAAGTTGTAAAAATTTGGCTGCCCTCGCTTGGATGAATTTGTAGGTACTGCCGTCATCCTTTAGAACCTGCACCGGCGAACCATGTATGTGTCCGATAAAGCAAAGGGTTGTGGGTGAGTAACACCCAGCTAGTGCATGGTAGGATATAGCAGGATGCTCCTGTTCCTCAGGGAGGAAATCTTCAGGGCAATAACTGTCAGGAATTGTTGGGCAATATCTGATTCATCCGATAGAAGCAAGAGCTGGGGTGAGTTCTTACATCTGTGGGTGGAGGAGTACTTCTCATCGCAATGGTAGCGCAAGCCGCGCTCCCGGCAGCTATGGAGCTCTGCCGGAGTGAGGCGTTTGATAGGAACGCGGTTAGGAGCATTTGGTGCAGCAGAGGGCATTAAGTAAACAAAGGGGTGGGTAATAAAGGCTGGGTTCGGGCAAAGGCGGGTCGAACCGGCCCTTTTTCCAGGGCTATCCGTTGTTTGTGCAGATGGGCCATCTGAAAGGCCTCTTCCATTGTTTTGGGTTGGTGAATTAAAACAGAGGTCTGGATATCTTGCCTGAGACCTGAAGGGCCTCTTCCATTGTTCTGGAGGTGCCTCGTGCGGAATCTACTGTCTAATTTCTCCGTAAACGTAAGCCAATCACACAATTGCTTGTTCCTAAACAACCAACGATACCACTCAAGCGCCTCTCCATCCAAATAAAACGAAGCCAACGAGAGTTTGTGATTCTCAGCAATTTCATAGAAATCAAAATACCTCTCAGCTTGAAAGACTCATGCCTCTGGATTTTCTCCCTTGAATTGCCCAAATTCGACTCGAGCTGGTTTGTGGTTAGTACGCTAATGAGCAGCCGACGGTGGACCTCGATAGCCATCTCTCTCAACAATGGCTCGCGCCTTAGAATCGTCGGCATCGAGTGTTCAAACCCTGATTTCAGCCATTTGTGTAACCAGATCCATCAAAATCTGATGGGTTGATTCCATCGAAGCACGCATGACAGCAAGCTCTTGTGTCACCGACGGCTCCCCGGAGGCCTTGAGTTTGTCCGACATTGTGGACTCTGGATAAAAGCACCAACAAAACAAACCGAGTCACAATACTGCTTTGATTACTTCATCAGAAGGAAACAATTATGAACAATTCAACTACAACTAGAAATTAGAGCTACTGAATGAAATTACACTGATAGAGAGACAAAGGATGAGATGATTTAGAAAAAGGGGATGGGAACAGAGCAGAAGCTTGATCATTTCTATGATTCTTATTTGACGTCTCAGCAGATTTTCTATTCCCTGAATATTTCCCCAAAGAATAATCCTTGGGTAAAGAGCTCCAAGATCTGCCCCAAAGAGTCAAACCAGAATGGAAAATAGAACCCTTCTTTTTTGAAATTCAATAAGAAGTCTAAAACAAATGAATTACTACACATAACAAACCCTTTCCTTTTTATATCTTGTCTGTATTTTTTCAACTCAAAAATTCAATAGTTCCTTCCCTCTATATACAGGAAAACCAACAAAAAAATATCAAGGAAAGATAAGAATAAGAAAAAAGAGAAGATTTGGGCAAAAACTGAAAAAGAAGCAGACCTGAAGATGTGACACCCAGTTGACAAGATGAAAGAGTTCTTGAAAGTTGGAAGAGAAGTCACAGAGCACTCTTTGGACAAAGAAAGAAAACTGCAATGGACACATCATTTCCAGCACAAAGAGTGGCACTGTTGAGTGATTCTGAAAGTCCAAAAATATCCTCAAACTCACATTAGATGCCATAAAACTATCTGGTTAAAACCATGGCTGTGGCTCTTCTGTTCTGTAGAGATAGAAATGTACACGTTGAGAATTTTATTAAGTACTTATTAATGTATTGCTCAAGTATGAAGCAGAGTTTATCAACAAAACTTGATTTTAGCTTTTAGCTTTCCTGAACCGAATTATCTCTGATTACTGTCATTTAGGATCCATCATTCATGAAAAGGATTAACAAAATAGACACAGCTTTATATATCATCTTTACAGTTAAGCATGCACTTGAGAAACAAAATCGATAAAACTAAAGGAAGATACTGGAAAAGAACATATTTAAAAAAATTGAAAATTATTGAGGTAGTATCAACAATTTCTTTCGTTTTATTTGTATAATAAAGTCAATTCCTTAACTTTTTCACGGGAAAAAATCTTAACATTGTGGGTTTACAATGAAATCTTGTAACATAAATTTTCAAAAGCTTGTTCTCTGCAATACGCACATAAATTCATCCTATATTTATTCCATAATCATGTAATATTGGTAGAAAATTAGTATGCAAAATTTGACAGAATAACTGTCCGCAAATTAAGTACCTATCTTCAACTCTGAATCACTTAGGAACTTCTACAACATAAAATGGCAACAACTTTGATATATTCTCAGGAACAGTTCGTCTGACAATAAACGAGTCCTTGCATTTTGGCAAATTGGTTTTAAAAGTATGGGTTTTGAGCTTTTTCTTCTACTTCATATATGGTTGTCTGGAGGAAAACTTCAAAGCTGGACGAGACATTCTATCACGGAAAGCATCTGAAGTCGTTGCACCAGTTTGGTGTTCAATTCATAACGAACATCTTCTTTATCTCCCTTCTACATCATGGATGAAGTGATAGAAGTCAAATTTCATCTTGTCAATGTTAGCATCTAGAGACACGCGATGAAAAAATCTACCCGCTGCTTCCATCTTGATGATTTAAGTGCATTTAGTTCAACACGATTTTGCCTCAGAAAATACCAAAGCATTGCTAAGGTCACGATAAATGCAAGACAGCCCATATCTATTGAATAATCATGTCTGTGTAATAGCCTGCAGTTGGCTAGTTAAACGGCAAATCTTGTTATTGCCTTCTATCCAGCTTTTCTGTTGACAAAGGCACAGAAGTAATGCATTCCATGAATGGTAATCAGGAACTATACCCTTTTCTACCATTTGCAGAAAGAACATAAATGCTTTGTGGAAATCTCCATTGCTACAGAAGGCATCAATGAATGGACTATAACTTCCACAGTCCAGCAAGCAGCCTCTACCTATGATATCCTCCATCAACTTTGATGCCTTTCCAACTTTACCCTGCTTGCAAAGCAGAATTATCAAAGCATTTAAAGTTGATGCAACAGGAAGATAACCACGTCCAATCATCTCGTTCATCAGCTCAAATGCTTCTTTTATACATCCTTTGCTGCAATATCCACTAATTAAGTTTGCATAAACAAGAGCACTTGGCATAACACCTTCCCCAACCATCTGATCGTAGACCCTCCTTGCTTCATCAATACTACCATTTTCACAAAAACCAAGTATTCTTACGCTCCTATCCACAGCTCGCGGAAACAAATTTTCCATCTTTCTTAAAAATGCAAGTGCTTCTTCCAAACGGTTTTCCTTGTAAAAACCATATAAAACACCATTATACGGACTAATATGAAACGTCAAAGCCCCTTTATCATCCTCCATTAATTCCATGATCTTCAACCCATCTTCCATTCTCCCACCCGAACACAATCCATTGATAAGAGTATCGTACGTGACAAAATTCCAATTTATCCCAACCCTTTTCATTTCATTGAACATAGCAAGCGCCAAATCCAACATCTTGGATTCACAAAGACCAGATATCAAACCATTATACGTATCTGCATTTGGCAGGCACCCTTTCAACTCCATCTCCTTCAAAAGCTTACACCCAACTTTCACCTTCCCTAATCTACAAAACCCGTTAATCAATGTGTTATAAGCCACAACATCAACAACCCCTCCTCTTTCCTCAACTCTTTCTAGTACCTCCACTGCCTCAGAAGCACGTCCGTGGTTACAAAGAAGTTCCACAACTTTAGTCACTGTAATAACATCAAGAACAAACCCTTTACTAAAGCTCTTTTCGAGCATCACCAAAGCCTGTACTAAATTCCCCTCTCCACAATACGCCGATATCAAAATATTAAACGTCACATCACTCGGTTCAACCATTTCTCTCATCAAACTCCTTGCTCTCCCTACCTTCCCATTCTTGCAAAGTGCATACATAAGTGTATTATAAACCACACTATTCGGCGTAACGCCACTACTTTTCATCACTTCAAGAAGCTTAAAACCATCACCAATCCTATTAGTCAAACAAAGTCCTTTCATCAAAATCCCATAAGTATAATCATCACCCTTAATCCCATTTCCCATCATTTTCTTCCTATAAAATTCTCTAGCAATATCAATATCCACCTTAACAAGAACATCAAGAATCGAATTATAAACCTTCAAAGTTGGTTTCTTTTCAAATTTTAACACCAATTCAGGTACTTTTACAACTTGTTTAATCATTCCAGCACGACCAAGACCACGTACAATAGTGACAAAAATATCTTCATCTGGGGTTAACCCAATTGAGCTAGACATTTCGTCGAGCAACTCATGGACATAATCGAAACGACGAAAAATACACAGTTTGTGGATTAAAGCTCTGTATGTGGACTGATTGTGAGTGAAATTGGGAAGTTTGGAGGCCCATTTAAAGGTTTGAAGAACTTCAGTTGGGGATTTTTGTTCTAAGATTAAATGGGTGATGTTTTCTTGAGTTGGGACAGGACTGGTTAATATTTTTTGTGATTGAGTAGAAAGAAATGCACGATAAATTTTAGTGGCATAGATTGAGAATTTAAAGGGTTTGTGCATGTGGATATTGAATTGGGTGCTTAAATTTTTAGCCTACTCAACAAGACAATTACTGTTAACAGCGTTTGTAGTTAGTTTGGCGTTTCTCAAAATCAACGTCTTCTTTATTTCTTCTTCTTCTTCTTCTTCTTTTTGTTCTTCCTCGTTGTTTTAGAATAAAAGTCAAATTTTTTACCCTAAATAAAAAGGGTTAAATCGAAAAAAAAAGAATTTTCTTAGTTTTGAGGGGCAAATATGGAGAAAAGGACCAAAAATAGTACATTATCTTTGGGTTTGGATCTAAAACTATACATGTTCTTTTACATGGAGCATTATTAGTCCATTACGTTTGTATAAGTTAGAGCGCTTTTAGTCAACTCCCAAATATTCTGTTAAAAATTTAACGAAAAAGGGCAAAAATGCCCTTGAACTATTAGAAAAGGTCTAAAAATATCTTTCATCCATTTATTTTGCTAAAAATACCCCTCAGTTCAACTTTTTGGCTCATTTATGCTCTTGACGGTCAATACTAAATTAAAAAAATTATACATTTAAATTACACGTGACATTTTATTACTAGTCCGATTTTCTAAATCTGAAAGAATTGGACTTTATAAAATCTGGAACAATTAATTGTTTTTCAAAAATGTGATAAGCCCCTTTTTTTCTTCTAAAAAAAAATCAAGAATGGATTTTTATTAACAAATGTGGAATTTTTTAAATTTGGAAAACTTTTTTTTTTTTTTTTTTGTGGAAAACCCATTTTTTTAAGCATGGAAAATTGAATTTTTTAAGTAAAATGTGCAAAACTTATTCTCCATAATTTTCTTCTAGATTAAAAAAAAATAGTTTTCTGGATTTTTTTTTTCAAACACGGTTTTTCCACACTTTTTGTAAAAAAATCTTTTTTTTTTTTTCAGATTTTGAAAATTCTACTTTTTCATTTTTTTTTTAAAGTGGCTTAAAAATAAAATTATGAAATTTAAAATTTCTAGGACAAAAAACTCAATTTTCCTGATTTAAAAAAAAAATATTTTTCTAGATATTTTAATTTAAAAAATCCAATTTTCCAATTTTTTTTTCTTCTAAAAAATTAGTTTTCTGATTCTAAAAATAACCATTTTCCAAATCAATTTTCTAGAATGCCATATGTAATTTAAATATTTAAAAAAAATTAGTGTTGACCGTTAGTTAAAGGGCATAAATGAGCCAAAAAGTTGAATTGAAATGTATTTTTAGCAAAATAGATGAATGAATGTATTTTTAGACATTTTCTAATGGTTCAGGGGATTTTTTCCCTAATTCGTTAAATTTTTAATAAAATATTTGGGAGTTGACTAAAAGTGCGCCACTTATGCAAACATTATGGAATAGTAATGCTCCATGTAAAAGAACATGTATGATTTTAGGTCCAAACCCAAAAATAATGTACTATTTTGGTCCTTTCTCGGCAAATATGAGCTAGTTAACTTATAACAAGGGCATATTTGATAACCAAGTAAAAAATGACGAGCAAATTTATTTTATTTCTCGTTAAGGGGAATCTGAACAATCTACCAATGATAAGTGCATATTTGAGACCAAATTTCATATAAGGACATGTTTGCTCTATTTCTCATAATTGAGGGACATTTTTGTCCCTTTTCCCTAAACCTGTTAACCGGTTCAAACCGGACCGGTCCGGTTCAAAAGTGTCCAAAACCTCTTTTTTTTTTTTTTTTTTTTTTTTTGTATAGTATATATATTATAGTATTTATTAATATATTATAGGAAAGAGGTCATTCATTTTGGCACGGACTAAAAAGGAAATAGGTTCAAACAAATTGAAACAGAGGGAGTATAAGTTTATAAATAAAGTTTATATATTTACTGACTAACAACAATACAACATATACGTGTATATATATATATATATATATATATATATATATATATATATATATATATTGACTTATAACTTATATATATATGTTTAAGTTATGTATACTATATATACTTATATATTATAACTTAAGTTATTTATAGCTTAATTTTTTCTAAGTTTATAAATTAAGTATATTTATATTATAAGTGTATACGGGGAAAACCGGACATAACGTAAACCAATGAAGTGAGGGCCGAGGCAAGGAAGATGGGAACGTGCCTGATGACATTCGACATTCGAGGAGCGCTTATACCGAGCCGAACCGGGAGCGCTTATACCGAGCGGCAAACCGAGAGCGCTTATACCGAGCCGAACCGGAGGAGCGCTTATACCGAACCGGAAGAGCTGAGCAAGGGTGCCATTCGGTCCGTATGGTCGTCGGACCGGTATAACCATTGGTCCGGGTGGTCGTTGGTCCGGTACAGCCGTTGCACGTGAGCCGCGCGTCAGTAGTGTCCTGTCATGGTCAGCTACCAACCATGCGTGTGTCAGACGGCGCCGCGGTCTAATCCCACCAAATCCGTTCGTAGCCGTCTTGTTGTTATTATTTTATTCGACTCACATTGTACGAGCCCGGGGACGCAAAGACTATAAATATGGGACATCCCCCTCCTTTGTGGGGGTTGGCTCCTTGATATTTCAAGAACATTTGTAAGAAAAGAATCTGAGATATTTACTCTCCCTTTCATTTATTCGGCCAAGGCCGTTTTCTCTCAAGAATTATTGCTAATCATATGATACATTGCTCACAAACGTCTACATTTTTGGCTGCTTCATTGGAGAGCCTTCCAATCTCTATTTCCTTTATCTAACATACGTCAAGAACAAAGCACATATCCTATATCCACTTACAAATTCAATTGATTATCCAATTTCGGGGTAAACAATAAGTATATTTTAGTTATTTTTCAAGTATATAACTTTCTAGTTTTTAATTTAAGTAGATGTATATTATAAGTATATTTTAGGTATATTCCTAACTTAATATAAGTAAAAATATGAACACAAGTAAATAGAAGAAAGCTCAATGAGCCATATATTTTATTCATTCTTGGATAACATTTATTTGCAAGTTGTAGTTTTTTTTAACTTGCAAATATTACATGAGTTGCAAAGAAATAGTAGAATAATAAAATCACCAATTGTCAATCGTTTGGTTAATTTCCTCCATATCATATTCGGCCACGGAGATATCTTCAAAGTCTTCCATTTGGTCCGCTCCACTTGCTATTAAATCTTTAATATCTTCCTCTTCGCCTTCCACTGTTTCTAAGTTTTAGTTGCGTCGCTCCGATCTAATCCAATTGCGAATGCACACTAGTACTTGCAAGTTAAATCCGGATAATGAGTGTTTATGGTCTCCAATTTGTTGTTTTCCTTGGCTAAATGCACTCTCCGAAGCCACGGTTGATACTTGAACCGTAAGGATATCTCGAGTCATTCTTGAGAGTATCGGATGACTTGCCTTGTATTTCTTTCACCATGCTAAGACGTCCAAATCATCTAGTTCCTTGATATCCACATTTGGCTGCATCAAATAAAAGTGATATTCATCAAAGTTTGCATTACAAGAAGGAGTTGGATGTGAATGTAAAACTTTTAAATGCGACAAACCCGACAAGCCTTTTTTGCTACTTTGAGAAGTAGTAGGGCGTGGGCAACTTCAGTGTAGCATGTTCTTCCAAATTAGAATAATGACTAAAAATTTTTCTAAACTTGGCATCAATAGCGAGGTCAGCTTCAGCTAAAGATGGTTCAACTCCCTCTTCAATTTCTAAAAATGTATAAATTTGATTAACCAATGTTTTAGTATAAGGCATTTTTAAACAAGGATTTAAAAGAGAACCCAATATAAATAAAATTGGGATGAGAAAAAAATACTTCTTTAATTTTGTTGTCATATCAAAAATAGCCGCTTGATAACCGGATTTACTTTTATACTCTTGTAAACTCTAGCTATTTCCGCTAAGTAGGCTAAAATTTTCGTTACCGTGGGATAGCATTGTTTAAAAAAAGCAAGAGTAGCATTATAAAAAATTTCTAAGAATTCAACACATTCCTTAACATCTTCCCAATGCGTAAAATTTAACCAATCATCATTATTAATATTATATTTGTTGTGAATGGGAATCCTATACTCATATGTTTTTGTAGCATAATGTAAGTGTAGTTCCACCTAGTCTCAATTTCTACTTGAATTTTCCTAGGTCTAAGGTTATTTTTCATACAACAATTCTTAAAATCTCTCAGTCTTCCCCTATTAGCATTTCAAAAAAGAAACGCAATCGCCTCTCTGACTTTTTGAATAGAATCTTCAAAACACACAAGTCCGTCTTTAACAATTAAGTTTAAAATATGACAACTACATCTCACAGGAAAAATATTTTTTAGCGGAGGGTTTAATTCTCTTTTTAAAAGACCAATCGCCTTTGTATTATTAGAAGCATTATCTAAAGCAATACAAAGTATTTTTCTACAAATGTTAAAAAATCTCATAATAGTAGACATTGAATCCACTAAAAATTTTCCATCGCGACGACCTTTCCCTTCATCATATAAAAAAGTTATAATTCTTTTTTGCATAACCCAATTATCATCAACCCAATGACATGTAATAGCAAAAAATCTAACTTGTTAAGACTAAGACCCAAATCAGCGGTAAGAGAAACATTACAATTTAAAGAATTAAATACATGGCGCAAATAAAATCTATATTTTTATACAAATCTATAACATCCGCTCTACAAGTACTTCTAGGAATACCCTCAAATAATGAATTATAACAACATTGAATGTAAGTAATAAACCCCAAACCGAAGAAAAGAAAATGGTAAACAATCATAAGCTACAATTTTAGCTATTTCTACACGCTCTTTTTCTTGTCATACTTAAAAATTTCTTGCGGTTCGTGGGTCTATCGTCATTTGAATACCCACATTTGAACCCGTTTGTTCTCCCCAAACATCCGTATGTTTCTTTCTCATATGACCATTTAGTGTACCCGTTCCACCATCCTTACTAGTTCCTTGTCTAAAAGCAAATACTTGTCCACATATGTTCCATTTAGTTGTTTGACTTTCCTTATTCTTAGTCATATGTTTCCAAATTTTAGCGGTTGACTTACGAATTCTAGGCGATTTGTCTTGTGTATGTGATTGTGCAGGACATGTATTTCCTATGAAATTTTCGGGGGCTTGTGTTTCATCATCGTCATCAATTTCATTAAAAGTGTTGGTATAATGTTGTTGCATTGCCTCATGATCTAAAAGTGAATTATTTCCACCAACATCAATACCTAAATTAGGTGTTTCTTCCACAAATGTTTCCTCATTAAACCCACCCCTAACAATACCACTACCTACCGCACTACCACGTCTAAATCTCTTCGCCATTATTAAAATTAATATAAATCACACTTAAATAAATCACAAGAAAATAAATTGCAACAAATTAAATTGCTAGAATTAAATTGCGTAAATTAAATTGCGAAAAATAAAGATAGAGTTGGAATGAAGGTACCAAATTGTCGGATTAATTTCCAACAAAGTGAAGGCGGCTAGAATTGCAAATCCACCAAAACTACTTCGGATTGTTACAAAATCACCAACTCCACCAACAATATTATAATTGCAAAATTAATAATTGAAACTATAATAAGACTTTATAATATTTAATTGAGAGAAATTTAAAGTGGCTAATTGTTGCAAAGTAACTATAATTGAGAGATTGAGAGAAAGAGAAGAGTGAATTGGTGTGAATTAAAATGGAAATGGAGAGGGGTTTATATAGGGGTGGGGGATGAGTTAAAGTGTTAAAAAAAAAAAGTTTGGGGGATCGGGGGGGCCAAAATGTGGGTTTGGGACCGTTTGGCAACGGCCATTTTTGCAAATAAACCGTTGACCAACGGTCCAACTAAGCAGCCCAACGGCTACATTTTAAATTTTTTATTTTTAATTCGACCGGTTTTACTTGTTTAACCGGTCCGGTTCCGGTTCCAAAAATCGAAACCAGACCGGTATTTATTAAACGGTTAACCGGTTACCGGTTCCGGTTCCGATTTTACTGGTCCGGCTACCGGTTTTAACCGGTTAACGGGCTTACTTTTCCCTTTAATTAAAAGGTGTTGCGACATACGCAATCAAACAAATTGAAGAAGAATGCAAAATTAGGATTCCCTAGAACTAATGTAAGTTGTAATTATAAACATTTGTCTAATCTATCATTTAAGTATTTCACTACATTAACAATATATTAATTGAAATAATAAAGGTAGTAAAGAAACATATTAAATGACATACTTCTTTTTCTAAAATGTCAAAGAAACAAATTATACATATCAGTAACATACTGTCATGCAAAACCTTAATTGGTGGTCCACCTTGGGACCTCTATGAACTTTATTATAGAATATCTCAAGCCAGCTAATCCCACTAGGTCTGAAAATGTTATTATAGAATATCCGATAGTTAAACAACAAAGTCAACTTCATGAACTAGAGTATTGGATGCTGGACTCTTGAACATAGCATAACAGGCACTGGTAACTTCACTTTTAGTACTTGTCTTTATCTCCTCTTCCATGGCGAAGATAATCAAAGCATAAAGGAAACGACTGACTATATAGATAGGAAACTGATAAAAATACAATATAGGATGGAATAAAAGCTGAACAATGTTTCAGTGTTGGGAATTTAAAACACCAAATGGAAATTTACATTTCTGAAGCTACCACCCACAATCACAGGGAAACCAGATATAGCAACCTAAATCACCCTCAAATTATTTAAACCCCGTCTAAGCCACATTCATGCCAACACACAAGACATGCATATGGATAATTTCTTTCTCCAATCTCTAAATTTGGTTGAGAATTGCTCTGTATCTTGCTGTAGCAAAGTGGACCACAAGAAGCATCCAACTGTCCCAGTGTCAACAGCCAAATGGTACTTACTGCTGATCTTCATCTGACCTAGACCGCATCAACCGCCTGCGCCTTCTTGGATTTGTAGACATATCACCACTCATGTCACTCAATATGTTAAGATTAGGTTGATCCTCATCTTCATCATCGTCATCATCTTGTAGACCCAGAAGGTTTTCACCCCAAGGATAGCGGCGCCTAGATAAAGGTCCATTGGACCGACGGTGCCTTGACAAAGCTCTTGACCTGCCACCTCTTGCTTCAGATATAGGTTCCATTGAGCCAATCATCTGAAACAAGAAGAAGGTACTCAACCATCTTCCATTTCCACCTGAGCCTCGTTCCCTTTCGCCAGATAGCCTGTCTCCACCATTCTCAATCACATAATCTCCAAGCACGACTGCACCAGGCATGGCAGAATGAACTGCACTGACAATGTCATCGTACTCTCTCTGGTTCTCAAGCCGTCTCCAAGCTCGCTGTCTTGAAGGGTCAATATCAGCAGGGCGTGCGGTCGGGTGATCTCTCCTAGCATGCCGGCGCAATTGTCTGTAGTTACCCGTGAACGAACATGATTCACGAGAGCAACTTCTAGGCTCTTTGAATTCAGATACTTTCTGGCTTCTTCCACTACCTTCCAGCCTAGTACATCTCCACGGCACATAGGACAATTCAATTTCAATTTTGAGTCAGATGAGTTGTCTGCACTCGCCGTTTCATTACTACTTCCCCATACAGTAGCAGCAACTGAAGTTTGTAGAGTACCTTCTTGCATCTCCACGTGTTCATGGGGAGTCTCAACAGCAATATCCGGTTTCCCTGTGTCATAATAGGAGGATTGTCCCTATTTTCGGCTCTGAGTTTTTGAAACGATCCAGACAATTGGAATGCCTATAACTTGTATCACAAATGTATGACCGGCATCCCTTATCATGAGAGCTACAAATGAGAAGAACAGCATTGTGTGGATGATCCATGCATATAGGGCATGAAGCTGCATCCCATTCCTTGTAAAGGACATGCATATCTACATCATTTGACATGCTTCGTTTCCCTACTAGCCATCTACGTACACTATAAAGTGTTACTAAAAACAATAGAACCATCAGATTAATGCAATAGCAATACACAAACAGGACATTTTGTAGTATGACAGACAGTAAGCAAACTGTTTTAAATAC
>NC_081342.1:15297174-15594705 GCF_029784015.1 Lycium ferocissimum | reverse complement strand
GTATATGCATATGATTATATGATTACTCTGCATGATGATTAGATGATTTTATTTACCGAGTCCCTCACTGGAGGGCCGGGTACGCTATATGTATATAATGACTTGATGATATGATATGGACACGCATGATATGTGATTCACAGGCAAGTTTTTGATTTTCTGATTGCTATACTTGTTTCGATAAACTCCGGTTCAAGCAGATTCTATCTATGGTATTCGTGCTTTACATGCTCGACATACTCCGTACCGACCCCCGCACTTCGGGTTGCGTTTCTGCGCGCGCAGTACGTATTCTCGTTTGGGCGAGCCGCCACTTAGGACTCTACTCGCCCACTTTGAGTGCTCCCCTCGTCCGAGCCCGATTTTGGTACGGACTTTTTGTCATATGTGTGTATATTTATTCAGGGTACGGCGGGGCCCTGTCCCGTCATATGATTCTGTTATTACACTTAGAGGTCTGTAGACATAAACGTGGGTTGTGGGTAGCGCTGTTCAGTGGTGTTTGTGTTCTGTATATCCTCAGGCTGTATATATGATATATGTATATATGTGTGCGCGATGTCGTGCCTTTCTGTACGTATAAGTTCTTATTATGTTTGCTGTGATCTGATTATAATTGATAGGTGGGTACGAGTGCCCAGCTCGGGCACTAGTCACGGCCTACGGGGCTGGGTCGTGACACTCTTATGACACAAATGAATATCACACATTTTATTCTCATCAATCATACTACTAATATTGACAGTGTTAGAAGTAAAGGCGATCAGATAGCTTTACAAGGGAAGATTATATTACTCATGGTTTTTCTTGTATAGAATTGCTTGATCTGCCTATAGGATATAGAGGCCATTATCCTCTCTACCAATCCCTAGCACCTTCCCACTTGTGATGTCCTAAAAGACACTTGAGATGTCCTGAAAGACACAAAAGTCAGGAAAAAATGCCAATAGACAGCCTAGTGCCCTGGTGATTTTGGAGATTGACAATAGATTGTATTTGAAATCTGGTATGTACAGAACATTCTGAATGGTTTTATTTTGCAAAATAGATGCATCAAAGAATGTGGCTAATATCTACCTATTTACCATTTGGTAAGTTCACTTTGTTCTTATCTTTCACATCCAGCACTCTAAGCCTTTTGAGTAAATTTATGTTATGTACCATGTGATTAAAGGCACCAGTATCAATTATCCAGTTAGATTCAACTAACTTAGACAAAAGAGCAAGGTAAGTCTCTTTACCTGCACTAGCAGATGTACCTGGTGTGTTTCCTGAAGAGCTAGCTCCTGAGTTCAGCGTAGCACTATTTGCAATAGGTTTATGGTCCTTCACCTTGAGCATTTGCAGGATCTGAGAGTATTGCTCCTGAGTAAAGAATGAGATAGGTATGTTTGGTACTGGATTGCTTGATCCTGAAACAAGAGTGAAACCAGGTGCATTAGAGTAGTTTGACTGGTATTGATCTTCTATGGTCATTGCATTGTTAGCATAGGAGTTTGCAAGTCCTCCTTTCTTTTTGAACTTGAAATGAGCTGGATAACTATGCAGTTTGAAGCAAGTATCCTTTGTATGACCTTTAATCTGGCAAAACTCATAGCAAAGGTGAGACTTATCAGAACTATTAGTCCTAGACCTAAAACTGTTATTGTAACCACTATGAACACCTCTGTTAGACAAGCAAGCAGTGGGATCAACTGTTTGAACTATGTTAGCCATAGCAGGTTGAATTCTATTAGCCATAAGAGCATTAGTGTCACTAGCATCATTAGTCATTCTTGTAACATGACTCTGTCCAATCCTTCTTTGACTCTCCACATTAACAATCATAGCATAGGCTTGATTTATGGTAGGAAGGGGGTAGATCATAAGGACTTGACTCTTAGCCTGATCATAGGTTTCAACCCCATGAGAAGCTGCCATAATCTCTGCAACTGAACATGTTCAATATATTTCTTTGATTCAGGGCAAGGACAACAAGGAGGGGGGATCAGTGCTTGCAATTCATCCCATAACTCTCTAAGTCTCAAAAAATATACAGACACAGATGCAGTTCCTCGTGTCAAAGTAGCAATCTCTTTATGAAGATAAAAGGCCCTAGGTGCATCCACCTTATCAAATCTCTCTCTGAGATCTTCCTGGACATTGTAATCATCAGAACCATATATCACTGTGCTATACAAATCCTTAGACACAGTGTTCATAATCCATCCTAATACTTTAGCATTACATCTATCCTATGTTTCATGAAGACTAGAATCATACATTTCTTTTGTACAGGTGCCTAGAACAAAACCTAGTTTGTTTTTGCCTTGCAACACTAGTTTCATAGACTTGCTCCGTAAGGAATAATCCTCAGATCCTTGAAGTAAGACAGAAATTAGAATCGAACATAGAAATTAGAATCGAACCTTGAGTATCAGAAGAGTGAATATACAGCGGACGATTCTGATGAACTTGCTCCGATTGTTGAGTGTTCTGAGTGTTTTGATTCTGAATTTCAGTTTCTGTAGCAATTTCTTTATGAACCGCTATAGTTATAAGCTACTTTTTGCAGAATTTACTCGATTTCAATCTCAAAATTGCTCGAATATTTGTTCGCAATGCACGAACACAAACAATTTCTCACTAGAAACCCTAGCTTTGATCAAATTCAGATTGCAATGAATTATCACACAAATGAACTCACAAATCTCTAATGTCACTCTTAATCTCCTTCGCTTATAGCTAACCTAGCTATTGCAACCTCGCTGCTCTAATACCATGTTGAGATATATAATTCAGCCATGGAAGAATCAGTTATCACAACGAAGAGAGGAGAAAAGAGTTTCGAAAAAAATGTTTTGTCAGTGAATATTAACTGAATGTACAGTACGGGGATATATATAAAACTAACTCCACTAACTAATCATGTACAACTAACCATTTTCACCTAACTCCTCTAACTTTAAGTTATTGCATCATTAGTCCCACAACCTTCTACAATTTTCAACCTCTATCGATCCGGGACCGGTCAATTGTTCCGGAGGCATTCTGCCCCCCTCTTTTCAGGGCACAACAAATCGTACCTGTAGGTTTTTGGCCTAACTCACACCCCAAAAGTTAACTCAAAGGGAGGAAGATTGTGTAAGCCTTGTAGCCCAGGGTTCTCGTCCGTCACCGATGTGGTATATTCTCTTCAATAAGAATTTGAAACATGAAAGGTGAACTAGAGATCAGAGAGACTCATGAATGAGTTAGACCTGGTAGAGTATTGGGCTAAAATGAAGATCACTTGAAAAATGGGTTATGTTAGGTGGGCTAAATATAGCCCAATATGAAATTATCTTGTGTCCAACTCATAAAATTTTGGGCGAGTTTGGCGGGCTATTAATTTTTTATTCATATTTGACAATCCTAGGACCTATTATTTCTACATTTTCCATTGGTAACATTCCCTTAAGCTTAAGCTGGTACTGCGAAAAAGTGTAAGCTCTGTTAAAGATCTAATACAATCTGTATGAAGAGTTCATAAGGTCAAAACTTGATACCTATAAATATATGGTCAGGTCCTCTCTCATTTCTCAACTCTAAAGCAAGTGTCCCATCAACTGCCAATTAGAAGAAGATTAATGAGAGGAAGACATAATCAACTCGTTACGCATTTTTGAACGCTTTCACATTGATGGATTAGACAGCTTAACGGGTGCACGTCTTATTTCCCTTTTATGATATTCTGGATCTATGGAATGTTATTTAGGTTTGTCATGATTTATTTACAGTCAAACCTCTTTATAGTGACAGCGTTTGTCCGAAAAACTTGGCATTTGATGTTTGGATCTCAGTTAGCTGTTATAAACAAAAGTACGCATAAATTTATTTTTCTATACTTTTTTTATATATATATGTTATAAACGAAAACAAAATACTTGTTAATTTTGAAATCTCGATTGATTTTTCTGTTTCATTAATAAAAATTAAAGTGACTAATAAATTCACAACTAGTTGTACCGTACTAAGGAGCACATGCATTTTAAATTAATTGAAAATTTAAATATTTCAAGTTTGACGTAAGAATTCTATAATTGTAGGTTATTTCGCAAATTCTAGTCTCTTAGTGATCATATAACGCTTGAATTAACGAAGATTTTTGTCCAAACTTTCAGAAAAAAGGAATTCGATAGCTTTTTCTTGATGATTACCATAAATATTTTAAAATTTTATTTTTATGTATAATATATTTCTTACAAAAGATTACTTCCCTCAGTTCAAAAAGATTGTCCACTTCGCCAGGCAAAAATAGGTAATTTGACTAAACTATCCCAAATTAAATAAGTATTGGGATTTGGTCCCTTAATACCTAATAAGGGCAAATCTGAAAAAATAATGTTAATTCTTTCTTGATTAGGTAAGTGGACACCCTTTTTTAACCAAAAAAATAAAGGCTCTGTGGACACACTTTTTGAATCAAGTGTGTATTACACAATATTTGAGTATGGCTATTATAAAGAGGTAATTTTACAAAGAGTATACCGCTATAATGAACGCCACTGCTGTTATGGGTAGAATGCTGTTATAGAGAAGTAAAATATAACATGAAAAATAAGTTCCGGAGAAAATCAGGCCATTATTGTGAAATGCCGTTATGACGAATGACAATTATGGAGAGGTTTGACTATACTTACAAACAAGAAAAAAAAAAAAAAAAAAAGGAGGTTATATCTTTCTGAAGAAGCCAAAGATATATTGAATGCTTCATATAAGTGACAACCCAATTGCCTTGTATTTGTGTTAAACTTTTGACAAAGACTTTGTTCTCTTCTCCCAACGACTGTGAGCTACCTTCTTCATGATTGTCTTTCATAGAGTTTCCTTTCCCTTTCCTCTCCTTCATATGCCTTCTTCAAACGAAACAGTAGGTCCCAAGGGGATGTATAGTCTCAAAGAGTCACAATCTAATTCAAAAAATAAACGTTCGAATTAATGACCAGATTCAGTTGATCATTTTTCTTGATTCCCTGTTAATAAGATACAATCAAATGACATTGTAGACTGCAGTCATGTATAACACTGATCACCATCTTCTTAAGTTTCTTCACATCTCTCTTGAGGGAAGAACTAATTAATAAGCCTCAAGATTATTTTAAGGCTCAATAACCTGAAGACCTCTCAGCTGAGGATATTAACATGCAAAAAGTCCTTATGTGGGTGTTTGGAGTCAATTTATAAGCACTTTTTAACCTTTTTATGTGTTGTTGGAGAAACAAGGAGAAAATA
This sequence comes from Lycium ferocissimum, assembly GCF_029784015.1. NCBI lineage: Eukaryota > Viridiplantae > Streptophyta > Magnoliopsida > Solanales > Solanaceae > Lycium > Lycium ferocissimum. Next base: position 15,589,452 of record NC_081342.1, on the reverse strand, counting down.
AACAGTAGTGTTATTTATTTATGAGAAAATACAAATATATATGCCTTAAGTTGTGTTAGGAAACTTTTTAAGAAATTATTTAAACAATGTGAAATGTTTTCTCAAAATTAAACAAGTCTACCTCCTCGAGAGAGGATGCAAGAACAATAAGATTTAAATGTCAAAATCAGCAAGTTCTGCAAGAGAGCAGATATATGATGGAGTGATGGTTGGGCTAATACTTCGTATTCGGATGATAAAGAGATAATGAGATATTTATGGGTATTTGAAAAGGTTGGAGGAATTTAGGCATGAACGAATTCCACGCTGCAAATCAATTGACGTGACACGTGTTACTCTTGCAAGCCCCCCACGTCTCACTCGGTATGGCAGTCGCTTGTCACCTTTGCATGGTGGTCACTTGTCATTTGCACATGAAAGCTAATTTTTCATAAAAATCTTTTGAAATAGAATATCTTTCCAACACGCATTTGGTAAACATTCAAATTGCTTATAAGCTAAGGACTTACGAGATAAAAGTTTGTGCTTTTTTCGGCTTAGGATGTTCTTTTTATTTGACTAAATAGTTTACTATTTTATTCATAATATCTTTTCTAATTTCGAAAATAATCTTCTCAAAATATAACTCACAACTCGCTTTCCATTTCATTTTCATTGTTCATTATTCTACTCATACAAATGCTTATTAATTTATAATTTCCGTATAACTTTAGGAATGTATTATTTATTTTAACAGAAAATTACTAAACAACACTATTTTATTAAATATATATATATTGTTTATTATCAATTTCAACAATTTAGTTCAAACATGTAATTATTGCTAATTTTATTTATTTATATATATATATATATATATTGTTTATTATCAATTTCAACAATTTAGTTCAAACAAGTAATTATTGCTTATTTTTTAAAATTAGTTCCAGCATTAAAATTTGCTTTTCAACAGTTAAAATACTTATTCACTACTTTCAATCAATCATTACATACATGTATATATACACATATCACCACAACATATATTGGGACTTATAGGCATCTATAGTCATGTCAGGGTGACGTAAGGTCGTGGAAGCCCCGACCACATTATGGAGTAATCAGATCATCGTATCTCACCTTGAAGGGACTAACATGTTAAGGTGAGTGTGCATGAGAAGAAGCATCAATGCAACCGTAACTTTGAACTGCTAAGGCGCTCTTTCTTCTTCTTAATTTTTATTTTAATGCAATTTGGTACAAATAGTACAGAAGAATTAAGTCGAACTAACCAAACAGAAAGATGCGACAAGGAAAAGGAAGGGGACACGAAGAAATTAAAGGATAAGGCTGCTCTATAATTAGGGTTTTGGATTCGAGCCCTGAGTATGAAAAATTCTTGGTAGAGAGTGCTTCCTTCGAATGAACTCTACGCGATGTGAATCGAAATTTAGCTGAGCTCTAATGCAGGTATTCATAGCGTAAAACTAAAAAAAATATAAATATAAAGAGGGGTCCATTACACTTGGTTGGGGATGAAAATCTGGTACTAGCTAGTGCAACGTGATTTGCAAGAGGACAACTCATCAGACTATCTTTTTGTTCTATTTCTTCATAGCAACAAGTATTTCTCAACCGTATATATTTTTTTAAAATAAATGCACTGGTACAATTTTTGTGTCCAATAAAAAGATTGCAATCACCCCCTCTTCTCCGTACCTAGTCAAATTCCCTTTCCATAAAGGAAAAGAGGAAAGAGAAAAGAGAAAAATTCAAGATAGGTAATGACATGTTTGAAATTAAAAGAGGCAAATCCCAGTGCCACTTCTTTTTGTCTTTTTAGATTTAATTTCGAACACTATTGATGTGAATATATATATACGGGCTCGGTTACGACATAAGGAGGCTATATGGACCGTTGGTCATTTGCTCTTTTGATCCAATTTTATGTTGGGTCTTTAATTTTTGCCTCTCAAAACAATCAATTATTTCGCGGCGAATAGATCTATATTTTTACATTATAATATTCATGCTTATGCCCCGCGTTTTTAAAAATCTTATGTCTAACTTAATTTCAATTTTTTTCGGTGAAATTGAACACCAGCATTTGTGAAGGACAGAAACTAAAGATAGACAAGCCCATTTGAAGGGAAAGCTGTGCAATTAGTTCTTAACACAAGACTCATGCGCTAAGGCATTGTTTTGTTTAAAAACAAGTTACGTAAAATTGGTAATGCAAGAAATGTAATGTATCAATTAGTAAAGTAGGAATTCTAACACATAAATAATTTATCGTCGAATGTTTGATTTGATCTAGTACAAATTACAGACTAGTATGGAATGTCAATGTAAAATATTTGTTTAGTACTTTTTAGACAAAGTAAAAGTTTGTTTATTATTAGGAAGGTTAATTTTTTCATTTTTAGTATTTCCATCTATCTATTTTTAATACACACATTTTTATTCTACATTGTAAAGGAATTATACTACCTCATGCGCTAAACTCAACAGACGGGGCACTAAGAGTTAAGTTAGGTTACATTGTGTCACCAAATCAGACTCTTTGTATCAATAATAGGTGAGAACACTCTAGTGGTACTTGTGAATATATGATCTCCCACGTACTAAAGGTTTGATTCTTTATTGATTCCCTTAATTTCAATTTCACTTTCACTTTCTTAATTTCCCGATGTTATAAGGAAAAATTGAAAAAAGAAATTAAACCATACGTAACTACCCCAAATAGACAAACTTAGGCAACATGTATACAGGGCAATATGAGTCACCAAACACCAATAAATTAAGGGAAAGTGACGTGCCGGTGCCATAATTATTAGTAGATGTGCATTTGATTATTCTCTTTGTTGGAATATGACATAGCAAAAATCCTGAACATCAGTGACAAAGAAAGGTTGTGGAAGCTAATACACATGACACAACAAAAAATTGGCGTTACAAGTATTAATTTTAATCACCGCAAGTTTGTGCTGTTTCTGTAGCATATGCTTGATATGGAGAGGTGTTTTCCTTAAGATAATATATCTCTCAACCCCATGTGTGCGCCTACAAAATTGATGTCCTTGTTTTTTGCATTTGTTGTGCGATATGCTCACGTACTAAGGGTGTGTGTTTGGTACAAAGGAAAACGTTTTCCGTAAACGATTTCTTGGAAAATGTCTTTCTTGAAAATAAGAAAGTTTTCTCATGTATTTTCTTCTGTTTGGTATGCAAACAAAAAATATTATCTCGACAACATTAATATATAACATGTACAAACATTTTGGGGGGTTGGGATCCCTCGGATAGAATCATTTGATTATTTTGAAAATTTCAAAAAATTGATTATACTATGATCATAGTATGATGGCCGTTGGTCAAGCACTTTGCCTTCGCCATATGAATACTAAGTAATAATAGCATGGCACTTCGAATTCGATATGAGAAATTTTTGTATTTTTTTTTTCTTCAGAACATTAGATTCTGTATCGAGAGAGTAGTATGAGATAAGACGTTTGGATAACATCCTTTTTCGATTGGGTATGGCTTCAACTATTCCCGCATCCCGGGTCAGAACTTACTTGATCACAAATTTCGCTACCTTAGGACCGTTATAGTTACGACCGGCATTCATCGAGACTTCAGTCGCCAGCTATGGGTATCGGGGTGAGATGAGGTACATTGAGTATGGGTAGGAGTAACATGACGCTTATGGAACTTGTTTTCCTTATTTCCACAAAAGAATTAATTTTCTTCATTTTTAATCAACTTATTTTCCTTAATAAAATGTTTTCCAAAGATGTTGACCAACCGAACATGGGGAAAATGAAAAGCTTTTCTGAAAAGCATCATACCGAACACACCCTAAAACATTTACTCTCTTTGTCCCAATTTGTTTAACACTTTTCATTCTTCCAGAGTCACATTACTCTAACATAAATTCACACGCGCTGTTTACAAATTTAATTTGACTTTTGGATGAGCAGATTAAACACCAAATGAGGCGGGTTGTTTTATTTTGTTTAATTATATGAATTTGATGTTCTTAATTTTAATATTTGAAGTTTGTACTTGTTACAGTATATCTATTAAGAACGTGCGTATGATGGCACTAAATTAGTAAATGAATAAGTATCAAAAGATTTTTAATATTTTAGATTTTTATTTAATATCAACACAAAATACGTCTTAAATAATGATTGTTAAGAGATAAAAATTTAAGTAAAATAAACTATCATAATTCATAATTTTGTTGTTTGGTACTATAATAGACAGAATAAGTTTTTGTCCGTAACTGGCAAGATGAGGACTGAGGAGGTGGTTTCAAATCCAGCCACGTCTTAGCAAGGTTGCTGCATTGTGAAGAACTCGTGTTTTCCTACTCTGCATTATTTCCTTTATAATGTACCACTACTGTTAATTTTTTTCACTTTGCTCTCTGGAATAATTTATGTATCTTCACACAATTTGCGATGTTTCTACAAAGTTGACAAATCTTTTTCAAGATTGATTTACGCTTCCAACCACACACCAAGATTTATCAAGATACTAAGGATCATAATTCATATCACAACTTCCAAATCTCCATGATGATTTACTTGTAATTAATCTGCACAAAACAAGACTAATTTGCCCAATAATTGGACCTTGCCTTCTACAGTTTTATACGGCCCCATGCTTCAAAGCTTTCCACTTTGAGCTAGTATAATTAGAACAATAAATCCGTCTTGATTAAGCAGCCTCACGCTAATTGGCAAAACCAAAACCAAACATGTGGAGTAATTACTCAAAAGAGTGTAAGCACTGAACATGATCAACTTTTCTGTTTGGACACTTTTTGAAATCAAAAGAAGTTCCCAAATTTTTTTGATGACACACTTTTGTTGAAATTCACAGCTGCCTTGAGGTGCTTTTGCAACTAAATTGTTCTGGAAACAGTACAAAATTATAAAATTGTTTTTGCAACTAAATTGTTCTGGAAACAGTACAAAATTATAAAATTGTACTATCACCATATCCAAGTAAAAATGGGAGCTTATAAGAGCTGCATCTTGTGACCAGAAAGTCACAAGTTCAAACAGTGAAAATTATTTCTGGTAAAAATACAAGACAAGATTGAATATAAAACTATATAGACCCTATTTAATTTGACTCCTTCCTAAATTTCGTACATAGTTAGAGCTTAGTGCAAAGGAATGTCCTTTGTTATATTGTATACGAATTCCTTTTGATCTTTTTCCTTTGAAATATTTCAAAGAACCCAAGACGGCCCACATATTGAAGGCGACCTCCTAGGTGAAGTAACTGTAGCCCTACATGTGTATGGTGAAAATTGTTGCCACAAGGGCTCAAAATCGTCTAACCTCTAAATGGGCATTCCCTTCATTAGTACCTCTTAATTACTTTTTCAAGATCTACTTAGCAACCACCCCATGAGTAGTCTAGTCATGCTATGTATAAATATAAACTTTACCTCAAGAATATATATTTACAAGCCAACTAGCTCCCCATCTCATTGCCTGGCTGTCTCAGATTCTGCTCTAGTCTTATTACCACATTTTTGTCTGCATCTTCCTTTAAAAGTTCTCATAAGTTTGTATTATAACCAAAGACAGGAATCTTTGGTGCATTACAGACAGCACAGATAGATTTCTGCTGCGTTGTCCATTTGACCAGAAATCTTGTCTCACTCACAGTTACAGTCAAGATTCCACTTTCTTTATAATATATTTCCACCCTAACATGCAGGTGAGCTAGCTTTCTCATCAGATTATCCAATTTGTCACGTTCACATCTATATCTTGGAACTAGCATCCATTATATATGCTGACTTTGTTCATTTATATATACGTACATCTAACAGCTCCTTCAAAAGCTTTTCAAGACTGCAAATGAGACTACTACTTCTAGCTCTAGCCCTTCTATAAGCAAGAAAGAAACTGTCAACAGTAAGTGAAAATAAATCCTCCAAACCCTTCCTTTCTTGCATTTTCTTGTGTCATTTTTAAGAACTTTTATTCACTGATACATGTAACGTAATTCGTACAATATCAGCCAGCAGCTATATAGAATTACTTGCCTTATTGTTTAGATTACTGATTTTACTTGTTATGAGTAACTGACTACTTGTAATTATCTTTTAAATTATCTGGTAATAAACTACCTGCAATTACCTTTTAAGCGAACTGATAGTATAAAAAACTTTTACGTACGTTCTCAAGTGTTTATATAGAAGTTAAACTTTGCTTTCTTTTGATCTGGTTTTTAGATCAGAAGGCGAAATCAAAAGACGGACAGAAGGCGAAATCAAAAGACATTGTTGTTTGGGATCTGTCGGGAGAGTAGTAGAAGAAGAGCTGATGAAAGCAGATCAAGAAGCAAGACTTTCAGCTTATTCAATTTATTGTGCAATAGGAAGGATATTTCCAAGGAGTATTTTTATAGCACAATTCATCTAAGGAGGGTAAGAAGTTGCCATAGAAGGCAACATTTTGAATATTGCATGAAGATGAAAAAAGAGAGTATTAAACGAGGATTAAACTTTTCTCACAAGGCAGGTTCATCAGTAACAGCAAATCATGTTGGAAATACCCAAGTTTTGCCCATTACTGATTCTTCAAGATCGTCATCATCGTCCACAAGGAACGATAAAGATCGATGCTCTGGTGCAGAAAAGAAAGAAAAACCAAAGGGAGATAAAGCGAAAACGATCTCTAAGATGAAAGAGCTACTAAGATGGGCTGCTACTAATAAATCAGCTGAGAAGGGAGGCAACTACATAAGCAGAAAGGTGAACATTTCTTCTTTTTATTTCTCAACATCTTTATATCCTATGGAAAATTTATTCTTAGTTGACACAAAAGTTAGACCAAAACATTGTCTAGCATAACCCCACAAATATCTAAATCTTGTTTATAATACAAGTTTAAAAAATGTATTTTTTCTTTTTAAACTCTTGCAACGCATCACATTTTCTCTTATATATAAGATAAGAAGAAATTATATGTTTCATGGTCCATATATATGTCACAACTATATCTTTTCTGCCAATCATGTTTCCACCGTTCCACGACCCCATGCGTGTACATATATATGAATATTCTGGGCATGAAAGAGACGATTTATTCTACTTATGCACGGGGTTTATTCGATGAATAAGAATGGGTTCATTTTAATTTGAACTGGCCCACTCACTTTTCCATCTGTGTAAATAAAAATATAATGCTTACCGAGATTCTATAACGGTGCTAGGACTAGAAGTATAAAGTAAAAGATGGGTTTTTAAGTAATAGTATTTAGGCTACAAAATCTATTTTTAATACTAACTTTAGGAACAATTTCAGACGAACAAAATTAACTGAAACCATTAACATAAAAAAAATTCATTAAAATATGTCAAAATAATGGAATTTCAAATTAATGATTTCATTAACTAGGTAACTGCTCCCTCTTTTGCCACATTTATATATATAGTCAACATCCAACAACAAGCCTAAACAGAAGGATATACTTCTGAAAGTCCAAAGGCCAATTAGTTATTTTAATTGATTGGCCAAAAGCGAATTTAAAGATATTTTGTTAGTTAAATTAAACCTAGTCATTTGGCAAATATATACACATTTTTAAAAAAACTAAAATATTTTTATGTAAAATATGACCATTTGAGGAAATTGATTACTTCTAATATGTGTCTGAGGAAAAGAATTAAAATGTAATTGCAGGTCTCATTTGAACAGACCAGCGTTAAAGGCTACCAGATGATGATCAAATAATTATTTAAAATTAGCTTTCGATGGGTTGAAAGTTGAAAACTTGCTCTCATTTCAATGGAATCCAAAAAAAATAATGAACAATCCATTAAAATCAATTTTATTTGAACTCAACTCCCATCCACTTAGATCATAAATTGAACTGGATCACCACTGACTCTGAATGTAAGACTCCTATAACCGTTATACTAGTGTTTTTTGTTGGTTAATTGATTCAAGTATGATCATTATAACTTTAATATTTACGATAATCAATTATTAAACTGAACTATGTATTTAGAGTTATAGACTAAAAGCCAGAATTTTACAATATAAAAGACAAAAAGTATTAAGAATCCTCGTGTACAATTGTTGACTAATCGCATTTTATCGGAAAAGATAATCATATTTAACATTTTGGTCATTTGTAATTTATGAGCAACTATTATTTTGGAGTGACAAAAACACACTCAAATTTATATTTAAAGTAAAATTTAATTACTTTAAGGTGGCAAAAAATATTGATTTTACTAATGTATATAAAGGTTGATAATATACGGGAAATTGAATTTTCTTAAATTAGATTTTGTGCTTCGATAAATCTATAAATCTGATTAATTCCTGTTTCTTTTTTGAACAGTTGTGGTGCTAGAGCTATGAAGACTATAAGAACCAATGGCGACCTATACATATCATCAATAAATCGCACGTTCTGGCCTGTGCAGTAATTGATGAGTAGCTACAAATTTGATAAACTATCAGATGTATTTGTGCAGTAATTGATGTAAAATCTATCAGAGACAATCAGGGAATTTTAGAGGGCAGATTAATGTAACATCGATTCCATATGTGTAGTTTGTCAATTGATCTTCTAACGAATTACAATATAATAATTCCAATTCCAATTCCAATTCATATTAAAGAAAACATTACTTAATCATAATTATCTTTTCTGCCAATTAAACGTGTTTTTAAATTGTAATTAGATCGTCATGTTGTGTACATATATATGAATATCCTCAAAGTTTAATGAAAAGAAGACATAGCCTTTATTCTACTTACCAACCAGGGGTGTATCCAATGAATAAGCTATGGGTTCGTTTTGGCTAGCTATGCATATATGTCAAAAAAATTCATTAAATATGTCCAAAATAATAGATTTTGAACCCAGTAAATTTAATAAAAGTAGATACAAACAACAAAAATTCAACCTCCTCCATGCTTCAAGAATAGGATCCGAGAACCCCATTCAAATTCGAGCAGACCGTATTAACCATGCGTAAATATATAGTCAACATCCAACAACAAGCCTGGGAGGCTGGACCGAAGGATGTTGCTATATACAACAATGTGAAAGCCCAAAGGCCAATTAGGTTGCTTTAGAGGTGGATGTGATCGGCCAAAAGAGAATTTAAAGGGTTTGCTGTGAATTTTAACTAAGCCTATTATTTTTGGCTCGAACTATATATACACATTATTAAAAAAAACTAAAATATATATACTCCATATATGTAAAATATGACCATTTGCTAGGAAATTGATTACTGCGTCTATACATGATGGCTATATACGTGTGTCTAAGGAAAAGAATTAACACATGTAATTGCAGGTATTCAACTTCCGGAACAGACCAGCATTGAAGGCAGTACCAGATGATGATCAACTGAGTAATGACTCTCCCAAAATTAGCTTTAGATGGGAGGTTGAAAGTTGCTCCACAACTTGCTCTGCTTACTCTGCCATGTCAATGCCTAATCCATCAACAAAGAATAATGAACAATCCATTAAAATCAATTTTACTTCTGCAAACTCAACTCCCATCCACTCAGATCAGTGCCCTGCTGCCGCTGCTAAATTGAACTGGATCACCACTGACTCTGAATGTAAGACTCCTTAACCGTTATACTAGTTTTTTTTTTTTTTTGTTGGTTAATTGATTCAAGTATGATCATTGCACTTTAATATTTACGATAATAAAGTTATTAAACTGAACTATGTACGAATTGCTCAGATAATATAAAATGACTGAAAAGCCAAAATTTCGGCTTGGACAATACAAAAGACAAAAAGTAAGAAGAATCCTCGTGTACAATTGTTGACTAATCGCATTTTATCGGACAAAAGACAATCAAAGCTGACGCTGAAATTTAACATTTTGGTCATCTGTACTTTATGAGCAACTATCTATTTTATGTGACAAAAAATACGTAATTTTAACTGTTAAAGTTGAGCAAAATTTAGTTACTTTAAGGTGGCAAAAAATATTGATTTTACTAATGTAGTGGATAAAGGTTGATAATATACGGGAAATTGTATTTTCTTAAATTAGATTTGTGCTTCGATAAATCTATAAATCTGATTAATTCCTGTTTCTTTTTTGAACAGTTGTGGTGCTAGAGCTATGAAGACTATAAGGACCAATGGCGACCTATACATATCATCAATAAATCGCACGTTCTGGCCTGTGCAGTAATTGATGAGTAGCTACAAATTTGATAAACTATCAGATGTATGGCTTGTGCAGTAATTGATGAGCAGCTAGAAATTTGATCCTATCAGATGTACTAATGAGTAAGAATTTTGGGGGGCAAATTAATGTAACATCGATTCCAATTATGTGTAGTTTGTCTATTGATCTTCTAACGAATTACTCAAACCAATTTTCTACTCTTTAATAATTCCAATTCCAATTCATATTAAAGAAAACAGAATTATGATAGTACTACATTAGAAGCATTTATTTGTAGAGGATTTTACAAATTAAACTTTAGAAGTATTTTAAATTGTAATTAGATCGTCATGTTGGGGAAAAAAGCAATAACATACGACAAAGGCAGCAGTGAAAGAAATACTCAAAGTTTAAATTTGTCAAACTATTTAAACGAAGAGAAGACAAACAAATTCAAGCACAGATGGTGTACGGACAATATGCATACCAGCCAACAAAAATATGGAGAAGCAGAACATAATCAAACGTCACAAAGATTTGTGTGGAAACTTCTTCAAGGTGAAGAGTAAAAACCACGGGACCTCAACTTACAAAGCTCCATTAAATCAATCAACATAAGTTACAATAGTTCTCTAAATTGGCCACAAACCAAGTGTCGAACCAAGTTCAACAATAGAAACAAGATTGCACCAAAACTAAAGAAGAAAAAGAGAAAAATCACTCATTCACGAGCTACTGTTCACGGCCCAGAAACTGTAGATACAAACAACAAAATTCAACCTCCACCATTCAAATCGAAGAATAGGAAATTGAGAACCCCAAGTTCAAATTTGAGCACCACCTGTTAGGGTATATACCATTAATCATGCGTATAGATATGGTATATTCTAACAATTGTCATGGTTAAAAGTCTAAGTGAGAGATTGTTGGAATATATACAATTAACCATGTGTTTGGATCTAGTATTTATTATAGAACAATTATTTATTCAATTTTTAATAAAGAGTTAAATAGATCTTATACTATTATGTGTGTCCTTTACTTATATATTAGATGATTTAGTGTAAAGAGTTTAGCTTAGACACGGAAGATTATATTAAATCATCGGTTTCTTATAAGTATAAAGTTTATGTTCACAATCTAAGATGGAAATTGGACAAAGCCATCGGGATGATTGTAGCACGAGATTAAAATATAATTTATCTTGATTATGGGAATGAGTTTATTCCAACTTCTTGTGCTAGTACATTTTGTGTGTATTGAACGGACCAAGTAGAGATAAGTGTTTTTGTACTGAATATATAAAACAACCTCTCTAGCTCATTACATGTACTTATACTATTAATTTTGATATGATTATTATGATCAATGTCATTTGTTCATTATTTTGATTTATTAAAAAGTGCGACTCAATTGTGAGTCAATATATTCTTGATAAATTGGATAATAGCAAAATACATTTGTGAAATAATAATTAGTTGATAGAATCCATATCTTGACTTTGAGATTGATGATATCCCTTTATGGATGCTTATAAGTCTCATGTGAAACCCCCCGCAGTGATTTTGTATCCGTCACATGATATAAGTTAAGCGAAAATATAAAGGATTTAATTAGTCAATAAATTAAATTGTCGAATTTAATTTAATTGATTGGTATCCGTAATCTTAACATGGGGAGTTAAATAAGATTTAATGAAAGATTTCGAAATTAAACTGAGGGGTGCAATTACTGTTTTTTAGTGGAATAAATTGTAATTTATTGTGGTAGGATTAACTCATTCATATTCCGAATTAATACCACAATTGGAAGTCTCGTTATTAAATTTGCAGTCCCTGCTATGCCTAATTATTCTTGGACTTGGAAAATAATATTATTGGGGGAAAAGCAAACCCACGCATTTTGGACTAGGATTTGCACCCTAAAACGTGGTTATATATAAATTGCTTTTCAGCTCTAAGTGACACACCTTTTTTTCCTAGCCGTAATACTCGCTACTCGGGTATTCTTTTTCATAGAATACTTAGGTCAATGACAGAAGACTGCAGACCGTGGAACTAAAGGAAGATCGCGTGAATGCTTGAACGTTCAATTTGCAGTCGCGGTCACGCTTCAAGAGATAAGTATTTATTTTATGTTTGATTAAAATCTTGATTATGTGTTATCTATATTACATGTAAGTTCTATTCTAGCTATTTGCTTCTGCTTTTATGCCTACATTCCATCACCACCAACAGTTAACGAGTCGAAAAATACAATTTGAAGCAGACCGCTTAAGCAAAATTTTTCTGAAGTAAAAGAACACAACTTGTTGTTCTTTGTCGCAAGATATGCTTTCCAGAATGTTATCCTTGTCTAGTTTTCTTTCTTCATAGGCTACTATAGTTGGTTAAATTAGTCTTATGTGAAATATTTCAAAAAGTGGCAGATGATCCTCTTCGACATTTTGGAGTGCCCTTTTTTTAATCTTTTACTATCAATTGAAATGACCATTTCATGTCGTCTGTCAATTTTTTTCCTTTAAAAACATGCTTTGGAAGCAAAGAATACGTCTTTGACAAACCAACTCAGATCTTGTGAGGATACTTCTCTGCTTCGTTCTGAGTTTGTTTCTTTAAGGAAGTATTCTCTACTGTGAAAAATGGTGTTTGTCCTTAAACTAGTACTCAGACAGATACTGTAATTATTTTTGTTCTTTCTTTCTTTATTTTCCCCCAATCTAGTCTAGCTCATTTTCTTGAAACTTCAACATAATAGGTTGGAATTTCACCTGTAAAAAGTTCAAACTCCATATGATTGGAGTTCCACATGAAGTGAGTTTCGAACTCTAGTACTTTATGTTGGAGTTTCGCATATACAATCTTCGAACTCAAGCGTACTATGCTAGATTTTTTTCGTGTTTTGTCTAGTGGTAGTTCTTATCCAATCTTTAATTTCGTATTAAAAACAATTATTTTTCGATTACATTTGAAACAGCGGTTGTTTTGCAATTACAGATCCAAAAAATAATTATTTACAAATTTTATCCGAAATTTAACTACTCTATTCAAATTTCAGAAGACTTGGCTTCAAGGCTCATAAGAATTAAATGAATCTTTGAAGAAATAATCAAAACAGTCTCACACCCAATCGCTTAAATTAAAAATAGCTTGCTAATCTATAATATATACACTTTGTATGTAATCTATGTATATCTACTAGAAAAAGTAAACAGTAATACATTGGGAAACTTACATAAATATACCCTTTGGCCAACTATTTGACCAACATGATCGAAATTTACACTATCTATATACTTCGGCTTTATATGTTGTGTATAGGTATTGACGATGCCAATGTAGATAGAAATTCTTGCTCATGCTTTTGTCAAATTATAATACAGTTTAAGATATCGTCCCACAGAAATTGAAACAATTATGCTACGGATTTAGATTATCTTCTTTAATATTTAGGAGGATCGAAATTATGAGAGAGTGAAATTTTGTAAAATTTGAAAGGTAAAGAAATTGAATGAGTACAAATTTTTAAGAAGGAGTTGGGAATCCTTGAATTCACTTGATAAGATTATTATAACGTAATTTTGATTCTATTATTATTTCTCAAAAGAATAATTGCTTATTTCTAATACAATTATATTTTCACTTAAAGGTAACTATTTAAAACACCTCTTTCGATTAGTGTAATTAAATACTTTGCAATTAGTGATATAAGAACATAAATACTTTCTCGTTCGAGTTGTACCAATTATAACAAAAACCTCTTTCGATTAGTTTTTGCTGAGTAAATAGACTTAATCAAATCACTTTCTTTTCCGGATAAGAGTTGAAATAAATAAGACTACAATACTAGTAAGTAGATGTAATAAAATTAGCTTGTCCAATAACTATCTTACGTTTAATCAATTGCTGTAACGAATTTTGTTTCTTTCAAATACAAAATCAGCACAACAATGATTATGAAATAGTAAAAGACCTCCTTACTTTGGTACAAAAAGATAGAAATTTGGATAGCTTCTCGACAAGAAAATAATAAAACCACATATACATTATAATAACTTATCAAAGCTTTTTCAAGTCGTCCCAACATAAGTAGTTACTCCATTATAGAGTAAATAAACTTACTACTAAGAAGAAATAAGGACATTTCGTATAAGAGAAAGAAATATTAAGGGTACCAAAATGTTAAGCTAAAAGAGTATGTCAAAGATTGGTTCTTTTTCTGTTTTCCCGGATGCCTTCTCCTTACACAAATGTGTCCTATTTATAGCAATTCAAGTGTAGGCAAGATAACCTTCTGTCGCGACATCAAATGTCGTTGTTGTTGCATTGGTAATTATTAGTTACTTTACTGTTGTGACCACAAATGTTGTTGATGCGTCATGACATGGTTTCTTCTTTGTTTCCATGATTCATCATCAGATGCCTTCTTTCTCTTCTTGTGTTCTTCTTTTAATAATCTTTCCCTGCAAGTTTGTTAGTAAATGTGGGATATAAATATATATTATTCATGATTTTATTTAAAATCTTTATTTTTTTACATATGAAAATACATGAATAATTTATACTTATCAGGTATGTATAGTATATGTATATTTAGTATAAAGTGTACACTTCAACTTTATATGTTGTGTATATATATGTATATGTATATTTAGTATAAGTATACACTACCTATATATTATGTAAATAATTTGTAAACTAGATGGCTGAATGGTATTTGGTTGTTATTTTTTCATTTTTTTTTCTTGTGTTGATCACCCTTCAAACACACTGGTCTTTAATTTTTGCACATCAAATTGGTGATCTATAATTTTTGTCCTTTTCTTAAAAAAGTGGCTGAAAATACTCCGAGGTTCTGAATTCGAACTTTCGCTCAGTAAAAACGAAAAAAGAATTTCGCAAGGCAAGGCTTTCACAAAACCTCTACCTTAGGGCCTAACATTTGCCTCAAATTAAGCCTATTCGGGCAAAAGTTAGGCCTTAACTGCCTTAAGACCTAACATTTGCCCAAAATTAGGCCTATTCGGGCAAAAGTTAGGCCTTAACTACCTTAAGGCAAACTTGCCTTAAGACCTAATTTTGGACAAAACTTAGCCTTAAGGCCTGACTTTTGTCCGATTATGCCTAATTTTGCTACGAAACTCTATCTTGCGATTTTTTTTTTTAACTGAGCTGGGATTCGAACCCAGAACCTCAAGATATTAGGCGAAGAATAAAAATTAAAGATCAGCAATTTGAGGGTCAAAAATTAAAGACCAGTCCCGAAAGGACAATCGTGCAAATTGCCCTAATCTTTTCTCTAAATCTGCATCAGCTAAGATCCTAATATTTCGGCCTTTCTAAAACGGGCTCACATTAGGCCCAAAACTCCTCATGTTTTAAAATGTTTAATCCAGGTGGCTGTTACTTAGTAGTTAAGGGTTTAGCTTACTTGGTTACAAATTCTTCTTCTCTCAAACACACACACAGACTCAAAAAGGGTTTTAGGGTTGTTGTTGGTGTTTGCATTAGATTAGAAGAATGGATAGATA
This sequence comes from Lycium ferocissimum, assembly GCF_029784015.1. Taxonomy (NCBI): domain Eukaryota; kingdom Viridiplantae; phylum Streptophyta; class Magnoliopsida; order Solanales; family Solanaceae; genus Lycium; species Lycium ferocissimum. Next base: position 15,573,749 of record NC_081342.1, on the reverse strand, counting down.
CCAAAAAGTAGAAAAACCGAAACCCGAATTACCGATAAACGAGAATGAGATCCGAATCACTTCACAAGGTTTGGTTCGTAACTACATCACCTACGCCACTACTCTTCTTCAGGTACCAACCATTTCCATTTCCATTTTTCTCCTTTCACTTTGTTTTTTGTCATAATCAAATATCCGTTGAGTTATGCAGGTATTAGTTACTTGTTAGTAAATATAGGTATTATTTTATGCAGGGATTAGTTATTCCACCTTCTATCGTGCATAAAGTAATACATAGATTTTCTCATAACTTAATATGTATTAGTTATGCGGATTTCTAAATTGCAAATCAAACACCGTATTAATTTATACTTGAATAACTTACCTCCTAACCAGCTATCAAATGTGGTATTACTTATGCTGAAATTAATACCTGCATAACTCACCTCAAACCAGCTAAAAAACGACCCGACGAACCCTTAGTGAATTCGTTTGGTTATTAAGTGCTGGATTCTCATGTATTTTTTTCAGTTATTTCCTGCTATATAAATGGAATAGTTGAATATGCTGAACGAATGGATACAAATTATTTATAGAGCTAACCTCAGCTATTTTCGAGTGTATTGTGCCTCAAATTCCTTCCCGTTAATGTAGACGATTGCAAAGGCATTATTCAGATTATTGTTATTAATGTAGACCTATTGGAAAGTCATTATTCAGATTAGTGTTGTTAACGCAGATGTGTTGCAAAATCATTATTCAGGTTATTGCAGTTTGGATCGTTATTGTGCTTATGATATTTATTTGAATTGTGAATTTAAAATGGTACTTGGAGCTTATACGGATATAATGTAGCTTATGTTACTATATTAATCTTTCAACTTTATCATTAATTCAATAGGCTATGTTACTGATTGTGCAATTTATGGAAGTACACTATGGACATAGTTAACATTTGATAAAAGGAAAAAAAAAAAAGATCTTGATTAACAAGGGGAGACAGAGTATGGAGAAATGAAAATCTCTGCGAGATTTGAAGTGGCTGCTTGTGTACATTTATGTACAAGACTATTTGCACCACACGAACACAGCTAGGAATGAATTTCTCATGGCCATAAACTGATTAAGTGGCTGTTTTGACATATACGACTATGTGACTCTGCTTTGCAATGCGAAATATGAGGTTAACTTTTGCATTACTAGCAGCCTGCTTGCCTAATTTGACGCATATCAAGGTCAAATGACTGTAAATTTCCTACGGTGCAGCAAATATAAAATTAAAAGGTTGAGGAAAAGGAAATGGGTGTTTCTGTTATTGCTGATGCAGATTAGAGTACTGCTGGTTTTTTCTAGGCCTTGGAGAATTTCCCAGTGTATATCTAACCCAAATTAGCAGGTTAAAGTTTTCTGCTAATTCGAAATATGTTTCTTGAAGCAAGCTGCACTAAACTGTTTGACAGAAGTTTGCTGGTCTCACAAACCTTATTTGTCCCGGTGTAATTTAACTCTCGACTTCACCATCAGTATTTCACATTCCGAAAATATGATTGTGTCAAGTACCCAACATGAGTGGTTATAACCAATCAATCAATCACTACACTTGAATTCTATGTTGGTTGTAGTGGCAATATGAATTCCGTATATTCATTTCAATCTATTCACGTCATTTCATTCCAATATTAAATAATTTGCTATTTAAGAAAAATAAACTTTTTGAAATCAAAGGCTTTATGAGTCCTTATCCCTACACTAACATATTAGTCGACCATGAAAAGACTGGGACTTCAGATCTAATGCAAGTGTAACAACAATATCATAATCTTAAACCTCATCTACTTGTTATCACATATAGATTCTTTACTTCCATGGTGTACTGCTCTTAGCTAAATCAGCATAAAATTGTGAGACTTGGATTTTTTCAGACTTTCCTGCATAACCTCTTTTAACAATTTCGATCATCATAGTGTCACATCTAGGGATCTGTGTATTTGGAGGTCTAATTAGAACATTGCGAACCATTTTAGATGGTGTTCTAATCTCATATGATTTTGCATGGCCACACGGTAGTCTTAACATCCCTATCTTTGCAGCTCTCATCTTGTGGATATGTAGTGCTTCTAAGGCTCAATATTTACTCTTTTATGACATTGCTAGGGATGTAATTTACACATATCATGCATATAACATCCTTTATGGAATTTCACTATTGATATTATTGGTTAGCTCATCCATTACCAGGTTAAACAAGTACAGGCTTTAAGGAGTGGTAATATGTAGATTAAATTCCTTTCTTCCCTTGTTTTTGGTGGGAGTATTTACTTGGTTAATTTAGCCTTTGCAACGATTTCTGTTAGTTGCTAATACAAAGTTCTTATCATAAATGGCTGTTCAGGAGAGGCATGGGAAAGAGATTGTCTTGAAAGCAATGGGTCAGGCAATTAGCAAAACAGTTGCTATAGCAGAGATCATTAAGGTAGCTTTCTCTGGTTTAGATGGTTTTCTTCCTCTACTTCTACTATTCCTCTTCCTATTTTACCATATTAAGGTGCAATTCAATGATCTTAATCTCAAAATTAGGGTTAAACTCAACGATCTTAATCTTTTGCAGAGAAGAATGCCTCAACTGCATCAAGACACTGCTATCAGCTCAGTAAGCATAACAGATGTATGGGAGCCTCTTGAAGAGGGTCTTTTGCCGTAAGTTTCACCGCTCATTGACTCTCATAATATTTTCTTTACTGTGTATATACCTAAGCATGAATAGCATGTTGTACTAATTTCTGGAAATTGGTTTCTGCGATAAAGTGTGGAGCAGACCCGGCATGTTTCAATGATTTCAATCACGTTGTCAGCAAAAGAACTGAACAAAAATTCCGCTGGGTAACTCTCTGCCTTTGTCTGATTCTATGAATGTTGCTACCCCTGTTATTTGACAATGCAGCCTGCCAACTGTTCAATGATCGTTATTTGAATTGTTTTTTCTTATGGCAGTTCCTGTATTTTTTTTGGTGTCTTCTCACTGAAAATATGTGGTTTTAACTGATTATTATCTTACTCTTCATGGTCCAAAATGCAACTTTGTTTTCATAGGTATCAAGCTCCTTCTGAGGTTGAACAGATAAAGCCAAGGTATAATAATTACCAGCCTCAACAGCAGCAACAACCACCAAGACAAACACGTCAAGTCTATTATGCTGGTAATGAAGGTAATGAGGCACCGAACAAAATCACTAAACAAAGAGTATTTGCAGAATTGAACTCGACTTAAGTGGAAATTTGCATAACATCTTGAATCACTACAACTTTATTTTAGATTCATATGGACGAGGACGAGGTCGTGGTAGAGGGAGGGGACGTGGTTGGAGCAGAGGTGGATATGGAAACTATCAAGGTGTTCTTCCGTTACTTAAGATCTCTGTGAAGTAATGTGCTCATTAGATGCAGCGATGATGTAAATGTTTAATCTGTGCTACTTTTATTTTAATAGATAATGGTGGTTACTCAAACTATGGTCGAGAAAATGGCGGCTACTCAAATTGGGGCCGAGGAAATGGTGGCTACTCAAACTATGGTCGAGAAAATGGTGGTTACTCAAACTCTGGTCGAGAAAATGGCGGTTACTCAAACTCTGGTCGAGAAAATGGCGGTTACTCAAACTCTGGTCGAGAAAATGGTGGTTACTCAAACTATGGTCGAGAAAATGGCGGTTACTCAAACTATGGTCGAGAAAGCGGTGGTTACTCAAATTATGGCCGAGGTGGGGGCCGCGGTGAATGGGGATATCGTGGTAAATATACTTCTGGAGTTACCATTTTGTACTGCCTGCACGGATACTTTCTTGGGTTTTTTTTTTTTAACTATGATATTTCTTATAATGTTATATTTTATTTCTGTTAATCTTGTTTTATACATATGAACTCAGGCTCTGGATATGGAAGAGGCGGCGGTGGAGGTGGCAGAGGTTATGGCCGTGGACGCGGACGCATGGGCCTCCGTCCAAGAGGTGGCGGCGACCAGGCTTAGTTGGGAATTGGCACTTTAGGTTTTGCAAACTTGCCTTGGCTTAGTGGTTCTCCTGTTCAAAATATGTCTAAAGAAAAGCATGAAAAAAAAAGTTCCTTATTAAAAACAGAAAAGAAAAAGAACAGCATGAAATTGTGGGTTGTTTTATATGTGGTCATGCAGTGATTGTGTTGTTTTCAACATCGTCGAATGTGGAAAAGCTTATATCCTCTATTTGCTTTTAAAGAAAGCCAAGGTCAAGTAGCCAATTTTTGACTGCTATCTATTTGATTCACTGTGGTTGCAATGTCGTTGCTGTATTTATTCAAGTGTAGCTTATTTTTTCCGTGTCTTTTTCTGATATTTCATTTCCCTTGGGACTATACGTAGTGGGCCATCGATTTGAAGATAGACTTGATAAAAGTGCCAAAACTTCCATTCTATTTTCGGTCAAGTTTAATTATCTCGCATAACATGACCAGGTTCATAAATGTTGTAGGTACAATTTGGTAAAAGCAATGAAAAGCTGGTGACGTAGAGAATTGAACAACATATATTTTTAGCTTTCACTAAATTTGAATAAGCAATCAATGGGTATATCGTCTTATATTGGTTCCTCTAGCTGTATGTGACATTCACTGGAGACTAGTTTCAGGCTTTCAGCCCGTATGGATGGAACCACAATCGTAGTTCCAGGACGCTGTATCCTTTTTTTCCACGCTGGAACTGTTTTTTCTTTACTATGGGTTTTTATGAATTTTTTATTGAGCAAAAGCAAAAAAATAAGAAAATATAAACAAGGACAACTAAAATTGGGATGTGGTGTTCCAATTCTAAGGCAACTTGTTTTAGGGTAAATACTTTTCCACCCGAACACGAAACTACATGATGTATATATGACATGCGTTTGTTAATAGATTTTTTGTATTAATCGTGCAAATTTTACCGCGTAAAATCAATTAATCATGGTAAGTTGATGCTCGTTACTCCCTCCTATCTATTTTACTTGTCATGTTTTTTTTAACGTCCCTTAAGAAAACATTAATTCAAAAATAAATTTGATTAAATATTCCTCATTTATTCTTTGATCTCAATTTTATGATATTCTTTTTTTCACCACATTAATCTCTCTCCACATTTATTGAGTAAGGGTAAAGGTGGAAATTAATAATTATTTATAGCTTGATTCTCCAAAATGACAACTATTTTGGACATCTATTTTTAATAGGAACGACAAGTAAAGGAGGGAGTAGGTATAATAATTAATTATGCGATAAGTTTTTACTATGAGATTATTCTAATACTTGAACCAACAACAATGCCACAAGATTCTTGTACTTAAACCATTTAAAAGTAAAAAAGGAATTTATTGGAAACTACCGACTTTTATATCTGAAAGAGCACAAACTTTCCAGCAGAATACTCCAAAATACTTTTATTTGGGATAACCAGAGAAAGGAAAAGTAAAGCCTTCAACAATGCCTCTCTTTTGGCCACTTTACGCGTATGCTTTCCTCAGAAGAGACGCGAACTGCTATGTATACTGAGAAATGTCTTTAACAGTTTTATGAAAGATGGTAAAAATAATAAATGTGTTGGTGAAAATACAACAGCTTACAATAAATTACAGTTGAAATAAAAATGAATAAAAATAAATAAATAAATATGAATACTGAGGCGCGGATATCTCGCTCTCTTTAAGGAAATTCAAGCCCACTGCGACATAATTTTTGCCAGTCCAGCAGTAATACTCTTGACTTGTCCCCTCCATGATACAATAGCTCGACAACGTCGTACAACTCAACAAACTCTGGACAAGATGTTGAGTTCAAAGCTCCACTAAAAGAACACCTTCCTTCAACTAAATAAAACTCTCTCTTTTCTTATTTTTTCAAGAACTCTCCAGTATTTTTCTACACACCACAAGGTAAGGATGACTAACTATTTGTAGGTGAAGAAATTCATCCTTGAATTGAATTGGAAGAGAAGTGGAAGAGTGGGGTAATAATAAGTGGATAATGAAAGAATTATGATATGAGTTACAAGATATAAAGAGGATGAATGTGGGTGAATAATTAGTTAGAGGTTATAAGAGTAACAAGGAAAATAATAGCCACTTTCAACCTCTTAAATGACAACCAAAGTGCAGCAAATTGATACTCCACAATGAGTCACTTTAATATAATATTTATAATATTAAAATGCTCAAAAATGACCAACAATCCCCCACTCATTTTAATATTAATAATAGAGTTATCACCAACTTAGTTGAAAGTAGACTATTATGCATAATGAAGGTGTGCTCTGCATTGAACCTCCAGAGTAAGTAGTGTGCTCAGCATTAAATTATGACTGCTTAGGGAAATAAAGTATCACTGCTTACACATAATAATCAAGGTGTTGACATAAGCTTTAATAGCCAGCACATTACGGCCTTGTGCTATCCCGGTTTTCATTAGTGTTTTTGAGAACAAGCCCAATTCTCATTGGAAGCGACCTACTTCCACACTCACATAGGTGAAATTTGTCAAGGGTTCTCCTGTAACTTTAACACCCCACTCATGCGAGCTACATAATCTCATTAAGAGTTCATAGACTCAACCTCCACAAACCGTTACAGAATACATGCACTCACACTATAGGGAGGGAATAAATAAAATAGTGCATTTTTCATAACTAATCATCATATAATTTGTTTTTTCCAGTGAACCTGGTTATAGGATTTCTAGTCCTCAGGTTGGGTTTCCTCATATATGACTCATGAATTTATGGGCTTCAATCCCATCCCCCTCGATGTGCTCCAGACTCTTTCTCTTGCAAAGGCCTTTGTTTACAAAATCTGCAAGATTATCACAAGATTTAACACAATCAATATTTATGGTTTATCACTTTTCACAAATGATCTCACACTCTAGTATTTCTCCTTTTGGGCCTGAATTTATCGTCATAATAACAGTTTTATACTCTACCAATAGTATTGGTGCTTTCACAATAAATCAAAATTAAAGGAATTGGTTTCTCAAATAAAATGTTTGCTATAATAAACCTCTAAACCAAGTCACTATTTCGCTAGCTGAAGCTAAGGCAATTAGTTCAGCCTCCATATAATTAGCGATGACAATTTTTTTATTTCTAACACATAGCACCAAGTTTTCTCATCTGCATCAAAAAAATCTTTGATTATAGCAGGATGTATTTTTTTTTTTTTTTATCTAAAACAAGCCACAAATTTTCTTACCAAGTAAATACACCTCGTTTGCTTGTACCTGCTAAGTACTTCTAATGCATATGCAATATCAGGCCAAGTGCAGTCAGTCACATATCTCATATTTAGGCTAGTATACTCCTTTTTGATTTATCACAATTTTTCACTTTGACTTGGAAATAAATAAACACTTAATCTAAAGGAATTGCTCCACATGTACAATCCACAAAATTGTACTTCACAATTTTCTCAACATAATGTGACTGGTTAAGAAATTTTTTATCACATATTTGAAATATTTTTCATTCCATGAATGAAATTTGCCTCACTCAAATTTCTCACATCAAAATGGATGCTACACATATTTTTAGTTTAGTTTAACAACACCATTAGAGCCAAAGATCAACAAATGATCAACCATTGATGCAAAAATAACATGTGAATTTTCAAGATTAATACATGCACTTGCCACACTTTATAAAACAATTTCAAAGATGCAGAAATTAATTTTCATGATAAATATTTTGCTCACTTCTTTAGCCCTCACTATTTTGAGAATTTAAATAACAATTTATACTCTTGAAAAGAAGTATCACTTTATTCAACAAAGTATAAGGTAAAAAGTTTTTTACCTTTCCTCCGCTTGAGTTGAGCAAGTAGAAAAAAAAGTACTTTACCCTTCCATCTCTTATAAAGAGATCTAGCGATGTCGAAGCGGAATGATGTTGACTTCTCCTAGGTTGATATCCGCGATTTTTCAAACTATAATAGAGATGAATCCCCTTAAAATTGTTGGTGAAAATACCACATATTACAATAAATTACAATTGAAATAATAATGAACAAAAATAAATAAATAAATAAATATTCAGGCTGAGGTGCAGATATCTCGCTCTCCTTAAGGAGGTTCAAGCCCACTGCGGTATAATCTTCACCGGTCCAGCAGTAATACTTTTGACTTGTCCCCTCCACGATACAACAGCCCGACAACGTCGTACAACTCAACAAACTCTGGACAAGATGTTGAGTCCAAAGCTCCACCAAAAGAACACCTTCCTTCAAGTAAATAAAACTTTTTTTTCTTACTTTTTCAAGAACTCTCCAATATTTTTCTACACACCACAAGGTATGGATGACTAACTATTCATAGGTGAAGAAATTGACCCTTGAATTGAATTGGAAGAGAAGCCGGAGAGTGGATAATAATGTAGGTAAATAATTGAAGAATTATGGTATGAGTTACAAGACATAAAGAGGATGAATGTGGGTAAATAATGAGTTAGAGGTTATAGGAGTTACAAGGAAAATAATAGCCACTTTTAACCTCCAAAATGAGTCACTTTAATATAATATTTATAATATTAAATTGCTCAAAAATGACCAACAGAATGAGTTTTGGAAGTATTAATTGAATGCTACTACAATTTCATAAATGATTCCCAGGTTATTTTGATAAGAACACCATCGCGATCGCTTACATCATAGACCTTGAATTTTTCAATAGGATACCCTTACACGCACTTTGGATTAAAATTACAAAGAAAAAGCCTCTGATTGGAATAAATCAACAGATCGTTGAAAAGGAACTCTAAACTGGGGTCGACATAATCAGGATTTAGGATCAAGGTAACTCAAAATATTTATTCTTTTAAACCTGTATTACTAAAATATAAAGTAGTTGAATAAAAATACATGTATATTATGAATACATTATACATGTGATTGGCTGATTGCCTGGGTAGGTATATAATTGATTGAAAATGTCAAGTTCCCAAGACTGATATTTTGCAACTGCACTAGATCGACCAACCACGTTCTGTTTTGTTACTCTTTCAGGACACCAAATTACCTTTTACTAAAACACAATATTAAGTTGTAGAATATCTATCAGAGGGTGGTCCTGCCCAATCAAGATCTGTATATTCAAACGATCTGTTCATGACTTTGATCCTCAAAAAGTAATCCTTTACCTAATGCTGACTATATATATCGCCCAAGACAAATAAGTGCTTCAGGACTTTCATTTTTTTTCTAGAAACAAGTGGAGGAAATTTGTTTTCTAGAGACGACTGTTTTAGATGGCAAACATGCGAGCCCCTCGAGGGCCGTCCCTGTCACATTTTTTATTTTCTTTCCTTTGTAATGGATTTTAACGTCCTAAAGAAAATTCATCCGTCTAATCATAATAGTTTCTACTTGTCATTGATGTATATTTAATATATAATAGATATATAATAAGTCTACATATTGATTATACATTAATTATGAATAAAATTTTTAAACATAAAAGATTATTTTTTGTTGTAAGCTTAGCTTTGGTGGATTGTTGTATAATGTAAAAATCCCTCTTTCAACTACAATTTGGTTCCAAAATATTTTTTGGGGCGATGTAATTTTTCTATTGTTTTCTCCAACCAGATTATTGTATTCGTATATTAGTATCTAACAAATCTGTTTACGTAATTTTTACCTATATGAAGTGTTGAAAGATACTTCAGAGTTCAGAGTATCCATACGTTTGAAAAAACCAACCTTAATATCACTTTTTTCGAGAAAAAATGCAACCGATTTTGTCTAACCAAATCCAAACACCATGATTCATGTTTTCTGGAAACAAAACTATTGATCTAAAAAATGTTTTGTAAAAACTAAAGCATCTTCTAACATAATAGCTGCTTCATAAAAAGTGAAATTTATAATTTGAAAATAAGAGTTATTTGCTATAATAGACAAATGTGATTTTATAGTGTAATATTTTTTTTTTTTAACCATCTGTAGATATTAGTTAAACTCTTCATCTATTAAACCTACACAATAAATTGAAGGAAGAAGCCCAGGGGACCACTACTAAAACTTCAACAATTAGCGACGGTCAATTTTTGTAACTAAACAACAAAATGTGTTGCTAATTTTATTTAGCGACGGACTAACAAAAAAATTTATTAACTACATGGCAATTTAGCGATGAAGTTGTCAACTAATTATTTGAGTTTTTTTAGTGGGAAGAGAAGATAAGAAATGTGGAAGCAGCAGGTGGGACATCTGTACCAAAAAGAATAGTAAAGAAAAATTAGCTGCTAGTAATAGAGACGGATATTCGTCCAGGTTCAACCTTAGTTTCCTCCTATGATGCATCACTAGTTGGACTTTGGGTCATATTCATATGTATATACAACACACACATATATATATATATATATATATATTGTACAACTGCATTTCTCTCTCTCTCTTCATGTGTTCTGAATCTTCTCTTCAAATTCAATATGTTCATCTTATGATACTAACAACTTTATACTCCCAGCTTGTTATCTCCATACAAATAAAAGTCGAGAAATTAAGAAAGATTTGCATATATAAAGAGAGAAATTAAAGATGGAAATGATGAAGAATAAAGAGAAGGAGCTTTTTCATGTTGTTCATAAGGTCCCTTCAGGTGATGGACCTTATGTTAGGGCCAAGCATGCTCAGGTAATTCACTTTTTTCCTTTTCCTTCAATTCCTTTATTTTCCAATTTATTCTCTTCATGTCATTACTGTTATGTGTGGAAAACCAATAATCTTTTAAGAAACACATATACTCCTTCTTGCTTGGAAATTAACCATTAATTTCCGCTCAGAGAGTTCGCTTTGTTTTATAAACTAGTCATGGTAATACCATCACCAAAAAGAATGGCAAAAGTTTGCTGGTAATTAATGTTTGCTTGATTATTACTTGTATGTTAATCTTTTTTGCTGGTAATTATTAATATTTGCTTGATTAATTACTTGTATATAAATCTTCTTTAAACTAGACAAGGCAGATCCATGAATTAGGGTCTGTTAAATTATTTGGAACGGTGTTACAAAATGTATAGTTTATAGTTAATTAAATCACTTATTATGAATTCACCAATTCTAGATCTTGGATTTGTTTCTGAAAATTAAACTAGCTAGTTAGATCGATCTAAGTGTCACTAAATCAACTATTTTTGCTTAGCTTTGATGTATTAAAACCTAGGTTGGTCCAAGCTAGTCTAGTGCCACTACACCAAAAGAGGTTTTTAGTGGCAATATCTTTTTCTTTTAGCGGCAATAGTTATTGCCCCAAAAACATTTACCAGCAATTGGTTAATGCCATTAGATCCAAGGTCGCTAAAGCCTTTAGCGGCATTTATTGTCAGGGCTAAAGTTTGATATTGCCAGTAATAATTGATTCTAAAATATAATTAGGGGCAATTAAGTTATTGCCGCAAATTAATTGCAGCTAAAAGCATATTTTGTTGTAGTGTGCTTTAATGGAATATACACTAGGATAGATCAATTGTTAGGCAACTATATTAATTAGCATGAAATCTTTTCTGCTTGGGAGGAACTAATTATGAATTCAAAGGTACTAATTTTGTTCCTTGAAATATGCTCAAAAAGCAACCGTTCAACAAAATCTTGTCACTTTTCCCCCTCTATTGTTTCCTTCCTAATTAAATACCTGGCTAGATTAAGCTATGTAAATAAATAGCTGCAAATTATAAGCACATTTAGCCAAGCGAAGATGGATTTTAGTTCGACAAATTGAGAAAAATATTTCTCGCTCCATATCATTTAATATTGCATATTTTGACAGGATACAGTTTTTTTTTTTTTTTTTAATAAAAAAGATCTTTTAAAAGTTGTGACCTTAAACAAGTGTCATATGATTCATAGGGTATACAAATTTTGAATTGTGTGATTTTAGACATGTCACAACATTTGTGTGACTATAAAAACTTGTCACTAAGTGTAAAATGGAAGCTTAAGTTCAATTGCAGCTGACCTTTTCATTTGCAAGTTTGAAGCAGAAAACTGTCTCTTATTAGAGTTTAATTTTATATAACAGGTGAAATTAAACTTTTATACTGTTAAGTAGCTTACTGTAGGCAACCGCGGTTCACGATTTATAAATTTAGTAACTTAAATTTACATTGAGAGAGTAAAAAAAAAAAAGTTAAACAATCATTATATGTAAATTAAATCTTTCGTTTTTATCAACTTGTGTGCATGGCTTAATACGTGAAACCTGTGAGTGAGAGCAAGGGTCTTGCTTTTCCTCTTTTACGTGTCATTTTGTTTTTTTTTATCTTCTCTTTCCATTTCCTTAATACGTTATTCTTTTTCTAAAAAGAAAATAATAAGTTGTAAGTAGTAATTAAAACTGAGGTATATATATCCTTCTGGGCATTATATTTCAGCTAGTTGAGAAGGATCCAGAAGGAGCAATAGTGTGGTTTTGGAAGGCCATAAATGGAGGAGATAGAGTTGATAGTGCACTTAAAGATATGGCTGTGGTAATGAAGCAGCTCAATAGAAGTGAAGAGGCTATTGAAGCCATCAATTCTTTCAGATGCCTCTGTTCCAAACAGGCTCAAGAATCCCTTGATAATGTCCTCCTTGATCTTTTCAAGGTATACCAATTACTACTATACATTCATTGTTTTTGTCCATCATTTCGCAAGGGGAAAACCATTATTTGAGTTTTGGGAACAAAGAACTTTTTAGTTGAGTTCCTTTCTTAGTGAGATTACTCGATAAGAATCCAAAATATTATTTCAAGTTAAGTAGTGATAGAGTCGGAGATTCTAACTAAAAGGGTTCAAAATATGAGAAAAGTAAACTCACGAACAAGTCAAGGGGATTCAACATCTATTATATATACATAAAAATAAATTTAATCTTATATATACAGTATAATTTTTCGCAGAAGAGAATTTTCACTTGGATTTCCCTCAGAAGCTAAGAGTGGGACAGTTCAAGGTATAGAGAAAGCTACAAGTCGGGCTAGAGTTCAGAATATTGGAGTTAAAAACAAAAAAGGATATTACATAGGAAAAGGGTGCAAATTTGGACGGTACACAACGTGTGCTTCTACCAATCCCCTATCACTATTTCACTTAAATTGTCACATCATAGTAATATTTAACATGGATACGCAGTATTATATATGTGCAAAGTTGATGACTAGGTAATACTAAAGAAGACTATTGATTATATTAGAGAAAAAAATGGTTCATGTAACAATTGGTGCGCAGCATTGGATTTTGCTCATAGATATATATGATGTTCTAGGAATTACCTAAGCACGTACTACAACTATCATATGGACTAATTGTAATATATTTTACATGTTTGTAGAAATGTGGAAAAGTAGATGAACAAATAGCACTGTTGAAACAAAAGTTGAGACAGATATACCAAGGTCAGGTCTTCAATGGTAAACCTACAAAAACTGCTCGCTCTCATGGAAAGAAGTTTCAAGTTTCCATCAGGCAAGAGACAGCCAGAGTCCTGGTAATTGTTACACCTTTTACTACGTTCGCTAATATAATATTAGAATATTGGATATACTGAGCATAGTGCTGCATTTTGATTTCTTATTTTAAACTATACTATTGTTATAGGGAAATTTGGGCTGGGCCTATACGCAAAAAGGAAACTTTATGGCAGCGGAAGTTGTGTACAAGAAAGCCCAAATGATCGATGCAGACAGTAACAAGGCCTGTAATCTGGCCCATTGCCTAATCAAGCAAGGCCGGTATGATGAGGCCCGTAATATTCTTGATAATGTTTGGAGAGGTAATTATACAGGTTCTGAAGATACAAAGACAAGGAACCGTGTGGAGGAATTGTTGTTGGAATTGGACTCGAGGCAACCACCACCATACTTGCAAAATCTTCCGGGCCTAAACTTGGATGATGATTTCATGAATGGGCTTGAACAACTTATAAATGAATGGGCCCCTGCAAGATCAAGAAGACTACCAATATTTGAGGAGATCTCTACTTTCAAAGATCAATTGGCATGTTGATTGTTGTCAAATATTCAGCGATTGGAGGGTACTGGGTAGATAGAGAATGAAATATGTTAGTCCTATAAATTAGGTGAAAATAAATAAAAGCTTGTGAACAATGTAAACAAGATTTTCTGCCGAAGTTTGGGAAATGAACTACACTCTACTTTTTGTTGTCGGTTTAAGATTCCATTATCTGAAATATGTAGATCTAATTAATTCAAATTTGTGTCAAATAATTCTCTTTTAAACGCAATAAATACGACGATCTATATCCACGTGATCATCGCTTGACATACCACCTCACCCTAACAAACCAAACCCATATGGAAATTTCCATCCATATATGATATATCCAAATAAGTTTGCGGAAGCCTTTTCAAAGCATAATCATTTAAAAAATGAGTAACCACATAAATAAAACTTAAGGATAAAAATGTTCATTCATGCATGTCATATGAGTAACTATAGATTGCATATACAAAAGAATACTACTATTTATGGAACCTCTATGAGAAGGAATGAAATAGTCAATCGAGACATGCCCCGGTGACTCGAAAGAATGAAAGTAGGCTTAAGTCCTCGAGCAACCCCTAAAGTTGTCCACAGAATACAACAACTCAACACAAGCTTATACCTATTGAACACCTACACTACTCAAAATGAGTACCTATTAGACACTTTTATGACAATCAACTAAAAAACACAGAGAGTGTAAAACACTCGCCAATGATGTGGCAAAGTGGCGAATTAATTGCGTACACGCGGCATTTTGAGTCCAAAATAATGATTAAAAATTTTAGGGATAAAAAGAAAATAAAAAATTAAGTCCAACATGCTTTCTTCGAAATGCCGCCGTCGTTGACCTGTCCCACAATTTTCATTGGCGGTAATAGATTTTTTTCCTTCAACAGGCTTTGAACCTGATTCCCTCTTTTTTGGGGAAAACAACAAGTTTTCTTTTTTCCCATCAGCTTCGGGTATGCAATTAATGGATAAATCGCATTTTCCAGATGCATCGTAAAACCCCTATTTGTTTTTTTTTTTTTTTTTTTTTTTTTTTTTTTTTTTTAATAAGTTTCTAAGACCAGCAAACTCAGGTAAATTCATCACAAACACATGACTTACATCTTGTTAACTTGAATTAACCCTTACTAATATAAATAATACTATCATATAAACAATACATATGAAAAATAAAGAAATGTGGCACTAACTTTTTCATGTGTGCGTATATATAGATCTATATCTATCTATATTACTAGTTTAGTGTACGCACAAAGCGCGTGACTAAAATGCGTACCACAACAAATACTATGGGCCTGTTTGGAAAGCCACCCAGGTAATTGAAATTGGGTGTAATTGGGTGTAATTACACAATTTGGCCTGTTTGTTTGACCAAGTAATTACACAGTTAGGTGGGAATTGGTGTAATTGACAGGGTGTAATTACACTCTCCAATTCTCAAGGGGGGGCTGAGAATTGGGTGTAATTATATCCTGTAATTACAGGGTTACTTTTTAGCTTGTTTATTTTTTTTACTTTAATTTCTTTTTATTTTTAATATATTTATAATTTCTATTATTTTAATTTTTTTGATTTTTAATATTTTTTTATTTCTATTATTTTAATTTTTTTATTTTTTTATTTTTTAAAATGTATTTTTCTTTTTGTATTATTTATTTTTCATTTTCTTTCTTCTCATTCTCAACCTTTACTTCTTGTGGTTCCATGTAATTGCTCGTATTTTTTTTTATTTTATTTTATTCATTTAGCATAACCGTGTTATTATTCTAATATTTAAAACTACACCTCTTAATATTAGAAAGAATGAGTCATTAACAAACTTGACATATAACGAGTGACGTTATAAAAGTAGAATTTCATTGTGAATGAGGTTATAAACTTATATTTTTCCTTTCTTTTGAATTATTTACTTAAGTTACGTTAAACTTACTTATATAATGTTGGAATTTGACATAAGAGTATTATGTTAAACTTTTTCTTTTGGATTTTGAATTTAGGTTATATTTCCAATTTTAAATTATTTGCTTTCACATTGCATGTTGTTTATGTTTCACTTACATTTGATGGATTTTTTGTGTCAAACATTAAATAATGTTATGGCATTATATTTATTAATATTATTTTTTTGTCAAACATCCAATCCATGACGTCCTCACAAAAAAAGTCTTCTTTTAAGTTTTATAATTAATTAAAATTAAATAGTAATTTGAAAAATGTATATCAATTATTTTTGTTACAATATTATTTACAAATATATGATTATTAATTAATATATTTTCAAGAAACAATGTGTTATTAAATAACTAATTTAATATCATTTATAAAGGCAATATTTTTTAAATATTAATTTTAAATTTTTAATAATTAAATTTTATTTTTAAATTAAACTGACTGTGTAATTACACTTGTGCGACCAAACAACACGCTTGTAATTACACTGTAATTACGTTATGACAAACAAACAGGTCGTTGTAATTATACTACTGTGTAATTACTAGGCTGTGTAATTACTACCCTAGTAATTACACCAATTCCAATTACCAGGTGGCTTTCCAAACAGGCCCTATAGGAAAAGAAAATTGGACTTAGCTACGAACTTCATCAATTAATCAGTTGCTAAATTGCTCGTAGCTAAATTGTTTTTTGATAATTCATTACTAACCGGTAGCTAAATACACTACAAAAAAAAAAAAAAAAAATTGGCAACAAAATTTTTTTTTGTTGCCATAGATTGATGTTGCAAAAAGTACTTTAGGCAACAATTTTTTTTATAGACTTTTTCCAGCCGCCTGTTATTGCAACAGCGTGTAACAACTTTTTTTGTTGTTGCCAAAAGTACTTTTTGCAACAATAATCAATACTATGGCAATAAAATTAAATTCTTTGGCAACAAAAAAGTTCATTTGCCAACAATAAAACTAAGTTGTTGCTAAATATTAAATTTTTTGTTGTCATTTCTATACTTTCTTGCAGTGATAGAATTAGCGATGAATTTTAGCGTTTAACTTTCTGTCATGTTTATTTAGTAGTGAAATAAACTAATATATAAAAAAATATTGAGAGGGTTTATTTGTTAGAATAAGTTTAACAAAAACAAAATAATGACAATTCATTTAATATATTTAAGTTTGTACTATTTCATCCTTTTTACTTTAAATTTGCATTTTACCAAATTGACATTTAACGTTATTCTATAATCGAATTTGCTTTATTTCTAATTTCTTTCACCACAAATATATTTCTTATTTATCAAATCTATATACTTAAGAATTTTGTGAATTTGAAAAATAAATTTACTAATGTGAGGAATTTGAAAAAAATAAATTGAATTTAACAATAAATTTTATTGTTTAGCTACGGAATTTGAATTCAATAACTATTAGTCGTCCTTATAAAATTTTAGATCGATTGTTTTATCATTCAACCTATAAGTTCTTTCTAAATAATTTGATTTTTAAATTCTAAAAGTTCACCTAAGTAAATTAACTTGTAAAAGTATTCTAAACCTAAGTGATACTAATATCTTAATCCTAAGGTAATTTCCCCCTTTATATATGGTCTACGACAATTTTGATAAAAGAGTCCTAAGCCTACGCCTAACACGAACTCTAAACCTAAACAAAAGAACACAACTTAAGTAATATTATTGGTACTAAAAGACTTCTAATCCTAAAGTAATAATTTTAAAATATAGGGCAAAAATATCTTGAATTTTATGGTAACTATTTATCTTTCTTCAAAATTCTGTTTAGTTTCGAGTTTCGACGTTGGATTTTCTAATATTATATTTTCCATAATTTATGAAGACTATTACTTAACCAAAAAGGAATTGAATGTGCACATTGGAAAAGGAATGTAAATTAGTCGATTGATTTTGTGACCATGAACTTGTATGAGCGTACTATGTATAACATTATTTCAAACTAAATGAATGGTAAAATACTTTCAAATATGTTCTTGGAATAAGTAATTTTTGTAGCAAATATATGCAATGTAAGAGAACAATAAATATAAGATTAAAAAAAATAAAGAGTTATATATTGTAAATTAACGTAGAAGAAAGGTGAGGAATCATAACAAGTTTGAAGAGCAACATTATTGATAAGCCATAAGAAAAAGATAAAGAACTAAGAAAGTGAAAGGAAGCTTACGTTGATGTATGTAGAAGCCTAACTCAATTTGCTATATGCATATTCTCCATTGTTTATATCGACACTAATTCCTAATTTGTTTTCTTCCAAATTTAACTCGTGCCAATAACTAATTAATGTAAACACTATTACAAATAAGTATTACCATATTTTGAAGGAGGGAGGGGGGGTGGGGGGAACTACCAAATGAAAGAAAATCACCCAAGGAAAATATTGAATTTAGGAAAAGTGCATTAGCTGGAAAATAGGAGCAACAAAATAACTTGAGAGAAAAAGGAAAATTTGAATTTAATAGTACAAAAAGAGAAATTAATACAATACTAACTAACTATGTTAATACAAGTACGTTGAAATAAATTAGACGACCAAGAAAAATATAAAGACTCTTAATTTAATTGGTTTTCAAATCCTAGATTTTAGTATTGTATTACTTGTACAGTACTGCATGATTTAAGTCAGTAGCTTTGGGTTTGACAAAGTGATTATAGCATACATATTTTTCATTAGCAAATAGAAAGACATAGCTGAAGAGCACCAAACGATACCAAGAAGTAAAGCTTTAAACATGCTTATACCAACAATAAATACTAAAATATGCGATAAGTATACAAACAATTATGAAGTTTATTATGTAAACTATCTGATAGTTTGAAACTTACCTGGCAAGAGGTTTATGCGACTTTACACACCTAAAAACAACAAAATAGTTACAGAGAACCTAAGCAAACAACAAATAAGCCATTAAATAGTTCAAACGCTACGCCATCAAATAATTTAAGC
Source organism: Lycium ferocissimum (assembly GCF_029784015.1). Lineage (NCBI taxonomy): Eukaryota > Viridiplantae > Streptophyta > Magnoliopsida > Solanales > Solanaceae > Lycium > Lycium ferocissimum. The sequence continues at coordinate 15,554,802 of NC_081342.1, read as the reverse complement.
GCTACGCGATAAGATAGTCCAAAACGAAACCCTAGAAATTTATCATCAAAATATTACTAAATAATGATCATAAATTTTGTAAATATTTATCCAAAAAAAAAACCACAATAAGTACTATATAGAGGAATTTAGTTAGAAGATTAAATTGAAAACCTTGATGAGAATTGTCTCTCCACGAAAAAAAGTTTCTCCATAGTAGCAGAGTGTAAGATGATAATGGAGTTATCATCATTGACCGGCTCGCCTACGATGAGCCTATTCACAGCTTTCTTTCGCTCCAGAATCGCCGTAGAAAAAGTACTTCTTAGCATTTTTTCTGCCAAAAAAAAAAGTAAAAGATTGTGAATGGAATTGCAAATCAATCCAAAACTCAAAGCTAAAACAGCAGACGAGTAGCATAATCCAGCGGCAAATAGCTAGGCACATTTAATGTTTTTATAATGGTAAGGGGTGGTTATAAGAATTCTTATTCATGAGAGATCGTTATGGCTTTCGGACTTTAACGATTTTATAATGAAGAAATAATACTCATGAACGTAGAGGGATTTCAAGGTTTGAGCCATTTAAGCGTGTTGATGGTTAACTAATTTAATGACAAATAAAAAGGACTCCTAAACCTAAAAGGGTTTTAAAGTACTAAATAATTTCAAATATAAAAAAATTAACTATTAGAGAAATAATAATTTGATTTAATAGTTTCCGTAGCATCTTTTTGAAATCTTGACATTAAAGATGTCGTGAATAATTACTTCAAATTCTTTTTTCCACTTTAAGTACAATTCTTACCAAAATAGGCTACATATTTTTGTTAAATTACTGGTCTTATAACTTTCTTTGAAGAAAGTGTTAATTTTCCTTCACAATGAAATGGTAACTGATAAAAACATTTGAAATATTAAGGGAAAGAAGCATACGAACGTATATACATATATTTGGACACAATTGTGTTGTGGTCCGTATGCCACAATTTTGAAAATATTAATCGATTTATTAGGAAAAGTAACATGGAAGGTACAATTATGTTACATGACAAGGTATTATAGTTCAAATAGGAAAGGAGTTATATATTTTACAATCTTAATTGATTTCAGACTCTCAAATATTTAGGACTTCTTATATAGTTGATGATTTTAAATTTTTAAATATTAAAAAAATAGTAAATGACAATTTTGTCTATTGCGAAGTCTTTTAATGAAGGGCAAAAAGTTCAATCAACATTTCTAAGGCCCTTCGTGCTTTTAATATAGTACTAGTCTCTATAAACGTGCCTCGCACGTTATTTCCTGCCAACCTCAGTCACCGCAAAAAATATTAGATAATTATTTATAATTACATACATTGAATTATGAGCTACAAAAATGTTACTATGGTATAAGATTCGTATCCACTTAATATTTCGAAAAAGATGTTCCTGGTATTATTTTTTTTCTTTTTACATATTAGAAAAGTGTTACAACTAAGATAATCCAATATTAGAAATTAAGTGATCATATATTTATTTTATTTTTTTGGTTGAAGATCATATATTTATTTATCGTCATTTACAAATATAAAAGTGTTGAATATCATTACAGAACAAAATTAAAGTAAGAGAATATTATTCAATTTTAAGCATATTTAGTTATTTATTTCTACAAAAATTAAGTTTATCGCAAAAGCAAGATACAATATTTAATAAAAAAAAATCAAGTCCTCCCATCACCGACTTTTATGATGAACTGCTTATACGTAGAAACAATTTCAAGTATTTTATTTTCTTTCAACATAAAATTTTATATCTACTGACTTGCAAAAGATAATCAATCAATGTTACGATAAACAATCTTTTTGTTTCTCCTTCTCTTATTTTATTTAAGCATACCCATATCAATTCCCACAATAATATCCAAACCAACTATCATTCACCTTCGAGTTTATCACACAAAAGTTTTTTATTTATTTTTGTTACATAAAAGTCGTCAAACTTAAAGTTTATACACAAAAAATGCTTCTTCTTTTTTAACATAAAAATTATCCAACTTGACTAAAGTTTATCACACATAAATTATTTTCTATTTATTGTCTCACGTAAAAGTCATTCAATTTTGGCCAAGTTAACTAAAATGTAATTCTCTTCCGAATTCTTAATGCTTATACCAAAAATATGTCATGACACTCTAACATAGCTAGTTAGCTTGATAAAATATATTAAATATAATGGATCAATTACAGAGACCTTTATCCATTTTCTATTCTTAACACAAATCTCCCTTGTGATTTATGAAATTACGTTTATCTCCTTATTTTGATTTCTTTGTAAGAATTTGAAGCCATGAAACATATCAACTTTGTAGTTTTTGTGTTTGTCATAAAACTTGTTTGATGCTCTAACAACAAATATTGTGCTAATTAATGAAAAATATTTATAAAGTTCACTATGTAAATGAATATATTAGTAAGGATATTTATAAAAGTCACTGAACTGAATTCAAAGAAAGGTATTTATAAAATTCACTAATCAAAGAATTTTATTTTTAATTCTCCTTTTTACCTAAATTGTACTTCTAATTATGTAAATAACTAATTTGATCCCTGTTTTGCATTAATTAGTACCATTATTATGATCAAGTAATTCTATATGTACCAAACTAAACTATGATTTTTCAATTCGTTTAGTTAATATAAAGAAGTTATTCCTGCTTGATTTGAGAGTCCAAAAAAAGTTTCCTTCCGTTGTAGTGTTGTTATGGTTGAATTCAAAGTCCTAATAAGTCCTTAATATGGCAATTATATCCAACATAAAATAGAATTATTTATTTAAGGAAATTATTTTGAAGGATATAAAAGTCGATCAATATTTAAAAAATATTTTGATCAATCAATATTTATATTCATTCTTTTAAAATAGCATAGATAGATAGACAGACAGATAGACGAAATAAAATAGAAAGTGTAAACGCTTTTCAAAGTCTACCTTCAATCCTTCATCAATCATGACGTTAACTTTCATATCTTAATTATGATATCACTAGTCTCTATCAAATTTTCTTGGTCCAATCCGCCGGCCCATTTTTTCCAACATCCTATTTAGGAAAGTTTAATCTTCTTAAAAACAACACATTCTTGGAAACCTCGCTCACCACAGAACTAGTACAACCTATTGGCTGCTGTCCAAAAAGCAATTCAACTGATCATTTCAATAGTCTTATTTGTGATCAACTCAAAATCTTGATTAACTGATCAAGAATGGCATCAAAAGAACCAATTATCATCACAGAAAAAGATGAGATGAGAAAATGGACAAGAACAATGAGAGCACAAGGCCATACAATTGGCTTTGTACCGACTATGGGTTATCTCCATGAAGGTCATCTTTCTTTAATTCAAGAAGCATATAAACATGCTGACATTATAGTTGTGTCCATTTATGTTAATCCAGGTCAATTCTCACCAAATGAAGATCTTTCAACATACCCTTCTGATTTTGAAGGTGATTTTCAGAAACTTAAGTCTGTTGGTAATGGTGTTGATGTTGTATTTTGTCCCAATAATCTTTATGATTATGGGAATTCTCAAACTGGAAATGGGTCTGAGAGAAATCAAGAAAAGGTTGTATCTTGTGTTGAAGATAAGAGAATGGGACATGAAACTTGGGTTAGAGTTGAAAATTTGGAAAAGGGGTTGTGTGGGAAGAGTAGACCTGTTTTCTTTAGAGGGGTTGCTACTGTTGTAACCAAGTTGTTTAATATAGTTGAACCTGATGTTGCTGTTTTTGGCAAGAAGGATTATCAGCAATGGAAGATTATTCAGAGAATGGTAAGATTTGCTAAAAAGTTGCTCTTGGTTTTTCTGTTTAAATGTTGGATGAATTTATTTGTATCATGTGTTTGGATCAAATCGCTTTAGCTCTTTTCACGCCCATTAAGGAAAACAATAAATACAAGGTATAGTCGAAAACAAGAATGCTCATTCGGCGTGGTTATTATGGAGGACATGCCGATGTCTACAAGCCCTATGGTTGAAATTTAGACTATTACAATGTGAACTCCTTATATCCTTTTGTAATGAAAACTTAACCGATGCCAGGCGAATGAGGCTCCCAGGCCGGGACATCTGGCATAATAATTTAGAAGAGTCGGAATTGGATAACTTCTTTGGCTTTATTGAGGCTTTTGTAGTGTGTTCTCTCTTGAGCAGTGTTAAAGAGAACTACTCCTTTCCTTATTAAAAAGAAAAAAAAAAAAAAAAAAAAAAGAGAGAGAGAGAACTACTTCTTTAGTATTAAGGGTATAGTTGGAAACAGTTGCCAACTTTAATCTTGAATTCGTGAAGTAACAATTATTTTGGGACAAATTGTTACCAAGTTGTTCAATATAGTTGAGCCTGATGTTTCTGTCTTCGGCAAGAAGAATTATCAGCAATGGAGGATTATTCAGAGAATGATAAGATTTGACAAAAATATCCTCTTCGTTTTTCTGTTGAAACGTTGGATGAATTTATTTGTACCACGTGTTTGCGTCAAACTTATACTATTTTCTCTCAATGGGGACTTTAACTCCATGAGGGTCACCTTTCTCTAATCCAAGAAGCACACAAACACATTGACTGCATAGTTGTGTCCATCTATGTAGATCAAGGTCCATTCTCACCCAATGAAGATCTTTCAACATAACCTTCTGATTTTCAAGGCGATATTCAGAAACTCAATTGTGTACCTAGTGGTGTTGACGTTGTATTCAACCCCAAGAATCTGTATGACTGGGAATTCTCAAATCGGAAACGGGTCTGAGAGGATCAAGAAGAGAAAAAAGAGTGAAGGAAAAGTGGTATCTTGTGTTGAAGATAAAGGGATGGGGCATGAAACTTGGGTTAAAGTGAAAATTTGGGAAAGGGCTTGTGTGGGAAGAGTAGGCCTGTTTTCTTTAGAGGGTTGCTACTGTTGTCACCAAGTTGTTCAATATAGTTGAGCCTGATGTTGCTGTCTTTGGCCAAAAGGATTATCAGCAATGGAGGATTATTCAGAGAATGGCAACATTAATATAATGTTACTCTTGGTTTTTCTGTTGAAATGTTGGATGACTTTATTTTAACTGAAGCTTTAGTTTTTTTAACACCTATTAAGAAAAACAATAAATACAAGGTATAGAGTACAAAGTTACCCTTATTTATTAGGTGCTTTTTGAGAATTGAGCAGTATTAAAGAGAATTGCTTCTTTAATGTTATGGGTATAGTTGGAAACAATTGCCAACTTTAGTCTTGAATTCCTAAAGTGACAATTACTTTGGGACAAGTTTACCGCCGGTTAAAATGGATTCGAGGGGAGTAAAATTTTAACTCTCAGAAAATCTCTAGTCACAAATGGAGGTATTATTTAACCATCTTTAAGTGGTAGATTTTTATGTTAAAAGACACATCTTATGTATATTAAGTGCTAATTGGGAGATGTTGAAATGTTTTTTAGATTTTGCTAATTTGCTAGTCTTATTGAAGCAGTATATTTTAGAGCTGCAGTCTGATGTGATACTAATTGTCAGTGTCAACGTAATTCTGTTTCAGGTCCGAGATCTTGATTTTGGGATAACGGTGATTGGTTCTGAAATAGTACGAGAGGTTGATGGCCTCGCAATGAGTTCCCGTAATGTGAAACTTTCACCTGAGAACAGACAAAGGGTACTTCTTCTGCTACCGTCATCTCTCAGTATGATGATAAACCTGTGTTAAATGTTCTGGTTAACGCAAGGAACCCGAGTTGTGGAAAACATTAGCATTTTCAGAATAAGAATGTCCGGGACAATGCATATGCAAAAACTGATTTCCTGCTAAGGCTCTTTCGTTATTATTTTCTGTAACTTTTTGCTCTTCCTACTATTCTTCAGGCTTTGTCGATTAGTCGTGCGCTGTCTATATCCAAATTTCAAGCAGAAAAAGGACAGGTCAACTGCAGAGAGCTGATAAATCCAGCCATTCAACTCATAAGTGAAGCCGGTGGAACGGTTGATTATGCTGAGGTGAGAACTTAAAGAAATATAATGTCCTTCATTTAAGATATAAACAAGGCAATACCAACTGGGAACTCAATTACTTGAGGAAGTATGGTATAATCTTGTCAATTCTGCTTTCAAGGTCCTCTCCTGTAAGTATATTTACCAATTGAAATTCACGAGTACTATTGCTTTGTCGTGGTATATGACAAAAGTGGCTTTTTAAGGAGTAACAGGATAAATCCACCACTTTAATTCTAACGACAGAAAAGCCGCACAACGGTTTTCCTTTACTATCCTCTTGAACTACTAGACATATACGCAGTATGGTTAGCATCTCAGAAGCTTTAACCGGACTTAAAAGTGTGCAATTTTCCACAATATTTTTCCTTTGCAACATGGAGGTCATAAATACAAATAAATTATTTTCCAATGTTACTTCATTTCTTTGTCTTGTTATCTTGTTTTACCTTGTTGGTGACACCTTCCTTGCACCAGATTGTGGAGCAAGAAAGTTTAGAGCCGGTGGAAACAATCGAGAGACCTGTTGTATTTTGTGTAGCGGCATGGTTTGGAGAGGTCAGGCTCGTTGACAACATGGAAATACGTATAAATTGAGAGGCATGGAGCCACTGAACATACAATCACCCTGGTTTGCAAGAAGCTTTGCAGTATGTAGAAGCCATCCGAAAATGACTTTTCTCAAAGAAAGTCAACTGAAGAAGAAATGGCTCTAAGAAGAATCATCTTTCCAACTGCATGTAGACTAGTCTATTCATGCTGCTCTAGTATAGTCTGTCTTTCTTTTTGATGATGCGAACTAGAATCACATCCTCCGCTATTAAATAACGTTTTAGTTCTGATATTTAATTGTTTCATTTTTTTTTTTTAATTTTTTTTTTTTTGGTTATAATCGTGTTGTCCAAGCCAGCTTGGCACCTCGAGTACCACGTAATTCTATCCACCAAGGCTAGGACGCTAGGACAGATGGGAAGAAATCACCTAATGTTTCGTCTCCGTTGGGATTTTAACACGAGACCTCATGGTGCTAGACCCCATCATTGACCGCTAGGCCACACCTTGCTCGTTCACATTTGTTTCCTGCTCTCTTTTTTTTTTTTTTTTTTTTTTTGAAGGACATGGTTCGCATTTGTTACCAGAAGAAATGTCAGTTGAAAAACTCCTTATTAAAGAACTTGATTACCATCACATTTTAGAAAATGACACCCTAAACAAGCAAAAAGAAAAAGAGAGATGAGACTTCATGGTCGTTGCTTTCTACAGAGGCAGATGTTGCATTAAGTTTCACTGGTTGAAGTTACAAAAGGAAAAAGGTTACAAGTTACAGCTTCTTTTGGGAAAGAGACAGCAACCTACTTTTCCACGTTAAAACATTTTTACTTCTTGTTCCTTAATTAGCAGTCAGAGCACGTAAATGAGTATAGCCACCTGTCAGATTAAAAGATTCGTCAAAAAGCCAAAAAAAAATAATAATAATAATAATATTACATCCAGCCTGAGCTCTAGAATTTCGTTCGGGCACCTTCCCAGAAAAATAAGATAGTTCATAGTTAATAGATGAATACGCCCATTAAATATGCTATCTCAATCAAAACAAGCCAGTTATATAAATTAAGGCACCTTATTATTTTTTTGGTGGCCACCAGAAAAAACAACAAATTATAAGAAACGTGACAGAGTCACATCCCTCACACAGTCTCATTTTCACATCCCTCACACAGTCTCATTTAAGTGCTATTAACTTTCCCTGCAATGCAGCTTTGAGAACCCAATTATAGCACAGTGAATACAGTAGTTCACATACGAAGGAGCGGCAAGAATAAATGGTAGCAGAAAAATGAAGCTCTTCAAAAATAGAGGCAGAAAAGAAAGATACAGTACACGCTTTCTCCACTGACTCTAAATTCAGGATCTTTTCTATCCAATTAGGAACCAATCAACCAACAAAATCAAGAATCGCTATGTCGCCTGGTGATCTAGGAGGGGAACTCTTCCGATAGTATACTAAAGAATTCAGCATTACAAGCTATACAAGCAGTGTCCCATGATACAGAGCATGGAGCAAAAGATATTAAAACAAAAGAAGAAAGAATTATAATGAACTGACAAGCCAATGCTACAAAGATTTAAGTGTCACAATTTTCAATCAACATCCAGTATACTAAGGATGTGGAACTGCACTAGTGACATTTGAAACCACCACATACTGACAAAACTATGATCAGAATCAAGGCAATAATAATCCCCAAGACTATAAGCTTGATCTTCATGTTCTGCAACCACATCTTCCTCCTCATTGTTGTTCCTTGCGTCCTGAAATCTTGTGCCTGCAGCAATGAGGCAACAATTTCACTCCCATATTTCATGTTCAGATGGAACAAAAGAGGAAAACAATAACACGAGTACAAGTTTAGAAAGAAGGTAAGGGGAGAGGGAGACAAGTAGGCGTAATGATAATAACAGTTCACCAGGTCCAGCCCACTGGAGCAAATAAACCTTTACCTTAAGTTGCCAAAAAAGCTTGAAGGGGAGGCCACTAACCTTTGGCCTAATGGATGGTACAGAAAGTGTAGTTATCTAAGCAACTGGAAAATATAAAATGTAACAGAACATAGCCAAATGATTGCTCAACAGTAGTTTCCAGGCTACTCTATTTGCTACTAATGTCCTGAGCTTAACCTCTAGAAATATCTTGCAATAGAAATATGCAGCAAAATCATTAATCCTGCAAGTTCTCTAGAGAAGTAAATTAATTCAAACCACTTTGAATTTGCTGAAACTAGTAGTCCATGGCACTCTTGTCGTGTGCTATCAACCAACAGAGGCAGGAAAAAATAACTTACTGACTGTAGCTCCTATTCATTACTGCGAATGGAGATTCATCCATCTAGAGATCAAGACTCAAAAATCTATGAAACAGGACATTGAATGGTCATTGCGTTACATACCTGGGAGCGAAGATTCTCAGTCTTATCCACCAAAAGTTCAATCTTCTCCCCACGATCAAGAACCTACAAGGACACAGTTCCAATCAACAAACAAAATCCACTTCGGGATTCTCAATCTATTTCCAAGACCACAACATAAATTTGTCCTCTAGAACAGTATATTCCAATAAATATGTTTTCTACCTTTTCAATGTTTTCCATCATCACACCCTTAACTTCTGAAACCTGAGCCTTCACCTTCACAAGCTTACTGATTTCCTCTGGATGATCTACACAGTACTGCATCTGCTCCTTCAGTTTGGGCCTGTAAATTATTATTTTGAATGAAGGAGTCTATCACTTTCAATATTACCAACAATAATAAAGGAGAAGGGAAAAGAGAATGAAAAGAAAATGAAATTTACCCGAACTCCCTGTTTAAGCTTTGAGCAACAGCTGTAGCAGCCTTGCCTCCTCCATATTTCTTGGTAAATTCCTCCTTGGTTCTCTCTAAAAATGCAATTGGGATCTGTCTTCCAACAGATTCCACAGCAACAACACAATATGCTGTTTATACAGAGGGTATAACAATGTCAGCATGAAAAAAGACGTGGAAGTGATGAAGCATTACATATTATTTGTCAGGTAATCAATCATCATTGGACATAAGAGCATACAAATCAGAATCTGAAGAAAACCGGGGAAAAAAACTATCATAGAAAGAAGGAAGTGCAATCCCCACCCCCCACCGGGAGGAGAGTGCAAAAACTTCTTCTAGATACAGGAGAAACGATTCAAAACAGATTTGTTGTTCACTTCAATTGAATAAAAATAAACCACTGCCTGAATTTGTTAAGCCGAAATGCACAGTACTTCATTTAAGTCGCTAAGTGGGCGATCCTAAGTGCTTATTAACGCATATTCTATAAGAGTTATGTACTTCTCTTCAACGTGTGGAAGACTTAACAAAGCAGCTTGACGAGAGCTTAGCCTAGAAACCTAGTCAGCATACTACAATAACTATGACTAAATCCAAAACCAATGTTCAGCTGCTTCACAATTCAAAAGAATTCCCTAAATGAGCAAAACAGATATTGTACCTTATTAAATTACATTTTATGAAGTAAGGGTACAACAACAACAACCCAGTGTGATCCCACGTGGGATCTGGGAAGGGTAGAGCGTACGCAGACCTTACCCCTACCTTGTGGAGGTAGAGAGGCTGTTTCCGGAAGACCCTCGGCTTGAGTGCAGAAAAACACCGCAGTTATGAAAGAGGAAAACACAGCAACTAATAAGGAAAGCAGTGCAAAGCCTTCCCAAAAAAAAAAAAAGGAACAGCAACGACAACGAAATGCGATAACTGAAACGCAATAAACAACCTACGGTAGCAGATACCAAAAAGCAAAATACTCAAGAAACTATAGGCCCTATTGAAGACACTAGCATGATACATCCATAAACGACAGATGTACAAGAAATTTGCACAAAAACGAGATCTTCCAAAATAATTCATATCTTCCCCTCTGCTAATTACATGAAAATTACCATATCATATTTAGGTAGGGTTGTTTTTTTTCATGACGGTGGTGTCTCGGCCAGTTTAAGGCACCTTGATGACTATTCCACTAGGTACATGCTACCTCGTACCAGCACAATAAGCACAGGTATCGGGTAACTCTGTTCCCCAAGGCCTAGGCGGATGGAAACAGCGCTTTTTCTATATGTAAATGAAATCAAACTGATCTAAAGCAAACTTAAGCACTAACTAAACTAATTACCAAGATAATATTGCTGATCAGTATTCTACTAAGATCTAGACTGCACTACTTAGAAATCAAACACAAACAACATAACAAGGAGGCAAAAAAAAGAAACGAAAGATGGAAAAACTAGGCAACGAAATGAAAGAGATCCAAAGCAAAATAGCTAAACTAATTACCACGAAAACTAATAGTAGCTCATTAAGCACTACTCCCTCTGTCCAAATTTATGTGATACAGTTGGAATTTCGAGAGTCAAACTTCTTCATTTTGACCGTGAGCTAAGACATACAATTTTAAGTTTTTTTTGAAAAGTAGTTTACATATTTAGAAGGGAAAAGGGTCAAAAATACCCCTTTACTTTGGAAAAAGGGCTAAAAATATCCTCGAACTTATTTTTGGATCAAAAATACCCTCTCATCCTTAAAGTTTTCAATATACCCATCTTGTGAAATTATCCCCCAAAATAACTTGAAATCATTTTTTAAACCGCTCCATCATTTAAACCCGACCCAACTAAATAATTACCCATAAGATCCCCTTATTCCCCAATCGTAGGTTTGAAGTTTGAGGGAATTGGGGGAATAAGGGATCTTGTGGGTTATTATTTAGTTGGATTGGGTTTAAATGATGGAACGGGTTTAAAAAATGATTTCGGATTATTTTGGGGGATAATTTCCATCAAGACAGGGGTATATTTGAAAACTTTAAGGATGAGAGGGGTATTTTTGACCCAAAATAAGTTCAAAGGATATTTTTAGCCCTTTTTCCAAAGTAGAGGGGTATTTTTGACCCTTTTCCCTATTTAGAAACTACATAAAAAGTACTATAAGTCACAATAATAAACAATTTAAAATTAAAATATTAAAAGGGCATACTAGTAAATCGCGGTCAAAGATTACTTTGTCTGACTCTCGAAATCCAAACTCAGATCACATATAAATTGGGACGGGGGAGTAGCATTTAACAAAGAAATGAAAATTGAAACTTAAAATAAGCAACGAAATGAATGAGATCCAATCCAACCGGAAATTCCGCATTAACTAAACTAATTAGCACGAAGTTTATTGCTCTTACACTTTAATGTACTAAGATCTAAACTGCACTATTCCAAAATCAAACAATCAACACATAAAGCCGCGCAACAAAGCAATAAAATCACATATTCATGGATGATACGAGGAAATTCTGTATTAACTAAACTAATTAGCACGAAATTTATTATTATTACACTTACTCCACTAAGATCTAAACTGCACTATTCCAAAATCAAGCAATCAACAAAAAGAAATCAAGCAGCAAAACAATAAAATCATAAATGCAATGATAGGATCAGGAGAATCAATTAAATTAACAAAAAAAAAAAAAAAATGAGAAAAGTGACTTACTGAAGCCTTGTTCAACGAGATAGTTAAAAGTATGTCCATCACAGTTATAAGTGAACTTGTTATTTGAAGCAGGAAGTTTCTGGAGACATTGTGAAGCAATACTTGTAAAATTACCGGTGAATTCAGTGTATTCAGCCAGAATTACAGTACCACGAGCAACAAAACTGTAGATCAACGATTGTTGCCCCATTGAAGAAAACAAAACCCTAGCTAAGTATATATAGTAGTAGAGTTTTTTTTTTTTTTTTTTTTTTTGAGAGAGAGAGAAATAGAAATGTGTATGATGTGAAAATTGAAATATATGGAGGTAATGGAAAAAGATAAAAAGGGAATTGGGAAGATGAATTTTGATTTTTGAAACGCGGGGTGCGTGTGGGTGTGGGTGTTGGGAAGTTTCCTATTCTTCCTTGTGAAGGTACGTACAAGCTTGTTGCTTTATTGGGGAGAAAAATGGCTAAAATAGGGGCTTATGTTTGAGTTTGGATTAAAAAAAAGTCCCTTAAGTATGCATTAATTAGTTTTAGTCTTTTAACTTAGTATAATATTTTTTATTTTCGTTGAATTATTTATCGAAATCTGTCTGTTAGATTTTACTCCACTTGTGGGATTACACAACATATGTTGTTGTTTTTGTTGTTTATCTGTTAGATTTGATGGGAACTATGAAAAATGGAAAATTAGCAGGAACTCACGTTTAGAGATATAATTTTTGTAGTTTTGTCTATTTTTTATTTATTTCTAGAGTCTGATGTGACTTTTTGAGGTGTAATTTCTGCTCCAATCAAACCTCTTTATAATGGCAGCGTTTGTTAAAAAATTTCATGGCTGCTATAGTGAGGTCCTGCTATGTATGTATATGCGGCATTTGATGTTTAGATCTCATTTAGCTATTATAAACAAAAGTACGCAAATAATTTTTTTTGTACTTTCTATGTTACATATAAGCGAAAATAATATACTTGTTAATTTTAAAATCTCAATTGATTTTCATCTCTCATTCATTAAAAATTGAAAAGAATAATAAATTACTAATAAATCCGTAACTAGCTGTACTATATCGATAAAGAATTAAAATCTAAGTAATATATGCATTTAAAATTAATTGAGATTTAACTATTTCAAGTTTGACTTAAGAATTCTATAATTGTAGGTTGTTTCGTAAATTCTAGTCTCTTAATGATAATATAACGCTCGAATTGGCGAAGAATTTGTCCAAACTTTCAGCAAAAGGGAATTCAATAGCTTTCATTTGAAGGTTGTCTGAGAGCTTTACAGATGACTCTTCTATCTCACCCCAAGTAGCAATTGACTCTTAACAATAGCTTTTTATTTTTATTATACATAATATACTTATTACAGAATATTACTATACAATATTTGAGTATGGCTGTTATAGAAAGGTAATTTTACAAAGTATGTACCGCTATAATGAATGTCACTCCTGTTATAGGTAGAATATTGTTATAGAGAAGCAAAATATAACATGAAAATAGGTTCAGGAGAAAGTCAGGTGGTTATAGTAAAATGTTGTTACAACGAATGACAATTATAGAGAGGTTTAACTGTACTTTTATATCTTTTTTGTATCAAGTGCAGTCTTTGTGTTGCATATTTAAGAATTGTATTGAAACTTTTTTGGTGTTTATGATTTATTCTTTTTTCCTCATTGTTCAAATCCATCAAACATAAATTGTTAACTATTTGAAGGAGACTAAAATGTTAACTTTTGACAAAAATAAACGATAGGGGCTATTTTAACTCTATCCTCAAACACAAGGGACCATTATTGTCATATTATCTTGATTTGGGGGCTGAAATTGAATTGTTGTTTTAAACGACCCATGTGTGGCATCGGAAATAACGGATGTGCCCCAGCTAAAACCTATGCTTGTCGTTAGTAATAAATTTTGCTGCATAAGTTTGAAACGGATTTCTTAGATATTAATTACACGCAAGCTGTAATTAAATTATTAAAACAAGGAAATTAAATGCACTACTTTTTCTTCACATTATCATTTCTCCCCTTTTTCCTCCAGTGGGAAAAAAAGAAAAATAGAGGAACTACTAGAAGATTGGTCAAATTGGGACTGCTTTGTCAATGTTTGAAAGAGAAAAGTATTAACTATACTCTTATGTATTTTCTAGAAGCCTTGTTATTTTCTTCATTTTATGGTTCTTGGGTGCAAGAGTCAATGCCAAATATATATTATCGAAATCTGCTTATGTGACCAGTTTGGTGTATTTGAGCATATGAGCATATCTTGATTATATGTAATATTGTAATGTACTACGCGGAATATTTGAATTTTACAATACTTATATACCAAACAGGCTAAATGTCGAACCAGGTCTATACCAAAGTACCAAACCAGAGTTAATATGAAAGTTAACTTTAAATTTTTAGTTATATATATTGCAGTGTAATATATTTTCATGTTATCAATACAATTTAACTAGATATAGCATGTTACTCTATTTTCTGGATTGTCATGTCAAATTTGCTATCAAAATTCATTTCATCGGATGACGTAAAAAATATTTATTGTAATGAATAGGTTTTAACTCATGAAAATTTAGTTGTTAGCTACAAAAGTTTGAGTCTGATACTTTCGTATTAAAATAATCATTAGACGATTTCTTAGCAGTGTTTTAAAAGGCGAGGGCGTAAGACGGGGCGTTTTACGTCTCATTTCGAGGCGTAAGCACTCGAGGACGGCGTAAGCCCCATGGGGTTTTAATTTTTTAGTATTTTATAAAATGATATAATTATAATAAATACTTTTAAATAGGTGAAATAGCGTAAAAAAATTGAAGAAAACTATAAATAAGTGATATATATATATATATATATGCTCCACCCCCACAAAAAAACTAATTAGAACAATCTATTATACGCTACTTACAAAGATACAAGTTGACTCGTTACTTTTTTTTAAAGTAGACAAGATAAATAATTGAAAAAGAACATATATTAGGCATTCTAGTAGTAAAAAAAGGTCTTGACTTTTAAATTTAATGTTTCGGTTCCTTTCTAAAACATTTGAGTAATTACATGTTGACTTTTGAGAATTTGGGCATTATATTAAGGACTTATTTAATAAATTTCGTTTTGGTTTGAAGAAGTTTTCTGGGCTTACGCCCCAACAAAAAAAACTCGCCCCAAACGCCCAAGCGTACGCCCCGAATTGCTGAGCGTACGCCTTTTGGGACTTTCGCCCCGACCCATCACCCCGGAGCATTTTTGGTACGCCCCGCCCCAAGGCTCGCCCCGAAAACGCCTTTTAAAACACTGTTCCTTAGCAGCAATGGATGGACTACAATTTTGGACATAATCAACATTCTTATCTCTACCAATCCAATCACGTCCTTCATTTTGTCTGCTAAAATATTCTTGGCATTTATCTTGACTTTAAATTTGTTTAGTACTTAAATATAAGATGAGCCATTAATCACGAGCTATATATGGTGTTGAGTTTATTTTAGTTTATCAATTATTTTTGTCAATTATAGGATAGGTTTAGCTAGGTATTGAGAAGGACGTAATAGGACCATGGTTATTTTTCAAAAACAATTGCTCCATGGATATGCGTATTTTAGGTACTTCATGGCGTTGACGAATTCAGATTTTGAATATTGTGGGCTGGAGTTGGGAATTTTATCACATTTTATTTGATTATTGGATCCTAGATCTTTTATTTGTTCATACTCAGTAGATTTTTTAACACATTTACAAAGTCCAAGCATAACGATTTCGAACGAACCTGTAACTTCTTTGTTAGATCTGTCCTGATTCATTACTGAAAATCTATGAAGTTCATTATTCCTGTTTCTTTAAAGAAAAATTATAATAGTGATGTTTGAATTAATTTACACACACTTCAATTAATTCACCAAAAAAAGATGTATTTAATCATGATGTTCCAGTCCTCACTTCCCCATATATCTTAAAGCTATTCTATAATCATAAAATCAAAAAGCAATGGAATATTTACTCTCCTAAAATTGCAGTATGGGACACACCTGGCCCAATTTGCATCAGAAAAAGTGTGAAGTTTTATTTGATGAGAAGTATTATTTAGTGCAACCATAATGCATGTAACTGAAGTGACATCCTAATATGATCCTCAAATAATAATTCCCTCACGCTAAGAAACTGACTTAATTTTTAAGCCGAGAGATATAGCAAAAGAAATGTTTGATGAACGTTGATAATTATGGGTTAACTAACGAGTGCCTACCTGCAAAATTTGGTCCACAGTGAATCAATGATCCTGTACTTAATGTATTCGAGAAATCATGAACAAAAATATAGCCAAAGTCACATGTTGAATATATAAAAGAATAAGTACGAAGAAAAGGGTATAAAATTGGTTGCTTCTAGTATTGCCATTTACGATTGGTATTAGGTTGGTATTATTAACCGACTTGCCTGACTCAATAATAATCTGTAATTTAATTATGGTCCCATTAATAAAATTATCAAACATTTGGACTTTCGTCAGAAACCTCCTCCTTCTTCCGCTAAATTTAATTCATTATTTATTTGTGGTTAAATTGATTATGGAAGCAAATTGTAGAATATCATTGTTGGGTTGAGTTGTGGGTATGAAGATTTGGGGCTTGCATCTGATCGTAGAAAATTATGGGGTTGAGCTTGACAGAACGGGTACGTCAAATTTGGAGTTGATTTGAATGAATCAATTTTGAAGCAAAAATGTGTTACGGTTGTCATCAAGATTTATCACAAATCGTGACGCATACAATGTTTAGTATATGTCAACCTAAGACCAACCGAATTCTGATAAACCCAAGGAACCGGCCGCTCCCGCAAAACCGAACCGCTTAACCGCTCCTGGCGATTTCTCAGTTTTAAACTCAAAACCGGAACCGGTCCGGTTTGGAGTGTTTAAAATATGTTTTTTTTTTGTTTTTTGTATTATATATATATATTATAGTATTTATTTGTATATTGTAGGTATATTTACATATGTTATACAACTTTATAATTAAAGTTTAAATATTTACTGACTAATGTACCCCAAAATGAAGTCAAGAATATATAGTGTTTTTCGTATACATATATATGTATAACTTATATATACTTATATATATGTATAACTTAATATATATAGTATATATACTTATATACTACATATACTTATATATATGTATAACTTAATATATTTACTATATATATGTATAACTTAATATATATACTAAATATATGTATAACTTAATATATATACATATATACTATATATACTTAATATATATACTAAATATGTGGATAACTTAATATATATACTATATATATGTATATATATGTACTATATACTATATATACTTATATATAGGTATAACTTAATATATATACTATATATACATATATACTATATATACTATATATATGTATAACTTAATATATATATATATATATATATTAAGTTATACATATATATGTATAACTTATATATACTTATATATATGTATAACTTAATATATATATACTTATATACTATATATACTTATATATATATAACTTAATATATATACTATATATATGTATAACTTAATATATATACTAAATATATGTATAACTTAATATATATACATATATACTATATATACTATATATACTTAATATATATACTAAATATGTGTATAACTATATATACTTAATATATATACTAAATATATGTATAACTTAATATATATACTAAATATGTGGATAACTTAATATATATACTATATATACTATATACTATTATATATAGGTATAACTTAATATATATATATATATACATATATACTATATATATATATATACTTAATATATATACTAAATATATGTATAACTTAATATATATATTATAAATATGTGGATAACTTAATATATATACTATATATACTTATATATAGGTATAACTTAATATATATACTATATATATATATACTATATATACTTAATATATATACTAAATATATGTATAACTTAATATATATACTATATATATATTAAGTTATACATATATATGTATAACTTATATATACTATATATACTTACTTATATACTATATATACTTATATATAGTATATACTATATATACTTATATATGTTTAAGTATACTATATAACTTAATATACTTATAAGTATATTCTTAGTATATTTTAGGTATATTCCTAACTTAATAAAAGTAAAAATATGAACACAAGTAAATAGAAGTAAAGCTCAATGAGCCATATTTTTATTCATTCTTGATAACATTTATTTGCAAGTTGTATTTTTTTTAACTTGCAAATAATACATGAGTTGTACAAAAATAGTAGAATAATAAAATCACCAATTTTGAACCATTTCGTTAATTTCCCCCACATCATATTCGGTCATGGAAATATCTTCAAAGTCTTCCATTTGGTCCGGTCCACTAGCTATCAAATCTTCAATTTCTTCCTCTTCGCCTTCCTCAAACCCGAGGGAAAGGAAAATGGTAAACAATCATAAGCTACCATTTTAGCTATTTCTACGCGTTCTTTTTTCTTGTCATACTTAAAATTTCTACCGGTTCGGGGTCTATCGTCATTTGAATCCCCCCACATTTGAACCCGTTTGCTCTCCCAAGCATCCATATGTTTGGTTCTCATACGAGAATTTAGTGTACCCGTTCCACCATCCTTACCAGCTCCTTGCTTAAAACTAAATACTTGTCCACATATGTTACATGTAGCCGATTGGCTTTCCCTATTCTTAGTCATAAATTTCCAAATTTTAGTCGTTGGCTTACGAGTTCTAGGCGGTTTGTCTTGTGTATGTGATTGTGCGGATGTATCTCCTATGATTTTCGGTTGTGTTTCATCATCATCATTTAAGTCTTCATTAAAAGTGTCGTAAAATGTTGTTGCATTGCCTCATGACCTAAAAGTGGATTATTTCCACCAACATCAATACCTACATTAGGTGTTTCTTCCACAAATGTTTCCTCATTAAGCGCACCTCTAACAATACGACTACTACTACCGCACCACGTCTTAATCTCTTTGACATTATTAAATAGAATTAATTTAAATCACAATCAAATAAATCACAAGAAAATAAATTACAACAAATTAAATTGCGTAAATTAAATTGCGTAAATTAAATTGCTAGAATTAAATTGCTAAAAATAAAGATAGAGTTGGAACGAAGGTACCAAATTGCCGGATTAATTTCAAAGAAAGTCAAGGCTAGAATTGCAAATCCACCAAAGCTACTTGATTGTTGCAAAATCACCAACTCCACCAACAATATTATAATTGCAAAATTAATAATTGAAAGTTGAAACTATAATAAGACTTTGTGGCTAGTTATTGCAAAATAATTATAATTGAGAGATTGAGATTTGAGAGAAAGATGAAGAAGAGTGAATTGGTGTGAATTAAAATGAAAATGAAGAAGGGTTTATATAGGGGTGGGGGATGGGTTAAAGTGTTAAAAAAAAAAAATTTGGGGGCCAAAAATTAACAAAATGGCCGTTTGAACGGCCATTTTTGCAAATGGACCCGTTGCCAACGGTCCATTAACTACTGGCCCAACGGCTATTTTTTTTTTTTTTTTTTAAATTTTCACCGTTAAACCGGTTCCTGTTTTACGTTTAACTGTTCCGGTTCCTAAAATATTGAACCGGACCGTATACAATTAAACGTTAACCGAACCGTTAACCGGTTCTATCGGTTCCGGTTCCGTTCCGGTTTAACCGGTCCGGTTACCGGTTAAAACCGGTTAGCCCGAACCGGTTGACACCCTTACAGTCAGGCCACAAGTACTAAAAAGATCATGGTGATCCATCAAAATTAAGCCTGAAATTCTGACAATTACAATAACGAGGTGGAAATTTAAACTTTGGCACTGAAAGATCCTATTTGTACAATTCATCCAAGAATAATTAAGGGGGGCAAAGGAAGACTTCTCGTATGTGGCTACATACTTATACAAATTCTGGTAAAATTCACATATAGTCATTTTCAGCCTTTTGATTGAAAATTTAACAGTCTTGAAATTTAAAATTTCACAAGTACTCCTCCTCCTTTCCAGTGAACGGGTATCAGTGGTTGTGCTTGGAATTAATTAGAAACACATGAATGAGGTGAGTAGGACTTGTTTTAAGAAAACGCCACTAGTATATATGTATATCACCTTGTATATTGTGTGTATTGGTGAATATAATAAACAATTTTTATGGATATACACAGATAAATATGATATACTGAATATAAACTGTAAAGCCTCAAAAAAAATCCACCACAATGTCCTCACTCATGTTCTAGGCTGACAAGAGAGTCTTTGGAGAATTATAATGACGTGTAATAAATTTTTTATGTTCCAATGGTTGTTTGGATGTTTAAAATACAGGGAGTTAGTTTGGAACAAGTTGAAAATATGGAAGTTTGTTTGGATGCGTTTAAAGTTGGAAAGAGTTAGTTTGTAACAGTTGAAAATATTTAAGAAAAGAAAGTGATCATGATCGGACGTAACCTAACTCCAAACAGTCATATCTCCCTGTGTTTATTAAGTTGAGCATTGGGCTATCTATCAAATTAAAGTCCTTTTGAGTCCACTTTACAATACTTCAAATCGTTCATCTTCCCAATAATCCTACAAAGAATTATATCCATTTTACTGAACGGTGTCAAAGCAGGTGTTGAGCGCGCGAGGGAGCGTGAGGCACCAAAAGCTAGTAATCGGGCAGAACGTTTAGTAGAGCGCGCTAAGCTAGCACGAAAGATAACACCAAAAGTTGAAAGCTAGCCAGAATTATCACCCACCACCATCAACCACCACTATTAATTACTATTGTCATCCATCATCACTACTGGTTAGTACGTATCACAACTACCTCCATTTGCCACCAATATATATCGCCAACCACTGCTATTAGTCATCACTACCATCATTAGTTATCACCATCATCCGCCACAATTATCACCTACCACCCACTGCCACTATCAACCACCATTGTTAACTACTATTGTCCTCCACCATCACTAGTAGTTAGTATGTATCCACAACCAACGCCATCAGCCATAAACCATCATCCTAGTTAGCATCGGCAACTATCATTGTTAATCAACACCAGTACCAACCACCGTATATTATTTAAAAAGATATTTATTAATATAGTATTAGATTAATTAATATTTTATATTAATATCATATTTATTATTTTAAAAAAAGACATCTTTATATATTCAGATATTGAGAAAACAAACAATCTTACTTACACCATTTAGTATTCATATCTTAATATTCAAAATGTGTATTCAGATCCATGCGTCTTAATCTTAATATTCACACATATGGGTATGTGTCTTAATCTTAATTAAGAAGAAGATCCTAAGTTCATTTCTGAATACCTAAATTGTAATCTAGAAACTAACTCGTTTGGCTATGAGAAAATTTAACTTTTTTTCGATTTTTTTTTTTCACATTTTTTGAAAATTAATGTTTGGCCATGAAAATTTCAAATATGACTTGCAGTTGTATTTGAAATTTGAAAAACAAAACCTTGTTTTTACTATTTTCACTTTCTGTTTTTTTTTTTTTTTTAATAAACTTGACCCCATTTATCTATTCGAAAATTTTACTAATATTGGTAGCGTTTACAGCTACTTGTTTTAGTTCTTGTTGGGTTTTGTATGAAGTACAGTGTCATTCTTTTTAGCTTCACATATGCAACAATTGTACTTAAACCTTATGAATGGCGATACATTAGTGGTAATTTATCGCATAAGCTGATTAAAGTTTGTTTTCTTCCCTCTTCCTCAAAGGGGTTCTAGTTCTTCTTTTTTTTCCGGAGGGTGGGGTGGATGGGGGTGGGGGTTGATGGGAGCGGGAGAGATTGTGGTATGTGAATTTGAAGTTTCATTATGCTAAAAGTTATTTTCATTGATGTATCAGTTGTGTATATGTAATTGTATAATCGCTGCTTCTGATTCAATCAACTGGTTATGTTTATTGAATGCTTTGGGTGGTTTTGCTATTTTAAGAAATGAGGGGTATAAATCATATAGTATTTCATTTTTTTTTTTTAAAGTACATTCAAACAACCAAATATTATTTGTAAAAACTATAACCAAACACAACTCCAACAACTTCAAAAATTCCATAAAGTGATTTTTTAATTTTTCTTTTTGGTTTCTATGGCTAAACACCTCACCTAATCCTTCTTACTAAAAAATATCTTGTTTCCAGGATAGGAAGAAAGAGTGAAAAGGAAGAAAATAAATACTGTATAGTCCTAGTACAAGTTATAAGAAATTTGAAGAATATCAGCAGAGCACCACAAGTAAGAGATCAATCAATCAGATCTAAAAGTGAAGCCAACTTCCAAGTAGAAAGATAGGGAGAATATGAGTAGTGGGGTATTATTCAAATTTTCCCCATCTTCCTCATCACTGTATAATTCTCCTCGTACTACTCAATCCAAACCTCGGATTCAACGTTGTTGCATCATTCCCACATGGAATAGAAGTGTTGCACCACTTACTACTTTCACTTGTAATTTCAGCTCTGGTCCAGGTGGCCCTCCTCCTGGTATGTCCCATCCATTTTTCCCATCTCTGTTGAACAATTTTATGATTACAACATAATTTTACTCACTCTGTTTCAATTTGTTTGTCTGGTTTTGACTTGCCACCAAGTTTAAAAAAGTAAAGAATACTTTTGAATCTTGTGGTCTTAAATTAAAAGGTACGTAGAATGCACCAAAATGCCCTTCAATCCTGTGAATTAAATAGTCCCTAATACAGGGAAGAGACATTCTTTTTTAAATGGACTAAAGAAGAAAGTAAGACAAACAAATTGAAATGGCGGGAGTATTTATAATTAAAAAGTTCAGATTTTCGTTAAACAAATATAGTACTCATGGCAATCTAAGATGGGGTTTCAGAAATTATCAAAAGTTATACATGTCAAAATTATCAAGTAATTTGTGCCTGGAAACCAAGTGACATTAAATTGGAATCTTTCAGTTTAGAATAACTACAAGCAGAACAAGATGTTAGGAAGATAAATTGTAAGTAGAAAACAGCTTACTAAAGCATAATATTTGATAGACAGACACTTTAAGCAATCTTGTCAAATTACCTGAAGTGAGGAAAAAAATTGACAATGAGCAGTGCTTAGTAGAAGAGTTTGAGTGCCAAATAGAAGTGTCAAAAGTAAAGGAAAAGAAATAAAGAAAGAGTTGCAATGCGCAGCACAGGAATTTAAGTTGTGATTGATGTGCAATTAAAGAACAAAGGATCAGCTTCTTGCCAGGTGCATACATGAGGATGGACCTTCCTTCCCAGTATCACCCTTTTTTTTTTTTTCACAATTTTATATACATATTTAGTTGTTGAAAATACACACACACATATCTAGGTGTTCTTGAGCCACAGATCAGGGGTGCATGTGCACCCGGTAGTTGTAACATAGGTCCACTGCTGTCTTGTGGTATTGCACCTTTATTTACTTAAACATTTTTGGTGATGTGGCATCAGTGACTCAAGACGTACCACTTAGATATTTGAACCGGTATTTCGTTTTTGTGGTGTCTGTGATAATAATTTATGGTTTTCCTTTTGTAAACTGTTTAACTGGTCAGTTGGGGCTTGAGTCACAACTCGCGAGGAGTAAGATACCAGGTATTCTTGGTAGTCAGGTATCTATTTCAGAGGAAACTTGTCTAAACTAGGAATCAGTATTGATCCCGGAGAGTTAAGCAAAACGAAAAAAGAGAAATCTTCATGTGTCCATATCGATAAGTTTAAGTTTATGGTTTTCGCAAGATGTTCAACCTTCTGCTTTGAGCCCGACCTAGAAGCTTCCCAATAGTGTCTTCCTTCCTGGAGATGGAACTCTAACTATCAAATGTGTCCTGTCTCCTTATTTGAGATATCTGTGATAGCTCAATAACTAATGCTCCCTCCATTGCATGTTTCATGATGGTGTTTGACTGGCTATGATGTTTAAGAAATTAAAGAAGATTTTTGACATGTAAGCCAGATATATGCAGAGTACCCGACTTATTCTTTTAAATGAGTAGCGGTAAGAGTTTTACTTGTCTTTCTTTTCCACAAGTTATGCCATTACGGTTAAAATGGTAATGCTAAAATTAAACAGTTTCAAAAAAAAAAAAAACAGTTTCAAAAAAAAAAAAAAAGTGTCATTCTTTTGGGATAGACTAAAAAGTAAAGTGTGTCGCATAATATAAGTCAGAGGAGTAACTTATAATAGACGAACCCATAACCCTTATGTGCTGGACTTGCTTCTTGGTATAAACGGAGGGGCAACGATTTATTTCAGCTCTGTTTCTTTGAAAAGTGTATTGGCTAACTTGAATTGGTTAGCCATGATTATTTTCTGATCATTTCTTCACTGCTATTTCAATATATTTTTTTGTTATTCAGTAGGGAATATCACCCATTACTCATGTTTGATTCTATTCTTCGTCCTTGTAACTAATATGGTGTGGTGTGTGCTACGTGTTTGCTGAAAACTATTGTTTAGCAAAGGTGATATGAAAGAGTTACAGTATTTTATGCCTAGTCGTAGGGCATATTTAAGCTACGGATATATTGGATAATAGTCGAAGACTTTGGACTGTATTATCCACCATGCCCTATCTTGTGTTAAAAGCAGTACCTATTTGGTAGTCACGTGGTTGGTCAGACTGATATGTATAAATAGAACTTAGACGCTAGGAGCGTGACTATAGCTGGGTGACCTAATAGTGACCACAGGAAGTAACCAAGTACGACGAATCATCAAGATGTTCAACAGAAAAAGAGAAGCATCTTTGAAGCCTGCGTCCTCCCTAACATAGAATTTCTACATAATGATCATTTAGAATCAATAGGTCATTCTTTCATTTCTGAGTCTAGAATGCAAACTTGTGCTGACTGTAACTGGGTACTAATCTTCTGCCTGGGAGTTCTTGGCTATTGTACAGATCTTCCATTTTCCAAATTCCACGTTGCACTATTAATTATGTACCTGGCATATTTGCCTTCATTTGGAGTCAATTCATTTTTATTCTGAGGAGGAGAGGGGGGGGGGGGGGGGGGGTTTTGAGGGACGGATTGCTTAAGTATAATTTCTTCATATTTCCTCTTGGCTCCATTTGAAGAGCCCCCATTTTTTATGATTTGTAGTAGTGGTTCAAAGAAACCTTGCCTTGTAGCTTGGAATTGAGAAGACACCTTTCTTTAGTTCTTCCTATTTCTTTTTGGCACTCCACTTTCTTTTTGCTCTTGGTTTGGTTGGGTGTACGGAGGGTGCGATGGAGTTATTCTTTTGGGTATGAAATTTGTCACCAATTTGTTCTTTCCTCTAGGTTTCTGCATATCTTTCAATCTTGAATCATTGAGCTAAAATCATCGCTTTTGCAGGTGAAAATGAGAGTAAGAATATCCTTGATGCATTCTTCTTGGGGAAAGCTCTGGCGGAAGCAGTTACTGAGCGCATAGAATCTACAGTGGGGGAGGTCCTAAGTACAGTTGGCAGATTGCAAGCGGAGCAACAAAAGCAAGTTCAGGACTTTCAGGTATTTAGTTCAAGTAGGAAAACTAGAAGCTATAAGTTTATTTTACTTGGGAGGTCCTCATTCAATGATACTTAATAGTTTCGTATTGGCATTTACCAACAATTACGAGAAAACTTGTAAAAATTTGAAAAAAGCTGAAATTTTGCATAACCAGAAAAATGAGCACAATTAGCCGGTGTATCTTAAACTATGTTACACACAGGCTAAGCATTGTAACTATGAAATTCTTGTTTATAATTCCTGGATGTCTAGAGTTGTTTCCACCCACAAAAAATATATACAACTTCGCCAGAAATGCTTAACCTCAAAGGTCTCTGCAAAAACAGGAGGAGGTTCTTGAAAGAGCCAAACAAGCCAAAGAGAAAGCAGCACGTGAAACGAAGGAAACACAGGGACTTATTCGCAGCTCGTATGCAGATACATCGGCAGCTGGTGCTCGTAGTACTTCAGAAAATGCAGCCTCAGCTTCTGGTGGTGTAGCTAGTCCTCGAACAAACATAAATTCCCAGCCTTCTAACACTGATTCAGAAGATGGAAGCAAGGACTCTGAGCTAGGTGTATCAAATGGAGACTGATATTCCTGTAGGCTGTAATTGTACGTATATTCATCCTTGTGATGAAATCTTGTTATACCTAGTTTAGATTTGGTCAATGGAACCGTATGATACTTGTAGAAGAGGAAAGAAAATATTCTTGAGCGCGAATATCTTTTTGCCATTGATATTGTATCATTTCTCTTTGGATTGTTGATAAAGTACAAAGTTGTCAGCTGTGTAATGATTTACTACTGCAAAAATTTGTATTATAGATAATAAAGCTATCACCATATCAACAAATTCTTTAACCTACCGATCAAAGAGACTAAACTTGTGATTTTCAAGTTAGTCATGCAAAATTATGTGTCCGTGGACTTGTTTAAATATTCCATCGAAACTTATGTGATACCGTAGCTCGGGAAAAAAAAAAAAAAACAAGATGCAATAGACAAAGGCCTTCGTGATATATAATTGCCTCAATTTAGTATAGCAAGAAAGATGGTCTCTGTAATCAAAATTTTACAGCGCAAATAAAACTTAGCAACAACCACAAAACTGATTTTTTACGATAGTTCCTAGCTGGGAGTTTCTCTTCATTCATGATCCAACTCAACCCCAGATGGCAGATCAAATCTGTTGTTCTTACTTCCATCAGTTGCTACAGCTTCATCATCGGCATCATCCATGGCAGAATCCTTCTTGATATAATCTACCTTAAAGTCATAATCGTCGTCCATCATATCACTGGCAGATGAGGGCTTGTCTTTCTTCCTCCTTTTCTTCTCAGCTTTTCTCTGTTTAGTGTTCAACATGCCTTCCTCAGCGTATAACTTCTCATTTTGTCTACTACTGGCACTTTTTCCCTTCGTCTGGCCTGCATCACCGTCTACTGAATCCATTGGCTCGTCTCCGTTCTCACTAACAATGTTTCCTGTTGTACTATCATTTTCAGCCAATGGCTGCTGTTTGTCCTGAAATGCAAATAGGCAACATAAGTCTGTCTCTTCATGTTTTGAAAAAATAAAGTTGACTATAGATGTGACAAGTATGATCTTAAATGCAGAAAAGAACATTGAAAAGAAAAAATGGCATCTGACAGGCTTTATATGTTAATTGCACTCAAAGCTCTTATCCTGCAATTTTGCGGGAAAAAAAATCAAAGATGAACTTGTAACCATGTTCTTGGGAAAAATATTGAAACAAAATCTCCACTTATAGTTAGTGCAGCCTTTAAATCACAAAACTAGATGCATTCATCTATAGATTTATAACATTTGAGGTTCAGAAACGATCAAGGGTACAGCAATTACAGAATACACAGGAATTAAATACAAATAGTATTCTTAGAAGTATAACGAGAAATCGCTTACCTCTAGCATATTCTCATCAAAGTTAACGGGCCGATTTGATGGAACTTCAACTGCGTTAAAATCGTTGACAGATTTCAAGCTTCCAATAATTGAGGATTCACTTCCATAAACTTCATCGATATTGAATTCTTTCCCAAGTTCTGAAACTATCTTGACCTCTGAATGCTCCTCCCCCTCGTTCCTGGTTGGGGGCAAGGTGTAGTATGGAATTTTCCCTGGAATGTGTAAACGGGACATCAGATTCTAATAATACGGTGCTATCATAAATGAGCATGAAATTCTCTCATATTAAGGAAGTTCAAAATTCTTCGAATGAAATTAAATGGTATTCACACATACCCTCATTCCAGTCATGCAGAACGATCCTTGCAGCAGCATCAACATCAACAATTCCTCCCTTTTTGAGCTTACCCCTAACCATAGCAACTTTCTGAAGAAAGTCATCTACTGAATCAAAGGTAGGAACCTTGTATATGGTAACCAACATTCTTTCTGGACAAAGTTTGAGAATCTCCTTCACTGTAAACCCACAGTACTAGCAGTCAGATACATCAATACTATTAAAAGAATAGAATGAGAAGCAAAAACGGGAGACGAAATCCAATTACCAGGACCAACTGGATCTTCTAACTTCTCTATTCTCTTGCAATTTCGAAGAGCAATAGATGCATCATCCTCAGATGCAGACCTAAGCATCACAACACCAGGGCAATCCAGCAATTTAACATTCTTATCTAACTGGACTTCTTGCAAGGATCTCGTTAATCCTGGAGTAGCACCGACATTGACTACGTGAGATCTCTTCAAGCTATTAATCAGACTACTTTTACCAACATTTGGTAGACCAATGACTCCTACAGTGATTGATTTCTTGATCTGCAAGGAATTATCATTAGTGCGAAACCAACAATAATCCAAGCAAACTGCAAACTTAAATAACATGATTGACTAAACAAGAAACTAAAAGATGATCCCCCAGATAGAACCCCAGGTTAATTTACTCCAGAGAGGACCCCATAAAGACGATCGCGGATGTACCTCGTGGCTTCGTGAGTAATTCTTAAGCAATTTTATCAGTGTCTCGGCTCCAAGGCAATCACTGGTCTGCAGAAGATTGCTAGTCTTACTCTTACTCTTACCAGCCTTTGAGGAAGACTTCCAACCCAAGTTTGACTTCTGTTCTTGGGTGCTACACTTGAAAGCAACCGTTGGTAATTCCTCCCTTAGATACTTTAGCCACTTTTCTGCAGCTTCCCGAGGAATGAGATCTAGAGAAAGTAGTTAAAAAGTAAAAAATCTAATCCAAGTAAGCATGTAAAAGTACCCTTTCAAAGTTCCTCTACAGCACATTGCATGAACCATCATTAATATAGGACTCTGACGCAACATTTACAGGACCAAAAAAAACAGACCAGAGTGTAGGTTGGTGACCTATATCAAAAGGCTGAAGCCGAGACACATACACATACATATTATATTTAGACATGGATATATACAGATATCACCCATCATCACTAATATCCACTTCTTTGTTATGATTAAATTCAAACCGACAACCTTTTACTTTCTGAAACCTATCTGTAATCAGTATAACGAAAGAGAAATGAAAACCAAGCAGATAGAGGATAATGCTAACAATAATAGAACGAAAAATACCAATCTTATTGAGGAGTAACACAAGATGTTTCTCTGGCCCTGCTTTCATCACCATCTTTTCCATGTCAAGACAGCGGGTACCAAGAGGATCTCGAGCATCAAGTACTTCCAAAATGACATCTGATGCATCAATTACTTTGACCAACTCCTTGTAGAAAGCCCTTTCAGAGTTATCTACATCAAACAATCAACCATCAAGATCAAAGAAAGAAAAAGGAGCAAAACCTCTAATTTCACTCCCACTTCCTTTGCCAACCGACCAATAATGAATATACAGAGAAAGCTTCCGCATACCACGTTGTTTAACAAAAGAAGCTGAGCCATCATTTACCCTTCCTCCAATTTCATTTTCTCTCGTTGAAGTTAGATCTTCCAGTTTGGACTCATCGTTGTCCTCAAGCAGTCCAAGCTTTCTCTTCTTAGCCTGGAAAACAATGTTAGTGGTAAACATGCGGACTAAATATCCCCAGGAGAAAACATAGGAAACTGCAACCCCAATAGCAAGAAACCTATATCGAACATGACACACGAGTTTTTTCCACCATTGAGGTGTGAGTTGGTCTGCCCACTTCAAGGCTGAGATATCCAAGAAGCCACCTATACCTTTGTGAAGGCCCTTAACAGAGAGGCTTAAGTCACTCGATTCCAGTCTGTTAATGCTTTTCTTTTTGTCTGTGAGATATCTTCTTTTTCTTTCGTAGTTCTTTTTTCCTTTTTTGTGGGGGGTGGGGATTCTCTTTTGATCCCATGAATTGAGATAATTAATATCATTAGATGTTTATCTCAATTTTTTTGAAATGTCTAAACAAGTCCTATTCCCTTCTATTTCTTTGTATCAAGTACAAAAATATTAGTAAAACCAAGATACTTTCATACCACAATATCATTTTTCATAAATTCCACTGAACATCTCAGTATACAAGTAGATATTAACAAGCATCAACAATCAAAAATTGTAACTTAGCAAAAATACATCCTTTTTTCATTAAATCAACCCGACACAGAGCCTTCAATGCCTCTAACTCACAATATAAAGCTCAAGTAACACAAAAATCTAGCAAGGCATAGCATGGAAACAACTAAACGAAAGAAAAGTGATTACCCTCTCTTTACGGGCAGCTTTCTTCTGCTCCAATTCATCGATAGCGCGAGCACGACGAGCCTCAAGAGCTTTAAGTTCCTGCTCCTTAAAAGGCCAGTCATTGGGAATTCCTGGATCCTTCTCTACCTTGGGTTTCTTATTGAGGCCCAACTTCTTCGCCTCTTTGGCCTTCTTCTTATGGTGCTCCTTTACTTTCCTTATAATCTTGTGCTTCTGCTTCAAACTCACCCTCTTGCTCTTACTCTCTGCAAACATTTACATATTATCAAAACTAACAGAAATTTGGCTGCCCGTTTGTCCATGAGAATTATTCACTTTTTTCCGGAAATTTTAAACACTTCATTTGAAAGTCAGCATTTGACCATGAAAAATATCAAAATCAGTTGTACTTGGAATTTGGAAAACTCAAAATTTGAACTCAGGTTTTCCAATTTTTTTTTTTTTTTTTTTTTTGGGGAATCTATGGCCAAACGCTAGCTAAAACCTTGTTTTCACTTTTGGTACATTCAAACGACCAAATATTCTTTGCAAAATCTATAACCAAAGACAACTCCAACTACAAAAATTCCAACAAAAGTGGGGAAAAAATGGTTTTTATGGCCAAATGACTACTGAATAAGCAACAACAATAACATACCCAGTGAGGGTGTTTCCAATAGACCCTAAGAAGTGTAATTAAAGCAGGATATAAAGAAAATAACGACAGCACAATAGCAAGATAAACAAAGCAAATGAAGTAACAGGTAGTAGTATAAATTGAAGAATAAGATACTATGTAGAATACTAAGACAGAAAATTAAAAGAATAAAGCTTGCAATTACTTACTCTTGCTTTTCTTCACCATTTTTGTTTTGTTGTGTGAAAAGCTGTGTCTCTCTTCTATCAGAGGTTTAGTTTAGGGTTTTGGAGGGGGCTGCGCAAATACAAGTAAGGACGGGTCGGATTTCGGGTTGGTCTGGTGAGCCCGAATGTACTTATAAGGGCAATTCAGAATTGCTCCTTCTTTTGGGGTGGTCTTTAAATTTTTGCGCCTCATATTTGAAATCTTTAAATTTTGCCTTTCGCCTAAAACCCATAGTTCCAGGTTCGAACCCCCACACAGTCAAAATTTTAAAAAAAAAATTCGCAAATTCAGTAGTTTAAATTTCGTTTATGCCCCATCGCATACACGATTGAAGGAATTACCAAAGTTATGCGGACGGCATACTTATGCCTCGTGGCGACTTGGCATAAGTATGCGGTTCCGATAATTTTGGTAATTCATTCACAAATTATACGGGTCGCATACAAGTTTTAATTAAAAGTATGCCGCATCGCATAAATTTGTTAACGAATTATCAAACTTATGCGACGGGGGCATACTTATGCCTTATGGGCGGACTTTGCTCTGAAGATATATATGTATTTGTCATTCCAAACTAATTATGGGTTGCGTTGTATAGCGGTATGTTAATTGTTAAACACCATAGACGAACCACGTTGTCATTAACGTGAGATACTAACTACTATTCCCTTAATTCGAACAATTTATTGTTAGGTTTTCAAGTATATATACGAGGATCCACACGAATACGCGAATATTGATTTGTTAATTTCTTTGGGATATAACTTAATTACCACAAACTTCATTTGTGGACGCAAAGTTTTATGGTTACTTTAAATTTAATAGCTCGGATTCGAAAAAATCTAGTACTCTATATTCCGTTAAGTTGGACATATCGCTTGGGTTGCTTGTCTCAAGAATTCATACTTATGTTAATTGTTGTTAATTTGTAAACCGAGATTAAGCATGTGAGTTGGAACAATATCTGCGTAAGAAGATTAAAATGCAAGCTCGATCGAGGCATACTTTCTTAGAAATGCAAGTGAATATCTTTGGAGGGCGAGACTTTTAGTTATGTTTAGTTATGCTTGGATCCGCAGACTTTTAGTTGTGTTTAACTAAAAGTCTGCGGGCGACTTTTAGTTATGTTTAGTTATGCGGATCCGCATAACTTTAACTTTTCCTTAAAGATTATGTCTTGGATTCGGCATACACTCCCCCACCCTCGCCTTGCGAAATTATTTTTTTATTTTATGCCCGAGCGGGGATTCGAACCCGTAACTTCATATATTCTTCCACCTTTCCAAGCAAAGGCAAAACTTAAAGACCACAAATATGAAGGGCAAAATTTAAAGACCACAAATTTGAGGGGCAAAATTTAAAGACCACCCCAAACGAAGGGCAATCCGCGCAAAAAAATGTACTTATAAGCTACTCGCTCTCTTTCAAAATAAGGGCTAGTTTGGTTAGAAAACAAGTTTTCCACACTCCATGTGGGTTAAAAAAACACTATAATTCCGGGATTAATTATCCTCAGTTTTTATTCCAATCAAATGTGGGATAAGGCGGCACTAAATTTTTATCCCAGAACTATTTTTGCTTATCCATCATATCAAACGAGCCCTAAGTGTTGTTTTAGATACGGGTAAGACTGAGACCTGAGATGTACACTTAGCCATTTACATATCTCTTAAGAAAATATTAACTCTTAGGCAAAAGTAGGTAATTTGACTAAAATAACCCTAATTAAATAAGTATGAATTTGGTCACTTAACACTTAATAAGGGCAAATCTGAAAAAGTAAGGGTAATTATTTCTCGATTTGGTAA
Source organism: Lycium ferocissimum (assembly GCF_029784015.1). Taxonomy (NCBI): domain Eukaryota; kingdom Viridiplantae; phylum Streptophyta; class Magnoliopsida; order Solanales; family Solanaceae; genus Lycium; species Lycium ferocissimum. The sequence goes on along the minus strand of NC_081342.1, from coordinate 15,521,864 downwards.
GTGAACACTTAATTTGAACCAAAAATTAAAGGCTAAGTAGACACTCTTTTTTTAATCGGAGGGAGTATCATTTACTAAGTTGGGTTATTTATTACTCCCTCTGATGCAAAATAAATTGAGGTTTTAGACTTTGGCACATGGATTAAGGAATTCACTTACTCCTAAAATTATGAGGTGTATTGACAAAAATACTCTTAACTAAGAGGGCTTTGAAATTAAAACGAGCTTTAAATTTGTTCATTATATTAAAATGTGTCAAAGATAAATTTGGAAAAGGAATAAAGTACTCCCTCCGTTCACTTTTACTTGTCCATTATACTAAAAATAAATTTTCACTTTTACTTATCCACTTTACCATATCAAGAAAAGACAAACTCTTTTTTCTTATTTTACCCTTAACACTAATTACTCATTTCCTAATCATTTTCCAGGCTCAATGAGGCTATACACCAATTAATATGGGCATTAAAGTAAAATAAATACTTCATTTATTAATTCTTAAGGGGCATACAAAGTTAAAAGTGGATAAGTAAAAGTGAACGGAGGGACTACCTTCTTGATTGACTAAAACCTCAATTATTTTGGATTAACTTTTAGAGGTTAGATCCTCAATTATTTTGAACCGGAGAGAGTAGATGTTTCTTGAGAATTGAGCACAGTTAAGATGAAGTAATTCTTTAATATAAGAGTATAGTTGGAAACAATTACTAATAATTATTGTCTTGAATTCCTTATACGGCAATTATTTGGTCAATTTTTATTTTTTTTTGCTAATTGAGATGGAAAGAGTATCAAAAAAGCACTGGTTTGCTAAAACGACACTTATTTTGAGATGGAAAGAGTATCAAAAAAGCCCTGGTTTGCTAAAACGTCACTTATTTTGAGATGGAAAGAGTATCAAAAAAGCCCTGGTCGAAAAACAGTTGTATAATTGAGCAAAAAGTGAAAATAAAAAGTATGGGGTGAGAGAGGCTCGAACTCTCGACCTCAGGATTACTCGCAAAGCTATGAGACCTACGCGCTAGCCAACTGCGCCACCACCCCGAGGTGCTAGGTACATTTCCTTAATCGTATTTGACCTTTAAAGCGATACCGTTTTAACTCATAAAATCTTGAACTATTTGATTAACTTCAGTCGAGTACTTATTTTTTCGTAAACACACACGTGACAAACATGACTAATTCAACTTCTCCTATTAGTGTAAATTCAATATGCTTACACAATACATAATAAAATTACGATAAATTTTTTGTTTGTTGTCTTTTAAAAAAAAACTTCTGTTTAAATATCAACTTATTAATGTATCAACATCTCCTCCTCTACAATTGTTTTAATGCAATAGAAATTGTTGAGAGTTGAGACCTAAACAATACATGTCGATAATATTGGAAAGAGTTGATTGGTAAAATAATTTGAATAGTCAATTTACTCAAGATTTCAAGTAATAATCAATAATAGTGATGAACATTTATCTTGGTCTATTGAAAAATGCTGAAGATCTTCTAAATCTTGATATGTTGTTGAAAGTTTTTTTAAGCCTTCATATGCCTTTTCCCCTCTAATATGGGGTGGAGAGAAAATTAGTATATCTAACTTAGGTAGGAGTATAAAACAATTTTAATAATCAATTGAATCGGACGTATGATCATTAGGTTATTTAAAAAATAAAATAGCATATTTTAATGTATATTTATAACTGTACTGAAAATTAGGGTAAGTTTTTTATTTATTGAAAATACCAAAAAAATACCGAACTGAATGAATTTATATGTATAATATACATTTTATATGTTAAGTTTAAAAGTAGAAAACATTAAAATTTTGACGTTGAATCTTAAGTGAATTCAAATGGAAACAACTACAAAATATCCAAGACAAAGAGTTACACTTGCTCCTGAACTATGCGAAATGAACAACATTGCCGTTAATAGTCGAGGTCAATATGTCCTAGCCGTTATTAAAATACGCCAAATTTACCTTTATTTTCAAATGGGTGAAAGCTTAGCACCCGATGATATCACATGTCCTGCAGGTGTTATGATTGCTGGTGTAACTCATGCAAAGAAGGAATTCCATTTAATATCTGCAGAGAAGTACACTAATGATCCTAAGCAGCTAGGAAATGAATATGATATTGGTATGTAATCTTTATTAGATAGGCGCTTGGATGCATATCATTTAACTAATGATCCTAAGTCCCATGGAAAGGATATGGTTATGGTATGTTTACTCAGATTGAAGGCTCAAAGGGTTTGGCTTTTGGTTCGGTCTAGCATTGATACAAGGTCACGTCTAACTTTATTGACTGTGTCACGGTGTGTGGTATTAGCAAATCGCTCGGCCCTACTGTGAATATGACAATAGGCGAGAAGGGTGCTTATCTTGTTATAACTCGGGAAGAATAAATTGGATGGATAAGGAGGACGAAGACTCGATCGGTTTTCTAAAGAAGCTGGGAATCTACAATAAGGTCGTTCTTGTAGGTACAAAGACTGTGGCAAATACCACAAGCAAAACACATGCTAAGGGAAGGTATTCTTTGCATCACGTATACGCAGCCTATAATGCAAGCCATGCACGGAGGACCTTAGGATCTATTGGATGTTTTATGAGAAAGTAGATACATTAGTTAAGTTATCATTTCATTATCTGGTCATTAGTAATCGTAGATTAGGATTTATTATAGATCCTAGTTTGCTCATTAGATTAATTTTAGCTTTTCTTAGCCTTTTGGCAACTATGTAAAGACGTGATGTGTTTTGGTTTTGAGAAAAAGTTATAAAATCAGCCCTAGGCCCACAAGCCTAGTGGATATTGCCTAAAAAATTTTTTTTAAAAATTTGACCCTCCACCCTAACTTTGATTTTTTAATATTTTTCTTTTGTTCATCCTTTATCGCTCCCCGCACTACCTTCACCGCTTATTTGTGTTTCAGTTTTTATTTAAGAGTTCAAAAAGTATTTTTCGCCTCTATTAATCAAAGGCGTGAATGAGTATTTTCAATAAAACAATTTTTTTTTTAATTTCATAAAAAACAAATACACAAAAACTTCTAATTTATAATTTTAATTTGTCTATTTTAATTTACTTATCCGGATGTAAGTATAAAAAGTCTCTACTGCAGGGTTGTAAGTATTAAATTTTAAAATATAGAGGGATATATCCAATATCATTAAGACGTCGATTCAAAGGTTTCTACAAAGATGAGATGCAACTTATCACTACTCCATTTATTTTCACCAGTTATTATTGTCAACACCCACCATTATCAACTACCACCACCCACAACTTAAAAGCACCACCATCAACCACCACCAATCAACATATTCAGCCATTAGCCCCATTTACAATCATCATCACTAACCACCATTACAACTACCAATCACTAACGATAATCACCACAATCAGCTGTCGCTATACTTCACCAACTAATGTCATCATTCACGACTATAACTAGTTATTACTATCGGCCACCTCAATTATTAGTTGCCACCACCAACTATCACAATCAACAATTTATATTTATTACAATCACGACTAGCTACTACCTAAAATCACCACACCATTACCAAACACAATTTGAAGCCCCAATCGGTACCCACAACCACTCTCGCTAGCCATCATCACACACACACACACACACATATATATATTACTCCCTCTGTCCCAAAAAAGATGTTTTTGATTCGGATTATGAGGATCAAACTAACTAATATCCGTTGTGAATTCGGACATAAAATCTTTAATTTTTTTTGAAATAAAAATTAATATTTCGAAACTACATAAATACTACACCTTATAAATCACAATAATTAACAATAAAAAATATTAGAAAATATTTAAAAAAATGATGGTCAAAGAAAATATTTTTTGACTGCCCAAATAGCAACTAAGGTAATCTTTTTGAGACGGAAGGAATAGATTAATTAAATTATTATTTAAAATTTATATCTATTACAATTTTAAGACAAGTTTTAATACTCAGATGTTGAAAAAAATAAAGAGTCATAATTTTATATCATGACCAACCAAAAAGAACCAACCAAAGTAAATAAACACCAAAAAGGAAAAATGGAAACACAAACAAATAAAAGGCTTAATGCATATGCGGCCTCTAAACTTGCCCCCCCCCCCCCCCCTTTTTTTTTTTTTTTTTTTTTTTCATTTTTGCACCTAAACTAAGTGTTGTTACTATTTAACTCCTAAACTTGGCCTAAAGTGTGTCTATCAAACACAATCCGATTTACATAATATGTATGGTTAGTTTCAATTTTGTTTAGCCTTGCGCGTGAATATCAATCGCATCCTACGTGAAAAATTCAACTAATTAAAAGACCCCACCTATTTTAATTATACACAAAAGACTGCACATACATATGGAGGAATTAAATATGCAAGATTTAGCCTGCTATCATTTCTTCACGACTAGAAAATATACAGATCAGATGTTAGAATCTTCACTTACTATATTAGAGGTTCAGATCACATAAGAAAATTGAACGTGCTCACATGAATAGGCTTCCGATGTACACATAAGATGTGATTTTCTGCATCAGATGTATAATTAAAATGGGTGGTGTTTTAATTGGTTGAAATTTTCACATAGGATGCGAGTGACATTCACGCGCAAGGTTAAAAAATAAAATTGAAACTCCCTATATATATTATGTAAGTCGGATTGTGTTTGATAGATACACTTGAGGCCAAGTTTAGAGGTTCAATAGAAACAATACTTAATTTAGGTGCCAAAATAGAAAAAAGGGGCAAGTTTAGGGGCCGGATATGCATTAAGCCCAAATAAAATGAGTGCGGTTATATTGATTGTATTTGATCGACACACTTGAACCAAGTTTAGAGGTTCAAGTTGAGGTATCAAAATGTAAAAAAAGGACAATTTTAGGGGCCGGATATGCATTAAGCCCAAATAAAATGAGATTAGGCCCTTTGCTTTTTGGTCTACTATTCGTGTGATCATTGTGGTAGTTATCTCGTGCTGGTTCTGTTGTGTAGAAAAGGAGTGCGCTATTTGGTCCCTCCATCACTTGAGGTACGCACATTTCCAATCCTCACTAATCTTCATTCCCACCACTACTTTCTCCGATTTGCTCCTCTATCTAGGGTTTTCTTCTCATCGCTTTTAAACATTTAAATAATGAGTTTTTAGACTTTTAAGCAATCTGCATTCAAACAACTGGTATAATCAAACACCTGATAATTCAGGTAGGAAACTCGCAAAAAAGTGATACTTGGACCATTACTTTTCTTCAATGCTCTGCCGGATTGTATAAGTGTGTTGTGCATTCTGTTTGTTGAACACTATACTGAAGGAGTCTTATTAGTATGGTGAAGGAAAATAATTATGTTGATATGGTAGATGCTACAGTACAGTGTAACACACTTTGTGATCAGTACCATTCAAACATGCGGGGAATTAAATTCCTAGTACTTCTTTTTATTCATACATTTGCAATGTCGTATGATAGTTTATTTGTTTTAAGGATGCCAGTGCTCGTTTGATACAAGTTTCATGTGTCTAGTGCTTCGGAAGTTTGATTAACTCTATTGTATAAAAGAAAGCAAAAGTTCTTTTTTGTACTTGCTGGGACTTAGATGTATGGCGAGAACATGTTTCATAAAGATGCACAATCATGTCATTGCTTTCTGCAACTTAGGAGCGACAATGCACTTAAAAAGGGTCGTTTGGTTGCTGGTTAGAAAGGGAATTATTCATGTATTAAAACTAGCATAGTTAATACCATGTTTGGTGGCTTTTTAATTGCTTTGTATAAAATTCAGCACACCAAGTACGGTGTTTGGTTATCATTTTCCAATCCTACATAACTAAAACATGTATAAAGTTATGAGTCAATTTATGTATTATATTATGTAGGGTAGAAGATACTAATACATGAATGACTCATATTATGTAGGGTAGAAGATACTAATACATGAATGACTTAGCCCTGCATCACAAATACCTGCATAACTCTAACCGGTAACCAAACAAAACTCTCATATGTTAAGCAGCCTTTTCACTTACTCCAAATACAAAAGAAAAAAGGTAAAACATGTAACACAGCACACCATGTGGAAAGGTAATGAAAACATTAGAGGACTTTTTTTGTAGTGGCTGGATGCTCATGAGAGTAATTGATTATCATTTGTTGTTTATGCAGTTGTTGCTTTGGAAGCCAAGGTCGTGTGAGCAGCTTGCAGCATGTGGAAAATCAATTGAATCTTTTTTACTAGGAAAACACAATTACAGATGGCAGCACAGGTGGCTTTCACTTCAAGTTTTAAGCTGCTTGACAATGGACAGCTCTCGAAACAACAACTCTTCATGCCTAAAAGCTCACTTATGTTGATGCACAGGTCTTGTTTCCTGATCTAGCCACTTAGATTTCTCTGGATATAGTTGCAAAAGATAATAATGTTAAAGATAGCCTGAAGACTTTGTCACTCTGAAGCTTCTTTAATCCCTTAGAGTTGCTGTTTATAGAGTTTAAATTTGCTGTTGCATAGCCGTCAATATAATGAGGTCATTCCCATTTAAAAATTATAGAAAAAACTTTACCTTAGTGATGCTGATACTCACCATCCGTGGCTCAGGGGATTTTGCTTTGAGAGTTGTAAAATATCTCGCTTTCCATCATCGAGCATTTGGAAGGTCATTACTCCGTACTTAATAAAGCTGGAGAGAAGATCAAACATGCAAAGGTGCAAGAGACGCTTTTGCCTCGCTTCTCTGGTTGATGCTGATGCTGTAGTAATTTCTGAATGGGTTCCAACCATTGACCAAATGCTCCTCATGACCAGTATATTCCTTACATATATAGCTGGAGTAATACCTTCTGAAAAAAGTTCTCCTTTAGATCCTGGAGGCAACGCCCAAAGTGGAAATGTGGACACTGACGGGACATCCTTTTTGGGTAGGTAAGAATGGTTGTTAGGCGAGAGCTTATTTGAATTGGTATTGTTAGTTGACTGAAAAAAAAAAAAAAAAGAAAAAAGAAGAAGGTGCTTTGCAGTCTCTTGACTCTGTTTGGTCTATGTATCACTTTTCATTGTTAGACCTATGTATCAATTTTTACATTGTTAGATCTTTTCCATGTTTAAATGCAGTGTGAGGACAAGCAATGATCGCATCGGCATAGAATTTGCATGGGATGTAGTAAATGGAAAACTGATGAATTCTTTGTCTTCCATAAAACGAGTAGATCTTGGTGCTATGAGCGTTGAATCTGAACAGAACCTTGGAAAACAACCTTCAAATTTGGCCGTGCTTGCTCAAGGTCCAAGATTAAGGCTGCTGTGGACATCTTTTCAGTTACTCAAGCAAGAGGCAGGCACTGTCTCTATCATGGCCTTATGCATTTAGATAAAACATCTTGGTGATACTATAAACTGGAAGAGTCCTGTTGGATACAAATAAATAAATAAATTAGGAGCTATAGTCTCTTTTCCCAAGGAGTGGTTACATATACTATAAACTTGACATTTGGAGCATGGATAACATAACATGGCCGAACATTGGGTAATACAACATGGGTGGTTTGGCTTTGATACCTTCTTGAGAAAAAAGCCCATACAGTTGACTGATGAGTGCTACATTGGTTGGGGTATGAACTATAGTCTCTTTTCTTGGTCTTGGACAATTATCATCTTATGAGCTAGTGTTGGGGATTGAATAAGGTCTAATGTCCATTCTTTTTAACATTCATGGTAGCAAAGTCTTCCCCATCCCTGTTGTTGGGTTTTCAGTATTGTGCTCCCACGTTGTATTATCCACTCTCCAGATGTGGTGTTAGAATCTCACAATGATTGAGGGTATGAGTTGTAGCCTTTACAAGGTCTTGGACAATCTTCACCTCATGAGCTAGCTCTTAGAATTGAGTTAGGTGTAAGGTCCTTTTCTTTTATGTTAAGCCTAAGTCCATTTCTTAATAGGTGTCATTGACGTATAGTTTTGTACTTTTATTTTTCCTTTCCTTTTCTGTCTTTAATAATGGGTTTGCACCTTTACAGGTTGATAGTATTTCTACAAATGCTGTTACCTTCGGCAATGATAACTCTTTGGCCATATTTAATGATGTCATTCAGAAGTTGTGCCAGCCTTTATGTGTTACTTGGCTGGAAGAGGAACTCTTTCTGAGAAATGGCAAAACTAACACGGTATGACTTGAAATATGTATTTATATTTTAGGAAAGAACATGAGGCTGCAAGTCTGTATTATTTAGATCTGTCTTCTTCCTATTACATTGTCAGGAATGTCTTTCTTCAGCAGTTAATAACTTAGATGAATATGGAGTTTTAACGAACATCAGAAAGTCAGGGAAGGAGCATCTATTTGCTGAATTGATCTGTGTTCTTAGCTTTGGTTCTCTCCGGTAAGACAATCAACCCTTGCTTCTCTTAGTCATGAATGTACAATGAATAATGTAATTCTTTTTTTTTTTTCCCTTTACTTTTCTTTGGGCTAAGCCATCACTAAACCTGCTGTCGACAATATTCCTGCTATATTCATGTATACGTACTTTTAGCAGAACGGGTTGCCTTTATGATTCTTTCATTTTGAACCGACTGTTGGAGCTTTTGATGTTTTTTTTTTTTTTATGTTGTGCTCCTGAGTCCAGTCTATCTGTCTGAACAAATCTCTTGTTGAACTTTGCTTGAAAATCTTCTTTTCGGCTTTTACTTTTTGAGAGAATATATCGGTTCCACGTTGGTTGAGTAAGAGTTTCCTAAAGGATTTATGAGGTTTTGAGCTATTCCTCCCATTACCTTATGGGTTTGGGATCCTAAGATTCTTTCACATTAATATTAGAACATGTCAGCACTCGCGCCCACAGCTCGAAGAGGTGGCTTGGGCTCGAGGGTCGGAGTGCCAACTGCCAAGAGTGATGGCCTAGACCTAAGGAATGTGTGCCAGTTGTGATAAGCGGGTCAATTTAAATTTGTAACAAACCAACTTGAACTAGGACCGATCCCATATCAATTTCATAGATTGAATTAACATTTCCATTTAGCAAGCTAGTCTTTTAGGTTGTGCTTTCAGGTTCAGTTTATAACAACTGGGATTAGAGTTAGTAGAGGTTCTTGAAAGTGGAAGAGGGGGGTGGGTGAATTGCACTGATTCAACTCTAAGTAAAAAAATGCGTTATAAAATTTCAGTCAAGTAACTTTTTCAATCTTACACTTGGAAATTTCTAAGAAAGTTTTTCTGGAGACCCTTTTTTTTTTTTTTTTTTCAAGATCAGATGTTCTGGAGACCTTTCAATTGTATATGAGGAATTATTCTTGTCTGGAGAAATTAACTTATTGCTGGCAAGTTCAAAGAACTATAACAATAGATAATCAAAATCAAGATATTAAATGGTAGAATTGATACAAAATATTTGGCCCAGGGCTTTGGTTTAACGAAGGATTTGCGTAATGTAGATTAAATGTTCCTCTACACCTTTTCTTTTTTTTGGGAGGTTTCTTTAAATGAATCTAGTTTCTGAATTTTATGCTCTACTAAACCCTGAATGTGAAGTTTCTATTGGGCATATATCCATTTCGAAAATTTAAACCATGTGAACAGTAGAAAAGGAATTAGAACAAGTATGACTGTAGGGGCATACAGGCCATAGAAGAATTATGATAGTAAATTTTACATGAGTTACCCAACTTGTTTTGTAGGTTAATTTTTCGAAAGCTGCCTACCTTGTCAATTGGACAAATTTTATGGCATTTAAGAATTTGAATATGTTGATCATATTTGGTTGCTCTTGGTTGCATGTTTATATCAATATCTGATGGCTTTATCAATCAATACATAGAGATTTATCCATATGGGCAAGTTATTCACACTATTTTAGAAACCACCTCAGACTGCACTTTTTGGTGTTCCTCCCCGTTTATGTAAAGATAAATCAAATTTTTCTATTTTCCTTGTCAAATAGAAAAAATTGATTTATCTTTACATAAACGAGGAGGAACACCAAAAAGTGCAGTCTGTCAAAAGAAAAAGACTATAGTAGTATGAATAACTTTTAGGTGGAATAGTCTAGGAGACCCTTGTTTTTTTTTTGATGAAGTAAGAAGTTTCCATTAAGAAAGGCAACTGGAAGGTGCCATTTACAAAAGCAAAAGCTTGGGAGCTTTTGGAGCAAAAACAAAAGCTAGTAAGCTTTTGGAGAGGAAACTAAGACTATGCAAGAACCATGGAGCTAACAAAGTCCAGGTAATTGTCAATGCTATTAACAGGGGAGTGAAAGCTCCAACTGAACAAAACTACTAAACAACTAGCTTTTAGAGCATGAAGAGGAGTTGAAATCCCATCAAAACACCTGCGGTTTCTCTCATTCCAAGTAACCCAAAAAATGACGGCAGGAACCATCTTCCAGACCTTTTTGATGGCTTTGTCAACTCTCCAATGATTCCAACTGATATATGCTTCCTTTATGGACTGCGGCATGGTCCATACTAACCCAAAAATAGCACAAAAGAAGCTCCAGATCTCAGCAGTGACTGGACAATGTAGCAGCAGGTGGTTGACAGTCTGCAAGCTTTTGTGGCAAAAAAAGCATCTATTAACTAGAATTATTTTCCTTCTGCTGAGGTTATCCTGTGTAAGAATAGCTTCCCTGAGGGCACACCATGTGAAGCATGAGACTTTGAGAGGCATCTTTGTCTTCCAAACATGTTTCCATGGCCATTCCTCTAACAGACCGTTCTGAGAGCACAAAAGATTATAGCTTTCTTTGACGGTGAATCTCCTTTGTTTAGAAACTCCCCATAAAATCCTGTCAGGTGTTTGATCATCCATAGTAAATTCCCCAAGTGATGCTAGAAGAGCAATCGCGTCGTTTATCTCCCAGTCATTGAGATTCCTTCTAAGTGTTGGCCTCCAGTTATTATTCTCTCTGTACTCTGCAATAGTAGCCTTCCGATTGATAGCAATTTGGTACAAATCAGGATAGCAATCCTTCAAAGCTTCATTTCCAATCCACCTGTCCTCCCAGAACTTCACATGAAGCCCATTACCAACTTTGTAGGATATATTCTGGAAGAGAACCTGATGGAAGCTGCTGATGTGTTTCCATGGCCCAATACCGTGTGGACATGTGCTCTTCTTTGGACTCCAATGATTTAGGGCTCCATAGTTGACAATGATGATCTTTTTCCAGTAACCCGCTTCAGGTTGTCCATATCTCCACAACCATTTCATCAATAGACTCTGGTTATGCAGCATGAGGTTCCTGATTCCTAGACCTCCAGCAGATTTTGGCTGAGTCACTATTGGCCACTTGACTAGTGAGAACTTGTGGGTTTCACTGCTACCCTCCCAAAGAAATTTCCTTCTAATCCTGTCAAACTGCTTTAGGATAGAGCTTGGCATAGGAAATAAAGACATGATGTAGGTCGGGATGCTGTCTAGAACACTGTAATCAAAGTCAATCTGCCTGCCATTGAAAGGTATTGCATCTGCCAGGTAGCAAGCCTTTTTTCCGCTCTTTCTAACACCCCATTCCAGATTTCAATGGATTTGAATTTGGCTCCCAGAGGTAAACCTAGGTAGGTAGTCGGGAGTGAGCCAGTTTTGCAGTAAAGAACATCTGCTAACTCTTCCAAGTTTTGAACCTCGTTAACAGGATAGATGATGCTTTTTATCATGTTGATATGCAGACCTGACAATGCCTCGAACAACAGAAGTAAGAGGTTGAGGTTGATAACTTGAGATTTTTCCGCACCACAAAAGATCAAAGTATCATCTGCATAAAGCAGATGTGAAACATTGATTGAGCTAGTTGGATTTCTGCCCACCTGAAAACCTTGAATCCATTGTAGCTCCTTGGCCCTACCCAGCATCTGTGTAAGGCCTTCCATAGCCAAAATGAAGAGGAAAGGAGAGAGGGGGTCTCCTTGTCTTAGGCCTTTCTCCGGGGAAAAGAAGCCTACAGGACTCCTGTTAACTAGCACCGAGTATTTCACAGTTGAGATACAAAATTTTATCCACCTAAGCCACCTGTTACCAAAGTTCATTTTTTTGAGGATGTCAATGAGGTATTTCCAGCTCAGTTGATCAAAAGCTTTTTCAATATCTAATTTGCACAATAGTCCTGCTTCACCACTTTTAAGCCTCCAGTCTAGAACCTCATTAGCAATTAAAGAAGCATCTGTTATCTGTCTGTCCTTGAGGAATGCACTTTGCTGCTCTGAAATCAGCTTCCCTGTGACTTTCTTCAATCTTTCGGCCATGGTCTTAGCTACAATCTTGTACACGCTACCAATTAGGCTAATGGGTCTGTAGTCCCTTAGCTCTATTGCCCCTTTCTTTTTAGGGATGAGGGCTGTGAAAGATGCATTACAAGATCTCTCCATGTGGCAATTGAGATAAAAATGATTGAGCGCCTCCATTAGATCTGCCTTGATGAAGCTCCATGCCTTTTGAAAAAATGCCATAGTGAAACCATCCGGGCCTGGTGCTTTGTCTGGGGCACATGAATTTAAAGCAGCCAGAACTTCTACTTCCTCAAAATGTGCTTCCAAACTCTCTCTTTCAATTGCTGATAAAGAGGCCACACCTTCAAAATCTGCAGTGGGTCTCCAATGTTCCCTTTCTTTGTAAAGCTTCTGGTAGTATTCCAGAATTTCCAGCTTGATCTGGACCTTGTCTTCCACGATGTTTTGCCCCACTAAGAGTCTATCAATGCAATTGTATCTTCTTTGAGAGTTGGCAATTTTCTGGAAAAACATTGTGTTTTTATCACCCTCCTTAAGCCATGTGCATCTGGATTTTTGCCTCCATGACGTCTCTTCAGCTAAGGCAATCTGATGCAATTCCATTTTTAAGGTAAAAGCTTTTTCCTTTTCATCTGCTGACTGAGGTCTTTGATCAGCAGCTTGATCAAGGTGCTGCAAATCATCTAATGCTTTCCTCCTTCTGGTTTCTAGCTTGCCATACACTTCTCTGTTCCAGACAGATATGTCCTTCTTTAGGGACCTGAGCTTCTGTAAAAGAATAAAATCAGGGGAACCAGTGATAGAGTAAGATTGCCACCATTCTTTTATCATGTCCATGAAACCATCTGCTTTTAGCCACATATTTTCAAATTTGAAATAAGAGGGTGAAGGTTCCCAATCTCCACACTCCAGGATGATAGGTTTGTGATCTGAAATCACCCTTGGCAACGCTAGCTGCTTCACATCTTTAAATGCGTCACTCCATTCGTTAGAAAATAAAAATCGATCTATTCTTGATGCTTGAGAATGATTTTCTCCTCTTGACCAAGTGTATTGTGCTCCTTCTAGAGGGGGGTCAATTAATCCCAAGTCCAAAATTAAGTTGGAAAATTTACACATTGCCCTGGACCTTGTGGAGCAGTGAAGTCTTTCACTTTCATACCTACATACATTGAAATCTCCCCCAGTTACCCACTGATCCGACCATAGTCCTCTAACTCCTGCCAAAACTCTTTCCTTTCTGGATTAGAATGAGGACCATATACCCCTGTGAAGGCCCATTTGAAGTCTTCAGTTAGACTTTCAAATCTGCAGGTCAGTGAGTATTCCCCGGATTGAGTATCAACACATTGCCACTGCCTTTTGTCCCATAAAATTAACATTCCCCCTTTGCTTCCAATAGCCTTATGTTCAACCCAAGATATCCATCTGCAGCCCCAAATCTCTCTAATTAGAGAGCTGGTCCAATTTTCGATTTTAGTCTCTTGAAGGCAGACAATATCAACTCTCCATTTACGAATCAATGACTCCAAAGTCCTCCTTTTATTTCTGTCGTTTAGCCCCTGCATATTCCAACTCAAGATTTTTATTCTCATCTAGGTTGAGAATTGTGGAACCTGCCCCGGCCTTTCTTCTGAAGACCCCATTCCAGTTTTTTTAGCTCTGCTTTCCCTTTATTTCTCCCTTTTTTAGGACTGGCAGCTCCCTGTGCCTCCTGTTGTTGTTGAGCCAATAATTGTGCCTTGCGCCTCTCCTCCATCCTTAGAATAATATCAAAGAGGTCATGTTCAAAACCTGTGGCGTTTACTCCGAATAATTTGCAAGCTTTAACCATCGTAATTTTAGTCCACCTTGATGTTTCCACCACTGTTGGCTTGTCCACCACTTGCATGCAAATATCTTCTTGATCATGCCAGGGAAGAGGGAGAAATTCACTAAAGGAATGTAGTGAAAAATCTGAATCCAAGTCATTCTCAGAGGGGCGAGAAGGTGGCTCCGATTCGTCATCTGCATCGAGTTGGGAATAGGATGGTTCCCCCCTTTCTTCCTTGCCCTGAATAGATGATGCTAGAATTTCTTCTGAGAGAAGATCGAAAGAATTATGATGCTCTATGGAATAATCCCTTAGCAGACAGGGATCGTTTTTATTAATAACAGACTTTGCCTTCCAGGTTGGATAATAGTTGGCCCTTTTCCTTTGTTTTCTTTGTTTTGGGCCTTTTGAGTAGTAACCACTTTGATGGCCCAATAAACCTTTTCCTTTAAAACCTTGGTATTTAGGCTGCTGCTTAAGAATAGGTTTTGTAGGGCCAGATGAATTTAAATTTGGTCCCCTTACCTGCTTCTTCACTGGAATTGGGTCCCAAAAAGTCCTGTCCCTATCAGCTTTCACGCTACCCAATATTCCTGCGTTTACCTCTGCTGCATCTGTTGACAAGTGATGCTGGCATGGACCAGTGGGTAATGGAGTTGCCCGGATCTCCGTAATTACCACAATTTCAAATTCCTTCCCCCCTTGGATTAATCTGACCTTCGCCGGAACTTGGTTGCCGGTATTTTTAACACATAAACGAGCCCAAATAAGGTGATTTCTCTTTCTCGTGTCTTCATCTTCCCCGACGTAGCCACCACACTGGTCCCCAATACTTCCGAAGGTTTCCGTTGTCCCATGCACTAAGGGGAATGCCAAAAACGTTGACCCAAAGAAACTCCGGACGGCTGGATTCTGATTTAGTACCAAACTCCGGTGACCACCATTGCAAATCCAAATGTCTCCCATTCCAGAACCAGTTCCCAGCCTTAATTCTCATCGCCTCTTGTCTCGAAGGAAGTTCGAAAAGAAAGGTATTGTGATCGATTGGGGTAACTTTCAGGCCAGCTGTAATTTTCCATCGACCCAGGAACCACTTTTGAATGGTTTTTGTGTTAGGGCCAATGTTGAAAGGGTTATTGAAGACACCTATCAAACATCTGGAGAGTGGGTGTTCTGGGTCTTTGAAATTAGAAGTAGATGATGAAGACAGATCTGGCCAGCTCTCAATTTTAGCCGCTTCAAAAAATGTCTTCAAAAGTGGGGATGCTGGATGAAGAGGACCAGTGATGTTGGAGTGCCCTAGAAAACGAAGAATTTTTCCTGCAAAATCCACCCAACCGCTGTTGTAATTCACCTCTGGAATGATCACCGCCGACTTCCTTTCACCGCACCATACCTCAATTCTAACAAATCTGCCGTAGATATCGAAATTCTGATACACCCTGTAGAGATATTGCTGCTGTTTTCTACCCCATCTTCTGTAGAGATCCCCTGCCCCCCGTGATGCTTGCCTCATAGCATCACATATCCACCGAAGATTGTTCTCATCGATGTTGATTCTGCTGGTGAATCGTTTGCTCCTTTCGATGAGGGAGAACCATCTATTCTCTGTGTTCCCGATGTTGACGAGTTCAAAAGATTTTTCCCCTGAAATGAAAAATGCTTGCTTGCCCATGGTAAGGACCAGAAGAAGGTCTTCCCAAAAAAGTTTTAGAAGGAGAGAGAAAAGGTGGGCACATCTCCCAAGTCAGAGAGAAAAGTTAGAGAGAACATTTTTTAGACAAGAGTTATTAACGCCCCCTAGGAGACCCTTGTACTTGTCCTGATTTGTCATCCCGGTGTTTGTACTTCTCTCAAGTTTCATCCAGGCACCTGAACATGTATTTTAAACGCTCTGATGATGTGTGTTGCTCACTTGCGCTGACATGGAAAACAAATCAGCTCCACCTAGATAAATTAAAGCCATGTCATCATTTATATTCTTTAAAAATAGCTTTTATGAAGAAAATCAATTTTATTCTTTTTTCTTAAAAAAGGGGAAAATCTCAAATCTATCTTCTCCATAGTAGCCTTGTGATTTTTTTCTCCAAAACCTCTAATCAAATCCAAGATTTTCAGTTTTACTCCTTTTCAAACCACCAACAATCACCTTCTAAAGTCACTTCATTCCAAAAATTTCGATTTTCTTGATAAAATCCATTCCAGGTGATCGAATTTCGAATTTTACATCTGGGTCTGCTGTTTTTATGCTCTAAATTTGACTTCTTTTTGGTGAAAAAGCTTTCTTATTTTTATAAATGGTGGAAGTTGCTGGGTAGATTCATCGGTCCATTGAAGTGATTGTCTAGTAATGACTTTCTATTTGCCCCTTAAGGGTGGTGGTAGTGGTTGGGGTGGGTGGGGGGGGGGGGATGGGGGGGCATGAAGAAGAAGAACATGGCAGGGTGGCTGCGTGGGGTGGGGGGGGGATGATGAAGAAGAACACGGGGACTGTGGCTGTGTGGGGGTGGGGTTGGTGGTTGGGGACGATGAAGAAGATGAACGGGAGGTTGTGAAATATGTTTTCTTATTTTTGTTTTCTTCTTTTTTTTTTTTTCTTAAAATCTTTATTTTTTTATTTTTTATGTTAACATTGTCAAAATAAAAAAATCTTCATTTTTTAATCAAAATTTTTGCCTTACACTTGCTTTATACGCGTGTATTTACGCACTTTTGCCAACACAGCTAACTTAGTGCCACATGTACTTGGTCAACGGTCAGAGGGGTTTAAAATACATGTTTTGGACATGTTCAGGGGCCTGGATGAAACTTCGAGAAGTACAAACACCGGGATGACAAATCAGGACAAGTACAAGGGTTTCCCAGACTATTCTGCCTAACTTTTATTTTTGACAGAACATGATTGCAGATGGATTTCAAGCCAGACAGTAGGATCTAGGCAGAATTGCATGCCAGTTGCCAAGTGGTTAACTGAAAGTATGTGATCTTCATTAATTGATGAGATTCTTTAACTAATTCGAATATTCATGAAGGTAATTGAAGTATTGGAAGACCTTAATTGTCATTTCAAATTGTCACTTTAGCAGCAATAAAGTGTAGCTTCACCGAAACAGAACAAAGTCCTGACCCGTTACTGTTTCTTATGTTCTCATCGCAGTTGGTAGGGTTTAATGTCCTCTTTGGAGTTTGATTCCCAACCAAAAGATAAATTACCCAAGAATGGCCTTAATGTTCTCTAATGTCTATCATGGCAGGAAAGCTGGCCTTTATAATGATAGCTTGTTTATGGAGCACGGAGTCCTTATTCTGGAGGATTTGGTGATAACGTTGGCAGATGGGATTGCAAGCATGTATTTGGAGCTTATATCTGTTGATAGTAGTGTGTCAAATGAAATGAACAACCTTGGGTTGAGTTTATGTACATTGTCAACCCGAGCACTTCAGAAATTACGCAATGAGGTATTATATTTCTCTGTGGCTACAATCACATTTTTTAATTGTTTATCATGGACCCTCTTTGTATATATACGCAACTTATCTTCACTCGGAATAGTATTTTGTATTTCTTATGTATTTTTCTTCACCTGCACTCCGGTCAATGATATTGGCTCAAATCTTTGAGATCGGATCTCTAGAGACAAAAACACTAGGTGATTTCGTCCTATTTGCCTAAGCCTTGGTAAGAAAAGTTACCCAGTACCTATGTTGGTCGGAGGTAGCAGGTGTTATGGAATAGTTAAGGTGCACGCAAGTTGGTCCAGACACTACTAAATGGCAAAAAAGGGCAGCCCCGTGCGCAAAGGATCCTGCGTTAGCAGGGTTCGCGGTAGGGCGGTACCCCAAGGGGTGTGATGTGGACAGCCTATCCTAATGCAAGCATTAGTGGCTGCTTCCACGACTCTAACCCCTGACCTATAGGTCACACGGAGACCAAAAAAGAAAGATATTCATCTCCACCTCACTTCAATGGAGACTGCAAGTTCTGCTATATTTTCTTTTCTATGCTTATGTCAACGGTTGGTGGTCACATTTCAGTTTTTTCCTTATCTTTCATAGTAAAATTTTAGACTAAAGTAATCAACGATGGTGTAATGATCTTTTTTTAGTAAGTTGGTATGCTGGACTGGTCTTCTAATGAATCTGAAAGAAAAGTTGAAGCCTTCCGAAGAAACAAAAGTTTGAGATAGCATGTATAATTTTTTTTGAAACTGGTAACTGTAATCTATAAGTTCGAGATACCCTGTATAATTGACACGGTTATGCATAAACATGTAAATTTCATAGTGTAAATGTCAAAATGCACGTCCACTTCTTGCATTTTCCAGAATGCTGCTCTAAGTGGATATATCTTTTAGGGATGGAAACAGGGATTAAATAAAGTTTCACATGTCAACTACAGTTACTTTCTCTACTGCAGTTTCTGGGATTGTCGACTGACGAAGCGGTAGAAAAGCCGTCGGAAATAGGTAAGTTTTGACGGTTTTCGACGCCTTTGGAAAGATCGGAAGTCAACTCACCAAAATGATTTTCAATGGAAATGATATGGCTGACGATAGTGGATACTTTCCGAAGACGAACTTTTGACGACCAGTCCATTTGTATATTAAAATATTGTTTTCCATTCGACAACAACAACAACAACATACCCAGTATAAAAGGTAGGGAGGCTGTTTCGGATAGACCCTCGGCTCAAGAGAAGGTGCCAAGACAACAATAATAATAGGCAGTAATAGCAACATATAATAAGATAAATGAAGTTAAACAAAGAAAGAAAGAAAGAAAGAAACAAGCAAGCTATATTAGAGATCTAAAAAAAATAAGCGAGTGAACAAAGATAATAATACTCCTAATACGGAAAAGAAATCCTCGCGGCCCCCTACTAGCCCTCTATCCTGATACTCTACCTCCACACCCTCCTATCACGGTTCATGTCCTCGGTAAGCTAAAGTAGCGCCATATCCTGCTGCATCACCTCTCCCTAGGCCTTCTTTGGCCTACCCCTCCCTCTCTTCAGGCCCAGCACTACCAACCTCTCATACCTCCTCACTGGGGCATCAACGCATCTTCGCTGCACATGGCCGAACCATCTCAACCTTCCTTGGCGCCTCTTGTCCACTGCTGGGGCCACAACTACTTTGTCCCGAATCACTTCATTCCGAATCATTTCTCTCCTGGTATGCACGCACATCTATCTCAGCATCCGCATCTCTGCTACCTTCATCTTCTGGACATGAGCTTTCTTAACTAGCCAGCACTGTTGGAAGTGTTTTGGTTATGTTCTACTATCATTTTGTTTGTTGAAATTGACAGGTTGCGCGGTAGCTTCAAAACAGCATTTTAATATAATGCAATTTTCGGATTTTCGACTTAAGGCTGTCAAAAAAGTTAAAACAATTAAAAAAATGATTTTCTTGATGGTGTAGCCATCAGTGTTGCAACACTTTTCGGCGCACTGCCGTCTGACAAGCAAAATATTACTCCTTCCTTTTCTATTTAAGTATGCTACTTCCCTTTTAGTCCGTTCAAAAAAGAATGTCTCTTTGTATATGTGGTACTCCATTCACGTTTAGTTGTCCACTCTAGCATATCAAGAGAAAAACAATTTCGTTTTCCTGTTTTACTTTTAGCATTAATTACTCATTTCAAATCAATTTTCAAGACCATTAAGACTATATACTAATTAATATGGGCATCATGCCAAAGTATGCATTTCATTTATCATTTCTTAAGGGGTGTGCAAAGTCCACTGTGGACAAGTAAAAGTGAAAGGAGGGGGTAACTCTTTAATTCCAACATCCTACATGGTATATTTAAGACCACAAGATTCGAAGGGCATTTTGGAAGATTATATATCTTTAGTTTAAGATCACAAGATTCAAAATTCTTTCTTATTTTCTTAAACTCCGTGTCAGACTGTCAGTCAAACTAAAACACTTAAACTAAAACGGAGGGAGTATCAAAGTTTTCAATGGCCTATCCGTTGAAAAGGTGAAATATATATTTTTAAAATTTAGTTTTTCGGCCCCTCGCCATGAAAAATGGATAACAAGTATTTTAATATACCGACAACCTGGTTGTCAAAAACCAGTCGTTAATATTTCCCCATAGAAGTCTGTCGAAAAGTATCAAACCATAACTAGCCCTTTCGCATGCCAAGGGTAGTCAAAAAGTATCGATTACATATCATTTCCATCGAAAATTCATTTCGACGAGCTTGTTTTTGACCTCTCCAAAGCCGTCGAGAAACTGTTTCAGAAGTTATTACATTTGACGGCTTCCTCCCTCGGAAATCCAGAAAACACTAGCTGTGAATTGTCTTGTTAGCTGATATGCTGAGGTGGCTACTTTCTTTCTGATTAACTGAAACTCTCCTTGTCTGTCAAAGCGTTTCATGGACTTCAACTTTGTTTGGCTGAATATTTGGGTTCATGTGATGTTTTATTTAATTGCTACTTATATATTGGAAGTCTGGACTCTGGGCTGCTACTGCACTATCCTGCTTTGCTGAAACTACGGAGATCTAGTGATCTGTATTGAATTACGAGGATAGTTGCATTCTGCAGATGAGATTATCTCAAAATGGGGAACGACCAATAATTTCTAATGCTACATGAAAAAGACATATTTTCGTATTAACTGATGTTGGATGAACTTAGTGGAAGAAATGCATTTAATATCAAAAGATACTCTTGTAAAATCACAAATTTGTTGAAATCTAAAGCTATAAGCCACTTGCTGTGTCTGAGAGGACATGCATTTTGCGATTTATAATATATTGTCTAGTAGTGAATGTTTGCATTTTAAAATGTTTTAACAGGCTGCTTTGAATCAATGGTTGCGTCAGAACATGGAAACAGTTGTTTCCATGTACGAAGATCGGTTTGACTTGTACACATTTCAACTCCAGCTTATCGAGGAATCTAGCAAGAGGAAAGTTCAAAATGTTAATTGGTGGAAGAAGCTTAGGATGATGAGTGCTCAGCCTGTTTTATCTCAATTGAGTACTGTTGTGATCAACCAAATCTCCATACCTGTTAAACGGACCAAGGAACTTAGGGCCTTGACTGGGTGGTAAGTAGAGCCCTTCATTTCTGATGCTTTATTTCGTATCATGTATTTAAATTTTGGTTTTCTTCTTGTGATGCCCTGGGACCTGGGATCTTCTTGGGTAATGTCAAGGTTCTTAGTTATGGATGTTTTATGTTATTTTTGGACTTTAATACTGTGATACTTGAGTCAGGATGTTAGAGCTGTAATTCTACCATAACCTTTACAGATTTTGATTAATAGAAAAACTAAGCTTTGTTTTCACCTTTTGAACTGATATGTCTTTAATTATCTAATACAGATATATAAGATAATGTACTGACAATAGATAGAGGAAATGCATGATTGCTTACCCAGAGAGTGACATGTATAATTGGGACACTAAGGTGACAGAATTGCAATTATAATCTAAGGACACGATAGTAAAGGTTCAAGATCTACTACTGACCCAATTAGGGAATTTTTGGTAAAAATGCTGGCTGTTTTTTGTTTTCATTTTCTTAAGTGATCTGATGTCATGATTTAAATTGTTGAACTACAAGAAATAATGAGAATTTCGTTAGGTAAATATATTTATTGATGCTTTTAAGTTTTAAATATCGTATGCAGTGCAGAACTCCCTAAAAGATTGGGAGTTCTAATGCTGTTCAAACTGAGATATGTTCTTCGATAGCAAGAGTTGTTCTAAAATATTCTGGTTGGCATTGGTCTAATTTAGTTGGTATATTACAGCAGTGGTTATATTGGCATCTCAAGCCATTGAAGCCTTAACGGGCTTTAGGTCTTATTCCTTGGATGAAAATTTGTGGGAGAACTGTTTTCATATGATTCTTGTTACTGATGATCATGTCCCGTTCATACATCATATTTATTTTGAATCATCTGTTAGTGACCTATGTCTTTGCATGTGCAGGCATTATCAAGCCAAAATGTGATGTACTTACTGTCATTATCTTTCTTTACCCTTTCAGGAGATATTACTACAGTCTTCTCCTTGAATTGGCTGATATTGCAATGCCGTTGATAAGAACTGTTATTTCTAAGCTGAGCGATGCCATCTCATTTTTTCTGGTTAGCTTGATAGGGCGGTCTTTGGGGCTTATCTATACGGGGATAAGGCAATCCCTGCGGTGGAAGTAAGAACTAGCAGTAGTCAATTCCCTTTTTGTATCCACTACAAAATTTCTTCATTGTTTATAGATGTACTGAGAGAATATCAGCTTCTATTCTTTTAGGCCCACTTCAGTATTCTCTGGTTAGATTTTTACTTAACAACTTAAGTCTGTTTCCTAGTACTAGTTAAGATTCAAACTGTTGAAAGAATGTCCTAAAAGTTGCTGTTCCTTTTTTCGTTGGCAAGTATTTGTGATTGTTGAAGAATTTTACTTGGGTCATTCGTTTGTCTTAGAATCTGATTTTCGGATTTGAGCCCCTCATACTTGCGTTTTTTCTTGTTGAAAGAATTGAGAGATGCGCACACTAATATGTTGCATCAATTGAATTATCGAAGAGGAAATTTCTTACATCCCGTGGAGAACTTGATCCTTTTTTAAAAAAAATTAGTGGAAGATGAACTAGTTTTCCTGTTACTATTTATCTCACTTCCGGTGTTTCAAAGTCATCATATTTGATCTACAATCTAAGTAGCGGAGAACAGAATTGGCAAAAGAGGAAACAAAAGCAGCAGCTTTGAAATGTGCTGGTCCATATTGAAAGCTCTGCATCCTTTTTTAAACGTGTTCTTTTTCAAATAAAAGCTGCTGGGCAAATATATTTCTGGACCACGTACTCTAGTTTGACAGCTTTCGGTTACACATGATGAAAGTCAGTTTTGATTTACGTTGCATAGGTGTTGGCATGTTGCTACTCTTTTGACCCTTTGAAATAACCATATGTATTATACTGAGAGTTGTCTTCACACTGTTATCTTATAGTAGCATTAATGTCTGGACCCTAGAATTCAAGCTGAAAATCCCGAATTCATGTGAAACTACTGCTAATAATTACGGAAAGTAGAGTGAAATGACAGACAAGACGAGCATATAGATAGATGATAAGAGAAACTCCAAAAGATCTAAAAGCAAAAGATATCAAAGGATAGTCTTTCTGCTGTGGCCCTACCATCTTTTACTCTCTTCAAATTTCTTTCGCTAAGAAACTTCTTAAACCTTAATTAATTCTCAAAATATTTCATAGTGTTTTTACTTTGCATAAAGTCTCCTTTCCCACTTTCCCTTCCCGGGTGGGGTTGGGGTTAGCTGTAAGAGGAAATTGGAAATACTGGATGGGAAAGTTGGGTGGTCAAATAATTACTTTCAAACATTCTTGTTTAGAGGGAGATGAACTCCACAAAAGTTTTAATTAAGAGGAAATACTGCTTTAACAGGCTTTTATATAATCTCTGAGTCTATTTTTTTCGTCAATACGAGTCTATAACCTATTGCGGTGCATAGGAAGATGTATCATCTTTTTTGGTCTAGAAGCTAATGTGATTCTTGCATCATCTTGGTCAAGCGCATTTAAAATGGTTAGAAGCTTAATTAGGATACATTTTTCTTTTCTTTTTTAGCGCATGTGAAATGATTAGAAGATTTTTTATATATTACTCCCTCCGGATAAAAAAGTGTGTCCAGTACTCGGCCTTTTTTTCTTGAATCAAAAAGAGTATCCACATATCAAATCAAGAAATAATTAACTTTATATTTTCAGATTTGCCCCTATCAAGTGTTATGTGATCAAATCCCAATACATATTTAATTAGGGGCAGTTTAGTCAAATTACATCTTTTTGTCTAGGGGTTAGTATTTTCTTAAGGGGTGTGCAAATGACTACAAATGACTAAGTGAACACTTTTTTTAATCTGTAGGGAGTATTACATTTTGTAATGTAAATGTGGTGGTTAGGTTGTGGCTATCAATCGACTTCAATGGATTGTAAGTACCTTGTACAGTCCTCCTCGTATTATGTGGTATGATGACTAATGACATAAGATTTGTGAGTAATGCGAGAATACTTACAAGAAACAGCATTCTCCTCTGCATTTGCTTAATATGTGTCAGTGTCACATTAGGGAGGAGAAGTTGACAAAGTCAGTATCTTAATTTGAGATTCAAAACGGAAAAGCAGGCATGTTTTGTGGGGAAGTTGATGACTTTGATGAGGCATCATTATCCAAGAAATTAATAGAATTGACCTCACACCTCCCATGCATGATTGCATGCAATATGTGGATGGTTTTTCTAAATGGGGAAAAAATAATAGTGAAGGACTAATTATTAAGCAATTAGGATGTGATGACAGAAAAAATCAATGTTGTCGAGTATCGACCACGATATACTAATTATTAATCGTGTGGTGCATGCTTTGACAAGGATATGAAAGATTTGAGGCAGCATGCTGGATTGCTCAGAGCCTCAGACTGATCATCAATCTCATAGGCATGCAAGATTTGAAAGAAAAGAAAGAAAAAGAAGCAGCAGATCTTCTTTTTAAAATGTGTGTGATCGATCAACTAATCTAAAAGTCTAAGCTATTAGAGAAAACTCACTTTTATTCACTTTACAATATCTTTAATATAATATGCCTCTTCATGTTCGGGCTTGATTCTTTTTTTTTTTTTAAGAGCCGAACTCAAAATTAGAACCTTTGTCTTCTCTAATACTATATTAAAGTATGTGACCAACACATCTAAAAGCTTAAATTGTTAGAGACAGCTCACTTTCCTAAGTTATTTATATCCTCAACACTTCTTCATTGATTGTTTATGGCTTCATGTTATACTTAAAAGGGAAAAGTTCCAAACTTTGATGTGATCAGCAGGGGGAAGCAGAATTTGGGGACAAGGGCATTAAAAAAATGGTAAGATGGCATAGCTGGGACTGGGTGTCGAATCCATGATCTAATAAAACATTTTATGAATCTCCTTTGACAACATATTGGAAGCTTTCCTTCTGTTAATTAATTTGGAATCTACTATACATATTTCACCTATCCATATTCCACAATGTAATTTTTTTTATCAAACCTTAGAGGCAATTATGAGTTGTGACTAAAGTAGAAAGAAAATGAGTTTGAGATGACCCTCCGCAAAAGAAGAAAAAAAGGTGGAGGGGCGGGGGGTGGGGGGGGGGAGGGGGAGCAATCATTTGATTAACCTGCAACTGAAGATTAGCTCTTTAAATGTGCCTAATGCATGTGTGCCATATATCTCTCCCACCCCCACAACACATATACACTCCATCAAAGATAAAAGAAAAAAGGAAAAAGAGGTGATGAAGCTTTAGATCATGAAGTGCCATTATCACCTTTATGGGGACAGACTCCCCCCACGCACCTTCACAAACTCCCCCAGTTTTAAGTCTTGGTTTATAATCCATCTTTAGGGCTTATACCTTTAGAAACGCATAAAAGTTATATATATATATCGTTAGTGTAAAATATTTTTGCACCAAAAAATTGTTTTTATCTTATTTTCAAGATTATATATCTCACATTTTAAAAATATGTATTTGTAGATATTCTTTGGATGAACTGATGGGTGTAAAAACTTATTTACATTTATATAACTGAAATTCTTAAAAAATAACTAATGGCCTAATTGGCATTATACATAATATTATTGCATATAATTACCTACAAGTCCTGACAGGCTAGGGACCCTGATTCTACTGGCAAGTTGTAACTCTCCCTTAAAGTGGACAGTTGTATTATACTATTCACTCTCCAAGATGGTTGTATCAGCATAACAAAAACCAAGTGGAGAAATTGATTTTTTTAATAGGATGGCCAAAAGGTTGCAACCTAAATAAAAAATATGTTAAGGATAGCGATTCTTGATGTCAACAATTGATTTGTTGAGGAATATATGCTATTTCTCCTGTCTTTAGAAAAGAGAATTAAATTTCTATTTTGGAATGAAAGTTAGGGAGATAAAAGTCGTATCATGCATTAAAGAAAGAATTGTTTGACCTTGATATTGTAGAAATTCACGATTCTCTTATTTTTACCTATTCGATTTAATTAATATTTATCTTCGTGGTTCGGAATCACACGTCAAAAAAATATGGGAAAGGGGTCAAAAATACCCCTCTACTTTGGGAAAAGAGCTAAAAATATCTTCCGAACTAATTTTGGGTCAAAAATACCCCTCCCGCCATTAAAGTTGTCAAATATACACCTTCTTAACGGAAATTTCCAAACTTCCCAAAATAACCCGATTTCATTTCATAAACTCGTTCCATTATTTAAGCCGACCCAACTAATAATAACCCGATTTCATTTCTTTGAGAGAATTGGAGGGGAATAAGGGGATAGTATGGGTTATTATTTAGTTGGATTGTGTTAAATAATGGAGCCGGTTTAAAAATGAAATCGGGTTATTTTGGGAAGTTTGAGAATTTCCGTTAAGAGAGGGATATATTTGAAGAGTTTAATGGCGGGAGGGGTATTTTTGACCCAAAATTAATTCGGAGGATATTTTTAGCCCTTTTCCTAAAGTAGAGAGATATTTTTAACTCTTTTCCCAAAAAATATCTCCATTCTCTATGACTTGTGAGCTTTCCATGCCATTCCATTATTTCTTGCCTCCACCACCTCTCCCCTCTATGAAAATGAAGAAAGAGGGAAAAAAAAAATGTCCTACAGGTATATATGTATCTGTACTACAGACAAAATGATAAAAATAATTGAACAAAGAAATTTTTTGGCCGAATAGCCATATTCCACCAGGATATTGAAGTAGAAAAACAGTAAAACAAAATAAACAAAAGAAAAGAAAATAGATCCGCTCGAGTTAATTGACTTTGAAAACTTATGTAACACACCTCTACCAAAAAACCATCACCGTGAAATTAGAGTATGGCGGAATGATTGAAATTCCTTCTCCGTTAATTAAAGGTTTTGAGGTTCGAGCTCTTATTATGAAAAAAACTTTCCATATAAAGCGTTTTAAATTTTTGCAGACCCATCCGACATGAATTTGAATTAATCTAACCAACAAATTAAACTTTAGGTATCAGATGATTAAATAAAAAAATTAGCCCTTTTTATTGTGTGAGCAACAGAGCAAGTCCCAAATTTTTTTAATCAATCAACCCTCTTATGAGTCCCACATTAGTAGTTGAAAACGAAAATTAAATTACTTATAGGGTCTCTGATATGTTTAATTAATTATGTGAGATTTTTTGGGAAAAATCGTGCTTGGATCAAACCGAACAGTATATATCCCACCATATTAAGAATTTCTTAGACTACTTTAGCCTCAATTCTTTGGGGCTATCAGGTAGGTCGTACGTAATCAAATTAATGAAAGACATTGGTGGGGGGCATGGATTGGGGATCAATGATATTCAAATAATGCCAGCAAGATTGCTTCTCTAAGGTTGTTGACATTTTAGGACACACAGTTGTGGGCGTTGGAACTTACTGCCATATAGTACTAGCTTATACATAATACATGTAGAAGGTTGAGGAGGCAATTAGGCACAGATATGGATGAGGGGGTGTTGTCTTTTCTTGGAAAAAGTTGAAAATGATTTCTGACTTTTTTGGTGCTAATTAATTCACAAATCATATAGTATTGTAATAATCTTGTCAATGGTTCATTCTTGTTGACTTTCGGCACTCTTTGTTATGCTAATTAGGCAAACTGTCACATGTGATGCAACCCTCTCTTGTACCCTATTTTTGAGACTCATCATTTGAATTATATGTGTTTGCTTACCTTTGCTCCTTCTCCTTTCTTTTGTTTTTCCACATCCACCTCTTCCTTCAACTTTATAATTGTTGTGTCATGCTTACGAAAGTTCATTTATTTCATTTCCATCCAAAATAATGGATTAGTCTATGACCGGTTCATGATAAATGAATACGTTGAAACATGCTATATCATATAGTAATTTTGAAGCTATTTATTTGAAGAGAATGTAAAATTGCATCCAAGAACGTACAGTGTAAAGAAGAATCTAGAATTTAAATTTAATGAATCCATCAGTATCGAAATCAAAATTCTGAATAGAGATTAAAAAAAAATGTAAAAATGTCTCATTGAACTTTTAAAATTATATATGGAATCAAATCTAATTGTTTTCGTATAAAAAATACTGACTTTGGATGCATTCGTTACCAAAGAGCTACATATCATCCAAGTGATGCTTGGCAAAGGGTTTTGACAAAATTAAATTAAATTAAATTCTTGTACAAGAAAAAGACCGAAAATGATTTTAATTTGAGAATTAGTGAATGACAAAAATAACCTTAATGTACTAATTAAAATTTTGTAGTAGCAATAACCAAGTTGATGATTGGGCCGGGAGGTTGCAAAGTAATTTTTTTTTATTTTTATATTGATAAATAGAGGGGGACATCATGGAGACAACACGAAAGCCTATTCAACCGTTTTTGTGCCGGTGGATGGAATATGACCCTTTGCTTTTTGTCTCCTCTTTTTTCCTCTTTAATACTCTCTCCGTTTTAATTTATGCGAACTCATTTGACTAGGCACGAAGTTTAAGAAAGTAGAGAATACTTTTAAATTTGTGGTGTTAAATGAGTCACATATATTTTGTGTGGCTATAAATCATTGCATAAATGTAAATTGTTTTCAAATATAGAAAAATTCATTCTTTTTGACGGATTAATAAGAAATTGGTTACATAAATTGAAAACAGAGTGAGTACAATATACTCCTTCCGTCTCATAATAAGTGTCACTTTAGTCAAAAATACGCATATTAAGAAATCAATAATGTAATATGAAGTTTACCAAATTACTCCTATATAATAAAAATAAATTACTTTTATCTTTTGGTTGGAACATGCAAAAAAATTAAACATTTTGACATTGGGAATCCAACAATACCAAGTTAGTATGTGGCTTTTCCAATTATCATTTAGATGTTACTTTATTGTCTAAGGGTAGAATTGAAAAAAACTAGTCAATTTACGTCTTGATTTCCTAAAGTGATCACACTTATTATGGGACAAAAATTTTTTACTAAGGTGACACTTATTATGAGACGGAGGGAGTAATTCACACTTATACACTATTAGCGTATAAATTTTCCATACTAGTATTAAATTAAATTAGTTCCTTTATACTATTTGATTTAGTCAAATTTATCTTAGCAGATAGCTTTTTTATGACACATTTGATATGTTGAAAAAACTAAAAAGTAGTATAAAATTATTTGCAGGGTGGAGATAGCATTCTGCTTACGCACGGATTCGGCAAGAAGATCTAGTAACTTTGCTGCATATTCTAGTTTGTGTTAAAAAATCTACTTGTTAAGAACATATTAACTTTCTTTTTTAGAATATGGAATTCATAAACTTTAAATCTTAATTGTCCCTGTCTATCATAATCAGTAGAGTTGTGATGATAGTTTAAAAAATCTTAAACCTGTTAGTGTTATAACTTGAAATCCTTTTTCGTTTCATTAACATGAAAATAGAAATAAACAATTAGTAAAGACCCACTATATACCTTTTACCATCCTCGATACCTATCCCGCAGACCCAAATAAAGTTGAACATGATAAAGAAATGACAGCAAACAGAAATAAATTAATTACTAGAATAGAAAAGCAACCGAGTCATTTCAACGGTTTGGTTATACCACAAATTAAATGATATGTAAACTAGTACTAACACACCCTTCAAAGTTATATTTCGAGTTAATTACGTATGCGTACAGCTAATTTGTACGTAAACACACATTATAAATTTGATATTTTCAACAAAAAAAATGAACCTTATGAATCCCAATTTTAGATTCTTGTGTTATTAAGTTTATCATTAAAATATTAGCCATATATATGAACAACTTTCGCAATAAATAACAACACGGATACTTAATCAAATATTGAGCTCCAATAGAATAATTCAAAACCAAATAGTGATAAATAATTTTGTGAATATGGCTGCCCATATTGAGTTTTCAAATAAACAAGTTAAAAAAAAAGTTCCCTTTTGTTTGGAACAGTAATGAGAATGGCATATATATATTTCAATTTCAAAGAAAAGGACGCATGTTAATATTCCGAATAGCCTTTCTTAATTACTCTAACCAGAATTAATCAAGACTATATATGCTTCTACTTTAAAGAGGGTACATACATTGGAATTTTTTATATAATAAGACCCCACCATTATGATATTTGTTAAGTAGCACCTTTTAACCTGAATTATTGCTCCTTTGACGATGTTATAGGCTATAATTTTGGTCAAAGGGTGGCGGAACTTTATCTTTAACCTGGAGCTTTAAACTAAAAAAGATTCTGTAAATTGAATTTAACTTCTTTACAAAGAAGGTGCAAAAGAATTTTCACACCTAAAATATTATTATTATAAGTAACCGTTCATGAAAGGTGGCATTAGTATACCTGAAAATAAGCAAATTACCTGCTATAATAGATTAAATTGTACTGATAGTAATATTTTTACAATATTAGAGTATATATGTATATATCTCATACGTTCCAGTTTATGTGATCATATTTCCTTTTTACTATGTCTAAAAAGAATAATCTCTCTTTTTAGATTTGAAGATAGTTTAACTTAAATTTATCATTTTAATCTTAATGACAACGTTTTATAGAAACATAGATCACAAATTTAAAAGTCCTATATCCGCATAAATATTATAACATTTTTCAGATCACATTTTAAATTTTATGTCCAGTTAAACTGGATCATATATGTATGTATATAAAATGAAGCAAAAAGATTACGTTAAATTCAAATTAAGTATAAATAATGAGTATACTTTTGAATTCCCAATATTGAGGCAAGCTAAGGAGAGTCAAAAGGGAACATATATAAATTGATAAATAAAAGTAAGGGAAAGCAAAAGAAACATTAGTTTTCCAAACTTGGGGCTATATATATATATAGCCTAAGTCAAACAAAGATTTCTTGAGCAACCTGCTAACCCTCAAGAAAAAGCCATCATCTTTTTCTTCCAACTTCCACCACCCCCTTTAATTCTTTAATTAATTACTTTGTTTTTCTTTTGCTTCTTTTCCTGGTGTAAAATGACTTATCTTTCTTTCTAAGATTCTTTCTTGGCCTGACAAGGTAAATTGGGTCTTGAAAATCACCATAATGCCATCTTCAATAACAATCTCAGCTTAATATAATGAACAGGAAATTTGATTAATATTGTAAATAAAGTATTTTATTTATGGTTGATCACAGTTTAAAATAGAGCGCATTTGATATCCTACATCATATTTCGAGCTAGATTATTGTCGTGTTATATTGCTGAACTTAGACTCTGGAAAATTAAGCACTAGAAATTGAACATCATATACGTACAAGAAAGCTGAAAATATGTAATGCGTTGGTGAAAGAGGGGATTATTAAGACACGACATTTTTGTCCATTTGAGTCTTGTCAAAACCTGTTTTCCTGATTGTAGATATATATAGCCAACTCATGTTGAATATGAATTATTGATTCCACTGCAGCTATATATATGGGAGCACTATTTTAGAAATTAATTATCTCACCATTTTTTTGTACTCTTCCGTCTATTTTTAACTTGTACTCACATAAATAAAGCCACAGCCCACAGGTGATCGAAATATACATTGTTAGTATTAATTAGTATTCCCTCCCATCCAAAATAATTGAGGTTTTAGACTTGGGCACATGGATTAAGGAACTCAATTACTCCTAAAAATTAAGAGGTGTATTGACTAAAATACCGTTAATTAAGAGGGGTTTTGAAACTATAGCAAGCATTAAATTTGTTCATTGAATTATGTCAAGATTAAATTTGGAAAAAGAATAAAATATCTTTTTGATAGACTAAAACCTCAATTATTTTGGACCAAGGAAATACGTTTATATCGCTACCTCCTAAAAAAAAAAAAAAAAAAAAAAATCACAATCAAGAAACTTCCTCTAACGTACGTGAGCTTGTCAATGTGTAAAAGTAGAAAAACTTGCTTGAGTCCACGCTAAACCCGAAGAAGGGACTGAATAAGAAAGATCCAAATATATAGTATCCAATCCTAATTGTAACTTAGTGTAAGGTTTAGTGGGTATAAATGAGGTAATTAGTTAAAGTTTGGATTTGACTTATATAAATTAGTGACAAAAATAATAACTACGCCTCAGTTCAACCGAATAAGGAACACAACTATATGAATCCTCGCATAATATATATACTGAACGCATAAAAAAACAATACACTTTCGGTGCATTTCAACTTGTTATAGCAGGTAATATATCATATTTTCTAAGATTTTCTTCATTATTTAACAACTATTTCATATATATGTAGTTATCTTTTAAATGACTTGATACTGTAAAAGTTGTACGTTTATAAAAGTTAAGCTCATTAAGTTAACATTAATTTGTTGGTCTTTTCATAGAGTAGCTATGGGTAATCTCTTTGGTTAATAAAGGTATAAATGCGGATTAAAAAGGAAGGACACCAAAGTCAATAACTTGGGCCAGTATTTGGAAGCACCTTGCATATATACTTCCACGATAAGTAGGTTCTTTTGTTCTCTCTAAATAAATGTGCATCGAATTTTGATAAAGAAAAATCCACTTTTAATTTGTCATTTCTTCCTCTCTAAGTTGAAACTCCTCCTCCCTTTCTCTCTTTTATTTTCTACTTCTCCCTAAGCCATTATTATTATTATTTTGGTGGGTGTTTGAGTGGTTGATGGATATTGATCTCTGGTGGACTCTTGGGGGGGTGTTATTTTTTCTATCAGATTATTGCATGGCAACATTGAAAACCTCACATATCTCTCAATCTTTCCTTTACTTCATTACTCTTTTCTTCATTTGCCTCATCCTTGTTCATTCTTCTAATTCTGATGATCATCATCCTTTCAAGAATTCAGATCCTAAATCACCTAGTACTACTACAGCAACAATGAAGTTGCACCCAAGAAAAGTACCAAAAAATCATCACAACCCTTCTCGTAAAGAATATGGTGCTGCTGCTCATGAAGTTCCTAGTGGTCCAAATCCTATATCAAACCGCTAATTAAAGAGAAGATTAGAAGAAAAGATTATAGCAGCTGGAGTTTGTAACTGTGATTACTTGTTTTTTTTATGGCTCATCAGAAAACGGGTATTCGCCATTAATGCTACTTGTCTTCATCTTCTTCAGTGAGAAAGTTTGTTACTACTATTAGCTTTGTTATTATCGTCACCATTCTTAGCTAGCTTTTTTTTTGGTTTCTTTTCATCCACCGGTTTTTCTGTTTTGGACTTGTATAGCAAGAGACAATTTTAATATATATTCATATGGAGTAATATATATAAAAAAATATTATATGTAGGTACCAAATCTTTTGTTGTGTCTTGAACATATATTGGTGCTTTTATGAATTCATTAGTGAATTGCCCCTTTTTTTTGGTTACTACTACACCACAAAATAGATGGCGTTTACATGTCTAAAGTTTGCCAAAGTTGAGTTTGCAAATCAAGCTTCCTTTTTTTTTTTTTGTTGTTGTTGTTGTTGTTGTTAGAAATTGATTTACTTCTATTGTGTGATGATGGATTCAATTTTTTTCATCTCTGCTATATGAATCATCCTCAAGATCAAGATCATTAATTGTTGTCATATAATTAAAGCTTTTAGATTCTCTCTCTGTGAATAAATTAAATGTTTAAAAAAGAAATTGAAGCACTAAATGAAAATTGTTGTTGACTGGATCTAGTTAATGGTGTTTTATGATTAGGGTTTTTTTTCAGTGTAGAGAAGGAAAGATGGTAAATCTTTATGGGGTGGGTAGGTGAGGGTGAATAGGAGAAGAGGGACCTTTTTTGATTTTGCCATTATTTGATTTGAATCACTACTTTGGACATTTTACTTTTTGTCTTCTCAGTGCACAAAATTCAAGAAAGCGGATGCCTATCCAGCATATTATGAGGCATGATTTGAGAATCATCACACTTTCATTAATTATTCCATATTCAACCTGATATATTGTACATCAAATCTAAGGAGTGGTTTGTTTATAGAATTTCTTTTCTTGAAGATGAATTTTTCAAATCAGTTTTTTCAGTGAATATTTTTTTTTTTCTCTCATTAAATTTTGATACTTTTAAAAATACATTAAAATGCACATTCAAACACGACTTTAAATATCATTTTAAAACTTACCTTCACATACTACATATTTCCAAATATTATAGTTTATTATGTCCAAACGACTTTTAAGTGTTAATTAAAAGGAAAATAAGGAATATATTCATATGAAGATACATCTCAACTTTTTCTTGGGGAAATCTCCAGTCCATCGCTAATGATACTGTGGAATTTTCTTTATTCTTTTGTCTTCCTTTATTTATAATATGTTTTTATGAATATGCCTTTGCCAGCTGCTGATAAAAAGCACTCACAATAGAGCATCCAACGTAAATTGCTACACACAATTTTGGGTGCAAACATTTTTCTGTATACGTTCATAGTAGTTCCTCCATCTACATTACTCTAAAGAGCTCCATTGGAAATTTTGATGACTTTTTAAAGTAAAACAAGTTATACCGAACCCCTTTATCGAAAAATTATATTATATATACAAGATTAAAATTATTTTTTATGTATATATAGTAGATATTAAATACTCTTGGCTTCTTTGCATATTTACTTTTTTATATTTTAAATCTCTTTCGTGAAAATTCTGGCTTCGCCATCTAAACGGCCACGAAGAGTGTGATAGGATGTTTGATATCCCTCTATCTTTGACCTATAACTTTGACATTGAGTCCTGAAAATAAAAATACTTAGTAGGCATACTTAGCTCAATCTAATTAGTCGAGTCAAGAATGTCGACTAAGTAATAATTAAACTAGAAAAAGTACCATCTAAACTAGACAAGCTGTAAAGTTAAGATATTATTTGGTGAGCGATTCTCTTTCTGGAAATAAATGAAACGGTCAAACTATAACATTTTTTTCTTTCTAATTTATTCGAATTATACCTGATCAGAACAAGCTAGCACTGATAATGCATTTTGTATGAAGATCTCCATCTTTTTTTATTTGTACTGAATTAGTTTTGAGCAATCAGGCAGACATTTTTCTTATCGTAGATTGGTAATCATGATTTCGCTTCACGAACAAAAATAACTCGATAATTAGACTCTCACCTGTCTTGCAAACAAAAAAAAAAAACTGACTATCTTAGCTTGGGGAAAGACAAAAAAGACCAAAAGAAAAGGTTGTAGTAGTACTTGTTGTAGAATCAATATGATGATCAACTCCTGTTTTTCTTCTTAATTATTTATCCCGGTATTAATTTACAAATTGTAGAGAAGAGTAGCTTGTTTGATCAAGCAGCTCAAATTAGCTTATTTTAAAAAATACTTCTTATTAAAATGTTTTTCGTTTTAAATTCTTTGGAATAGTAGTAATTTATGTTTGACCTAATCATTTGAAAACTATTTTTCTTAATAATTTTATGTTTGGGCAGTATTTTCAAAATGTGTTTTTAAACACCAAATTACCACCCCTCCCCCCACCCCCCACCCCCCCCAAAAAAAAAAAAAAAAACCTTAACCAAAAAAATAAAGTTACAGTACTATTAATTTGATATGAATTTTTGGATAACCTTATCCTAAAAAATTAAGAGCACTTATTATTGAAAAAGGAACTTTTTTCAGCTTATGCTTAAAAGCTGAAAATAGCTTTAGTTACTACTTAAAAAACTTTGGTTTTCTTTACTCAAAGTTTGACCAAACACACCTTCTTTATATTGTCTAAAAATAAAAGAAAAAAACACTATTAACCTTTTAGACGCTTAGCTTAATATGGGATTGGGCTCCTCTCCATTTCTCCTCTCTCCATTTTTCCCAAGTTCTAGTTTAGATTAGGGACACATAGCATAAGTTAAAATTAATGGCTATGATTTAATTGATTAAAATAAAGCCCTAACCATGATTTAGATAATTAAATAACTTGTCCATAAATTAAATTCTTTTCTCTCTCTTCCTATTTTTTCTCCCGCAGCCGTATAGTCGTCCTTTTCGATTTTTTAGGGATCAAACACTTGTAATTTGTGTGTTTGTCATTGCGGTAATTAGATAGCATTTCTTCCACTACGTGAAAATGCCACTGTATGGAGGCTGCTATAGGGCAAGTTTCATGAAATTTTCTTCACAAATTTTATTAGGCTAGGCAAATTGTGTAGCAAAGAGGAAATCTGAGTTGCTTTGAATTATTACAAAAACGTTAATAAATATATGTGAATAATCATAGTAGTCTTATGATTAAGGCACCTAGTTAATAAAAAATATTGAAGTGTCATATCCCTGCGATTTCTAACTTTAAAGAGAAAATTCCAAAGAAAAAATGCAATGAAATGATTAACTCAAAAAAAAAAAAAAAAGGAAGATAAATTGTAAGTTATTAATTCAAGTAAAATTGGAAGATTAGTGGTACGGCTGTGGGAGAAAAAATAGGAAGAGAGAGAAAAGTTTTTAATTTTATGGACAAGTTATTAAATTATATAAATCATGGTTAGGACTTTATTTTAGTCAATTAAATCTTAGCCATTAATTTTAACTTATGCCATATGCACCTAATCTAAGCTAGCACTTGGGGAAAATGGAGAGGAGCCCAATCCCTTAATATGCTAGAGATCCGTGATATTTTCATCGTCATTTACCTGGTAAACGAAATGATTTAAGTTTATGTATACAAACAGAGCAATTTTTTTTTTTTTATATTATTAATGTAATTTAAGCAGTGATAGCAAATTGCTCATACTTATATCTAAGTTATCAGTTACACTACTATCCGCCTGATTGTTATGTCGAACTTATACAAATCTAGGTGAAGTACCATCAGTTGACCTAGGCATATCTAAGATGATTTACATTACTTGCACGAACAATCGTACAAAGAAAATTAACGCAATTAGTTACAATTTAATCAGTTATTAACATGTTATACTTTATTTTTTATGTTACTCTATCAAGCTTGTTATAAGAAAAACTACACTGATTATCTCAAGTAAATTTAATCTGAAAACATAAGAACTTATATAGTTACATATGACTAGTAGTAGTAGTAGTACATGATTCTATCCAAAACGATATGCTACCACCTGCTGCCTAGCAAGAACAACTTTTTTTTCTCTTGAAGGTATATTTCGCAGGAATGCCCTTTATTCGGGGTGGTCTTTAATTTTTGTCCCTCAAATTGCTGTCTTTAATTTTTGCCCTTCGCCTAGAATGCCCTGAGGTTTTAGGTTCGAACCCCGGCTCAGGCATCAAAAAAAAAATCGCAAAGTAAGGCCTTTGGAAAAGTTTGCCTTATGCGGCATAGGTTGCCTTAAGACATAACTAAAGTTCTGCCGGATCCGGCAGAGGTTGCCTTATAAGATAGACTTTAGTTATGCCAAGTCAACCTTTGCCGGAGATGGCATTGGTTGCCTTATAAGGCAAACTTTTAGTTATGCCTTAAGGCACCTATGTTGTATAAGGCAGAATTTTCCCAAAGCCTTGCCTTGCGATTTTTTTTTTTTTTTTTTGACTAAGCGGGATTCGAACCCAGAACCTCGGATATTTTCGGCTACTTTTTTAAGT
The DNA here is from genome assembly GCF_029784015.1 of Lycium ferocissimum. NCBI lineage: Eukaryota > Viridiplantae > Streptophyta > Magnoliopsida > Solanales > Solanaceae > Lycium > Lycium ferocissimum. The sequence continues at coordinate 15,484,215 of NC_081342.1, read as the reverse complement.
GAAGGAAAAAAATTAAAAAGCAGCAATTTTAGGGCCAAAAATTAAAGACCACCCCGAAAGAAGGCCAATCCGCTCAAAAAAATGGCTCCAAACATGCCTTGGGCCTAGGATATTTATGAGGGAAATGGACACTGTGTGTCCACTCAGCCAAACTAATCCCACATTTAACCACTATTTGGGCTTAATCCCACCAGGAGTCTGGTCGGCCCAAACTAATGCAGAAAAATGGCCGGCCGGCCCAAAATAATGCCAAGGCTGGCCGGCCCAACAGCCCAGGCGCTTAAAAAAAAAACTTTTTAGGGATGCTACGGCATATATACATATGTTGGAATTATATATACACTTTATATACAAGAATGATACAGTTTATATACATATGCTGGAATTAATCATACATTTATTATACATAAATTATACGTTAATTATATAATTATTATACACAAATTGTACAATAATGATATGATATTTTTTTTTTTTACATATACAATAGTGATACATATTATATACCACAATGATACGGTTTCTATAATACATTTTTTATGCGTATGATACACTTTCTTTACAAGACTGATACAGTTTATATACATATGATACATTTTATATACACATACAATAGGGATACATATTATATACACATATGATACAATTTCTATACATATGATATATTTTATATACATATACAGCAGGGATACATATTATATACACATATGATACAGTTTCTATACATCAAAGCTTTTTCAGTCCTGCAATGGCGTCTTCATATGAATCCTCTGCCATTTTCGTAACCTGCAACTCACAAAAAACAACGACAATCATATGTGTCCTTTCGTATGTGCTCCTTTATGAACTGTCGGTTTTTTATCTTTTGCACTTGTTCGTATATTTTACTCATTCTCTCTTTTGTTTATTTTATACTATTTTATTTGCATTCTTCGATCGGCTTATTTAAAAGTTGGAGCAACATGGCTCTAGATATTACTTTTGGTTTGTCATTTGCCAGTTTATTCTTTGATGAGGTAAACGTTTTCCTGTAAAAGTAATCTGTATCAAATAAAATTGAAAGGCGTCCTCTCAAAGCATCAAATAAAATTGGAGAAGAAGGTGGAAGAGCAAAGAGGAGGAGAAGAAGGTGGAAGAGGAAGAAGAAAAATAGAGAAGGCAGAAAAAGAAGGGAAAGTGGCTAACGGCTGGAATTATTTTAGTAGCTATAATTTGGATTTGTACAAAGTTGGGTCATTGGGTGGGATAAGTTTGGATTGACCGGTCATTTGTGTCCTTTCCCCTATTTATGAACCCACTGTGGGCCTCGTTGAAATAAATTTAAAAGTTAGATTACCAATTAGATTTTGTTCCTATTTTTAAAAGTCGTGCAAATATAGTTCTTGAAAAGTTATCCTTTTGGAAAATGTTAGACTCAGTCTAATGCTTGTTCATATATTTCTAAAGCTTACAGATAAAACATTAGATTGTCGTCAAACGTTCGTAATTTAGTCTAATGCTTTCTTATAAGATTTTCAGTTTGCTCAAAGAAGCTCTTTAGACCATGGTCTAAAAGGTACATAAGTTGAAAGAGAAAAAAAAAAGATAATTTAGTAGGCGTTTGTCCATGAAAATCAAATATTTTTCACTTTAATTGGAATTTTGAAGTTGGAGTTGAAGATGGAATTGTGTTTGGTTATAGTTTTTGCGAAGAGTATTTGCTTGTTTGAATATACTGAAAGTGAAAACAAGATTTTAGATGTTTTCTAAAATTCCAAATACAACTTCAAGTTGTATTTGGAATGTTCATGGCCAAACGCTGATTTTCAAATAAGGTGAAAAAAATTCCGAGAAAAAAGTGAAAAATTTTCATAGCCAACGGGTTCTTTCTAAATGGGTATCCCAAAAAGGGACAATCAACAAAAATTTATGAAAAAGGTTCGGCTATGATAAAAAAATTCATGGTCGCTGCTAGGGGTGTTCATGGTCCGGTCTGACTCGGTTTTTGATTAAAACCAAATCAAACCAATTAAATCTAGTTTTTTGATATTCAAACCAAACCAAATCATTATAGTATAAATTCAATCGGTTTCGATTTTGTCAAGTTGGTTCGGATTTTGCGGTTTTTAAGGAAGTATTTATAATGCAAAGAAATTGGTACAACTGAGGTGAAAAAAATGAAAATACAACAACTATGGTGAAAATAGTATCACATTCATATCAATGCTAACACATTCATTCCCTATCATTTTTCTTTAAGGACTTCTTTTGTTTAAAGACTTCAAGTTGCGCACAAAGATTTTGTTGTTAATCTTGAATTAGTGGATAGTCATGAATTAGATATGACTACAGGCTTGAGGGACTAGTAACTCCAAATTAATTGGATCAAATATTTAAGCATACTCCCACACTTATGGAACCATTTTGTTTCTATTCCTTCTCCCACCAAAGAGAGACAACCAAAAATGCAAGCAAATACTAAACAAATTTGTCTCATCATCTCTCTGTCAAAAAAAAAAAAAAAAAGAAGAAGAAGAAAAACTCTTAGCTTCATTCCCCTAAGAAAGTGGGGGAAACAGAATAAGAACACCACCCAAGAATTGATATTGGACTTGAAATGAATCAAAATTATAAAGAAGATAGATAATTTTTTTAATTAATATATATATATATATATATATATATATATATATATATATATAGAGAGAGAGAGAGAGAGAGAGAGAGAAACACACACACACACACACAAAAACACACACACACGACACAATATTTTAAATATGTATATATTTATCGATTATGTTTGGTTTGATTTGTTTTTTTTTTTTTTTTGTGTGTAACAGCAAACCAAACCAAATGGGAATCGTTTTTTCAAAATTTAAAACCAGATCAAATCAAACCGAGTAGGTTTTCAGTTCATTAAGTCAGTTTGACCCGATTTACCGGTTCAGATCGTTTTTTCAATCTCATTTGAACACCCCTAGTTGCGGCCTATCTGGACACTTCTGTTTAAGCAATAGCCATCATTTTAAATTTGTGCACAAATAACCAGTATGAAGCTTATGCAAATTCAAACAAAAGTACTACTCCTTTGCTTCTCCTCCTCCTCCTTCTTCAAAAGTTTTGCTGGATATTGGTTAACAAAGATTTCATGTCAATATTTTCGTTATTTGTATTATAAATTGATATATCATGGACGAAATAAATGAGGTAGCATGAGTGAAATGAAATGAATGGATACAATAATTATGGGTTATAAATAGAATAAATTAAATTGAGGTGAGTGAAATGGAATGTATGACAAAAACAAATTGTGGGGTGGTAATGAACATTAAATTGAGGTATCATGAATGTAATGAATGAGGCGCTATGAATGAAATGAAAAGGAGGAACCATGAGTAAAATGAAATGAACAAATTAATAAATTTCAGACATTAGAGTTTCCAACTTCAGACATGCATTGCCAAGCCAAAGTGTTACATCTCGTACTTTCACACGTTAGGTTCATCGTAAATTAATCTACGTGAGTTCGATTGTCTTTGAGGTTATAAGAGGATAATCATGTTGGTCCTAAAGGTTATAGAGGGTTTATAACCATGTTTAGTAAGTATTAGAAGGTTTAGATGCTAAACGAATCGAACAGAATACGTTTTGTCGGATTTTGACAAGTTGCTCATTTCACGGTGAGATGTACGGTCTGTACATTTGATCTACATATTGTATAATTGGTCATCAGACCGTATATGGATTCAGAGGATTGGCATGATTTTTGGGCAAAAGTACGGTCCAAAGTACAGGCCGTATATCAGTTCTACAGTCCGTATATTGGACGATATATTTAGGTGGTGCAACTTTAAAAAGTTGTATATATTTGGTGGCTAACCTTCTTGACTTCATTTATCTTTTTTTCTAGCTCCCAAACCCTCTCCAAAGGTTCATCTATGATCCAAGGGTGAAAATCAAGGCAAACAACGTGATTTAGACGTAGAGATTCCTGTGGTGCTTGTAGATTGTTCCTTATCCTTCTTATGGCTAAGTTGGAGGATTCTTCCAAGTGAAGTAACTCCAGATTTGGAGTTGTTCTTGTGTTCTAAGGTAAGATTATGTCCCTTCTTCATGTATTTGAGCATATCTATGTCTTAGTTAGTTTGTTTGGCGGAGAACTTGCGAATTAGAGGTTAGAAATCATGTTGAAGTTGTTGTGGTATTGTGGACTGTTTTGAGGTAGTTCTTATGGTATTGTATGGCTAGAAAATGTGAGGATTGATTTGAGAATGTTGTTGTTGTTGTACTATGCATGTTATGGAGAAAGGAAGCTATAGAAGCATGTTGGTTATTGTTGTGAAACAAGTTTGCTGCTTGCTATAGAGCGCTCTAGATTTTCCCTTAATTGATGATAGTCTTGTTATCGTTGATTGTAGATTGAGTTGCTACACTACTTGAGTGCATTATTGTTGACGAGAGCTTAACGAAAGGTATGTAAAGGTTGTACCCTTCCTTTCATTGGCATTAACCCATAACCAGAAAGAGTTGAACAATCGTATAAGAAAAGTGTATATGTCACACCCCAATTTCCGATAGGGCATGATGGGCACCCGACCCTTACTTAGGGCCGAGCGAACCAGCTGACTCTCGTGTTACTCATAATCATACTGGGCCCTTAAACCATGAAATGAGAGCACATTGTAAACTTTTCAAAAAACATGCCTTTCGTCTTTCTCAAATCGAGGAAAATCTGTAAATATATGAAACTGTAATATAATGCATAATGATACATCGGCTTACAGAGCCTCTTACAAGACTGACTTGTTACATACATGACTCTGTCTGCAAAGTCTCTAACATAACTCAAGATATCATAACATAGACATTCTGACTCGGCAGCACTCCGGGAGGAAATGGAGCTCGCCAATCCAAATTTCGGAACATCTTACACTCATCCGTATACACTGCGTGGCATGAAAACGCGACCCCGAAGAAAAGGTCGGTACGGAATATGTCGAGCATGTAAAGCATGAAATACGAAGAATGATAATCGTACCTAAATAAGGAGTATAGAAAATCATAAGGCTTGCCTTTGAAATATAAATCATGCATGTCAATATCATGTGGTACATATATATATACATAACGTGTCCCGACCTACAGTGAGGGACTCGGTAGATAAAATCATCATATCATGTATGTATATATATAAAACGTGCCCGGCCCTACGAGTGAGGGACGCGGTAAATGAAAGCATCATGTCATCATGCCATCATATATATATATATATATATATATATATATATACGTACCGACCCTACAGTGAGGGACTCGGTGAATAGAATCATCATATGCCATCCCGCCGCCATCCCCATATCATCACATCATCATATCATCATATATATATATACGTGCCGGCCCCAGTGAGGGACTCGGTGAACAATGCGGTGAAACCGCGCACGAATACATACCCGCCGGGACTCGGTGAAAGACATATTGAGGGCGACGAGCGAGTAGTGAGAAACCATATGCACATAAATCATCATTACAGACTCAATGGATAAGTAAGTAGTCGACGCTCGAGAGTTAAAACGGTAATCATGTTAAATTCTTTAAAAAAAAAAGTCGTTAGGACTATACAAAGGAAAATCTCGGGGACCACGGATATGCATCAAACCAATCCGGGCCCGCCCATGAAAGTTACGGCATTATACGTTATAGAATCATCTGCGAGCATATCAAAGCAATCCGGTTCCGTCTATGAAAGTTACGGACATTCTTAGACATAGAATCTTTTATGAACAAAAATTCTTTATGCAACATTTGAAATCCAACTATACAAAAGACATGAAGACCATAGCTCGACTATATTAAGGATGCCAATATCAGGAAGCAAATAAGAATCGTAAACATGCTCGGAACTTAAGAATGGAGTTACCCTAAGGCACATATCATGTCATATCTTACTTGCGTCTAAGACATGCCAAAAGAAAGAAAGAGTAAGCTTTACATACCTCGTCCGCTTCCTAAGCTAATCCAAACCTAAGTCTCGGGCTTCCCAAGATCTACAACAGCATCATTATATACCAAACATTAGCCATAGGCACTTAGGAGTTCAATTCCAAGCTAACACTTAATTCTTCAGAAATTTGGGCAGCATTTCCCCTGTAAATTCAACATCCCCGAGAATTCAACTCGGCCAAATCTTCAACAACAATACCAACAACCATATTAACAACATCAGTAATCAATTCAAAACGCATTATAACGCTAGCAACTCTTTTCTACATAATTCGACAACATTCCATTTATATTCAATTCAACTACATACATTCAAATCGACATCATCGCTCACATGTTCAAGTACTAATCCGAGATCATTCAAACGAGATTTAAGAATGTTTCAAACAATCTGCACAATATTCAAAACAACCCAATCAATATACTACTTCAACCGAAACCCTCCATTTCCAATAGAAACAACAACAACAACACATTTCTTTCTTCCAAATTCATGAACTATACCAATAATCCACATGTTAACAACATTATTCTCATAATTTCAAGAGACTATATTAGCATCACATTAACTTCTAAAACAGCCCACAACAATTACAACTCCAACTTGAATCATTAAACCTTCATTCTTGCCATAAAATTCACAACAACAATAACCAAAATACTAAGCAAATTTAATTCATTCCGTTTACACCAAGGCAGCCCCTATTCGGCCACCACACCAACACACATAGCTTTATGAATTTCATCCATTTCAACACACTACCACACGCACAACTATCCATAACACATGTAAAAGAGGATTGAACCTTACCTTCCTCCACTTGACTTCTCAACTCTCGGCTAGGATTGTAATTGCAAAGATAGATGTTTTGCTTGCTCCAACAAGTACTCCACGTTAATAAGGACCTTCTAATTGGTTGGAATACTAGAAGGAAATTATTGTTCTTGATCAATTCTCATGGTCCATATTCGGCCATAGCCATGGCTGAAAGTCTCCATGTTTCTCCCCTTCTCTCTCCAAGTTTCTAGAGTTTCTAAGTGTGGAAAGATGAATATGATTCACTTGTCATCTTTCCCCTACATATATAATTAACACATGTGGCCCATGGCCCACACATGCCACACGGCCATATGGCCTATTGTTCATGAAATATTAAGTTTCCCAAAATTAACTTTTGACCCCAAATTTTCCTTAATATTCCACGCCAATAAAATCATAAGCAACTTATGCCTCAAAACAAAATCGTGGTTAAAAGTCTCTACTTCGTATCCCGGAATAGTCTTATCCCTAACTTATCATGGTTAACTCGGATTGTCCCAATGTACAAAATACGGGACATAACAGTATATCATAGAGTTCGTAGATTCATATTGTCATAATTTTCCTCACGTCTTAGCTATCCTTGTCGGGAATCCATGTACAGTCTGTATTTGTTTTATGTAAATAGAAAGAGTAGAGAGAAATATGGTACTACTATTATATACAGATATATTTTGGCCTTATGGCTGGTGAGAGATATCCTGGCCTTATGACTGATGAGAGATATCCTAGCCTTACGGCTGTTGAGAGATACCCTGGCTTTACGGCTGGTGAGATATACCCCGGCCTTATGATTGGTGAGATATACCCCGGCCTTATGATTGGTGAGAGATACACCCAGCCCTATATGTGGCCGGCTAACTATACTATTGTATTACGTAAGAGTTGAGTCAGAGCAGGTAAGTGCATTCCAGAGTATCTTTGATTCTCAGTTGTTTACTTATTTAAGTTACAGTTATTTAGTTGCCTCACATACTCATTACATTATTTCGTACTGATGTCCTTTTTACAAGGGGCGCTGCATTTCATGCCTACAGGTCTTGATAGACAGACATAAAGACCTACCCAGCAGCCAGTGCCGAATACCAGCGTGATTAGTAAGCTCCATTTCATCCAGAGTTACCAGGTCCAGATTTTGAGAGTCATTTTGTGTATATACATACATGATGGGTAGGCGGGGCCCTGTCCAGACCACAATACAATTACGTTCTTTCTAGAGGCCTATAGACATGTCCTGTATATATTGTTTATCAGCATGGTGGCCCTGTCGGCCCTTGGATGTACTTGTTTTGGGATTGTAGTTTGTAGATCTCCATGGCGGTCTTGTCGGCCCGCATAGACACGTGTATATGTAAGTATATCTTTTGGGTTGTTTCTATAGCAGTTGAGATAGTTGTTATTACATATTATTCAAAGTACAGTCTTGCCGACCTAGATTGTGCATTTGTGTGTTAAGAGTTTGTGAATTGCCTATGGTAAGCTCGGGGTCAAGTAAGGCACCGGGTGCAAGCCACACCTCCCCAGATTTGAGGCGGACACAAAGTTTAGATAAAAATATCTAAAATTAGGGATTACTTAAAAGTCGGAAGTTTGAGACTGCCAAGCCATATTTTGGACACCCATATGTTTGAAGTTAGTTCTGAAGCAGCTAAATTTGTAAACTTTTATATACTACGACTATGACATAAATAATGGTACCAAAATTGGCTCTTTGTGCACTTGGCCCTCAGCTAAGCCCTAATTTTATTACAGCCCAAAGGATGAATTGATATGTTTGTGTAGTTGAAGGTGTTGGTTTCTATTCTACTGGTGAAATTATTCGCACTTCAGGAGGTTATTAGAATATTAATGAATTTATTATATTTGCACTTTTATAAATACAAAAACTAATTCTATAGATTGGATTGATAGTTTCTTATTATAATTAAGGAGTATGTAACATATTTACTTCTTTTTAATTACAGATCATTCATATACGTACATAGTAGAAGTAATAATTTAGGATGGGTGGGTGGTGAAGTAAATGGAATAAGAGGTCATATATTGAAAAAAAAAATTGCCGTATTAAGTTGCAAATTATTATTTTTTGTTTCAATCCCCTCTTTTTTTTTTTTTTTATTACATTTGTTCACTACAATCTTTTACACATTAATTAATTTTTTAGGAGTTATGAAAATGAAACACGTATGAGGTGGATACCAATTAAGAGTTGAAGTTAGGAAGATAATGAGATGTGACTTGTGAGTTATATAAAATTCAATATATAATATTTATTAGTCATTAAATACATTAATCATTAAGCGTTGGTTTTTTTTTTAATAGAAAAGATAACTCGGTTATAATATCATACATTTGCTATTCCTGATCAACAGAAAGTAGCAAATCTATACAAGTTCTCTTCGAGAAGAAACATGGCAACATAAAAAAGAGAACAAAAAGTGAAGACCAATTATATTTTCTTCCTTTCTCCCAACATTTTACTTCATCTTTCGGTTTAAAAAATAGATCAGGGGGAAAATATGGAAAAAAAAAGGGCTGGGAAAATATGGAAAAAAGGCGGAAAAAAAATGCATCTGATGGCAGAGGTGTCACATCACTATTTCAAAGATCACAATATCCAATATATAAATTTTCTTAGTTATGTAGTTAAATGTATATTAAAATAACGTGCACTATATACACACACAAAAAAAAAAGCATCAAAAAAGAGATTGTTACATACGCAAAAGAATAAACAAAAAGAAAATAAACAATGACATCATAGAATAAATTAGTTCATCTTTAATTTTCTTTGTGAGAATAATGAAACTCCACATCATATCCTTCCAGTTAATCTAAAAAGTTTTAATACAATTTTGAATAAATAAAATGAATTCTCTAATTAAAATAACATAAAACACAAAAATAAACTAATTTTATATAAAATATCGAAAAATATCAAACCATTTTTTCCTTCTTCTTTTTTTGAATAAACAATCTAGACAACTGTTAATATGATACTACTAAGTACCACGTATGATATTTACCATAGTTCTATTCTAATCATACCAGCCAAAGAATAATTATCTGGGAACGAGAGGAAAGTGGAAAGAAATCTAAACTATGCAAGCCTCTGCAAACCATTTCTTTAGTTGTAACTAACTATCAAAAGTTTCTTGAGATCTAACAAATATCGTAATCAAACTACACTATATGATTAAAAAGTTAGTATTAGTTGCAAAATAACTTTCGAAAAACCACATACAAGTGTCAATCGCAAAATAGCACCACTAATAAAAGTACCTCACCGAGAAAATCCTCTTGATCATGGTTGGGTGGAGCCTAAAGGATGATAATACATACAAGCCTAGAGAAAATATGCTAAAGAAAGTGCGACCAAGCACATACAGTTCAAAAGGAAGACTTGAAAATGAAAAAAATTCTTACCTTTATAGTCCTTGCCTTTTGACACATTAGTTAATCCAAAAGCTAAAATGATAGAGAAGAGAAAAGATAACTTTGGATGAGAGTCTTCATGAAACAAAATATGAGTTTATATAGGCAAAATGAAAGAATACCGTAAGGTATCACAAACTTACAAATTAAAATATGGAGGTTATGGACATGAAAATTAAAGTATGAGAGTTGTGGATATTATTAAGAGTAGTTGAAGAGGTGTGAGTTATGAGTAGCCTTGTAAAAATATTAAATGCAAAAGAGAAAAATACTTAACATAATAAGAGATATTGTCATTTTATAATTACAATAAGGCCAAGAGAACAAAATGAAAAATAAGTTTGTTAATTGAACGCAAAGATTTCAAAATGAAAAATAAGTTTGTTAATTGAACGCAAAGATTTTAGACAATTTTTGAACATAACAGAAAGGGGAACTCTTTAAATAAATAAATAAATAAAAAGTTTAGGAGTTATTAGTCTTAGACGTGGAGAGAGTACGAGTTTTTTGCTTTACTAACATTTGGTATATATTAATCACATTAATTGGAGGAGAAAGAGAATAGATTAAAGAAACATTTAGAGACGAAAATATCATTAAAAAAAAAAAGATAAATGATTTTCTAGGTCATAGAGAGGTGCATATCAACTTGTTTATGCCTAGCTTTATATTATATATAAATTTTATCTCAAAGAAATTCCATTACAAAGGAGACAGTAACACTTAGCAGAATCGACCTCACAGCTAGTGCGTACTTCATCCTTTTTCTTTAACAAATAATCTTTTAATCCCATTCCAATTCTTTTTTGATTGGAGGGAGATCTATGAAAGGATTTTAACATTGGAGAAAAAAAACTTAGCAGATTTTTTTGTCATTTCTTTCCAGCAAATAAGTAATAAACAATTTCCTATTATTAAAAAACCAGGAAATGAGATAAACTAAAAACATTTTGCAGGTAACTGCAGACCCACAGTAAAATACTCCCTCCGTTACATAATAAGTGATTTTTTAGGCTCATGCACACTCTTAAGAAATTGCTTACTCATAGAAAATTAAAAGTGTTTTTATTAACTTACCCCTAATCAAGTTTTAGTACTTTCTAGGAAAAAAAAAATAGTTAATGAATCTTGACTATTTAAATAAGGGTAATGTTGAAAGAATCTGTCTAAAGTCTTCTTGAAATCCTAAAACACCATTTATTTTGAAAAAAATTGAAAAGCCTAAAAACCACTTATTATTAAACCGAGAGAGTAACACAATAGCTGCTAAGTAGGCATTTGGCCATAGAAACCAAAAAAAAATTCACTTTTCTTGGAACTTTTGAAGTTGGAGTTGGAGTTGGAGTTCTGTTTGACCATAATTTTTGAAAATAATATTTGGTTGTTGAAATGTACATTTTCTAAAAAAACATGCAATTTCTAAAAACTAGCAAAATCACCCAAAGCAATTAATAAACATAACCAGTGCGAGAAATGTAACAACTATATTCGAGATTAGCTTATGGAGTGTTCAAAACTGATAGTTTTTTCCCATCAAAAGGCTGCAACTAGGAGGTTTACTGGTGTACGCAGAAAATATAGCATCTCTAAATATAACTTTGTTACAAAATTCCCACCTGCTTCTTTTCTTTTAGAGGCTTTTTAGCACATGATGTTGAATGTTGTTGGAGTGGAGAGCAACTAAGCAACATAAATTGACTCTGACCAGTGAAAAAAGTTATACGAACTTTTAAGATAAAAATTGAGCAACATCAAAAATTTTAGGGTAAAAATTTAAAACAAAAAAACAAAAGTAATGGTCCAAAATAAAAAGTGGAAAAAGTAAAATCAAGATTTTAATTATTTTTCAAATTTCAAATATAATAAGTTGTATTTAAAATTTTTATGACCAAACACGTGCAAAAAGTGAAAAGAATTCCGAAAAAAAGTGAATAATTCTCATGGCCCAACGGGTTCTCGTTCACAAATGTAAAAAAGTTACACTCCCTAGATTCTTAGCTTGAATTTAATTGTATTTTGCAGGAATACTCGTATGTTAAATATTTGAGTACAGTACTACATTTCAGCCCTAAAAATACAAAAAGCTTCCCCGCCGTGAAGTTTGAAGAGAAAGAATGGCTATGGCTGTGCGATTAAGACGCCTGAAAGAAGCTTATAGGCTAATCCCTCTTATTTCTCCTGGTATTTATTTACTTACTTAACCACTTCAATACTACTTTGTTTCAACATTTGCCTAATGTTAATTATTCTCTTTAATTTTTCTGCTAATCTTAATTTGTGATTATGGACAGGAAACAGGTGTAACCTACTAGTAAAAGACAGCAATTTTATGCTGCCTCCTTTTTTGAGTCATTCGAAAAATTCATTTGCAGACATTAATACGAGGTGTGGATATAGATGTCATCAGGATCATAGGTAACAATTTCTATTTATTTAAACAATGAATTGATGATTAGGAAGTGATTAAAACCAGCATAACTAAGTACCGCGTTTGGTAACGTTTTAGTTGTTATGTATAGAATTCAGCACACCAAGTACGATGTTTGGTTACCAGTTTACAATCCCGCATAACTAATACATGTATAAGTTATGAGGGAATCTATGTCTTATTTATGCAGGGTAGAAGATGGAATAAGTAATACATGATTATTGGATAAAGTTATTTGAGGACTATTACTTTCTAGTGCCGTATAATATATGCATGTATATGTACTAACATAGAGAAAATTTCGGCTACCTGGCTATAAAGAAATTGTTATCAGTTTAATATTTATCAGAGGAAAGAGATTTTCGTCGGGAAAAAAAAGGAGCATTGCACACAAGCAGATTACCTTTGTTTTGACCATTAATTCTATATTTTTTGTTTTTATTGCTCCATGTAGTAGTTTGAATTTTTTCAGCCTACTATGTTGGAGGTTGTAGTAGTCTTCATTTGTCCTTGACAGTCTCTTTCAGGTATTCAACTATATCAGAAGCAGTGGCGGAGCCTCATGTACAACTAGATTTCCCCTCCTTCATTAAGTCTACTATTGATAAACCTGAAGGTGAGCTACTCTCACTTGGTAAATGTGATTTACTTATTTATTGTAAAGTAGTGAGGATGAAACCACATACTGAGGTCACACGTGGAATGTGTCTAGCTACCATTAGGCTCTAGCAGGCAAAATTCATTATGTTCTGGGGAAATTTCACTGGTTTGGTAGTATTAACATCTAAAACTTTGATGTAATTTCTGACCATCTAAGCTAATAAGGCGAGTTGAAGAAACTTACCTAGGAAGAAAAGAAGAAAATATTTCCTGAGCTGGAGGAAAACTTTAAATGCTTTCCCCTGTCCTATATGATGCGGCAAAGACTTGTACAAATGGACAATAAATGACTGTTGTACTGGACCAACTTGTCAGCGGTTGAGTTTATCATGTGCCTTCTGTGGATCTTATCTGTGAAATGAGTCCTGACAGCTGAATGTTTAGTAGATTTTCAGTTGAGGCTTTGTTAGTATTCGTCATGGGTGAATTGCATGTCTGAACTCTGAGTTCATTTTCTAGTTTGGCTTATTGTACCTTATTTTTAGCAAAAGCAAGCGTGCCTGAGTGGTAATCTGCTTTCCGCAGCTGTACATATTTGTTTTTTGTTCCGATAAAGAACGGTATGATCCTGATTTCATGTCACCAGTGACCAGTCTATTTTCCCTACCAGCATATCGGTCAGAAGATCATCTACGAGTCTTCCTTGAGTAGCATGATGACTGCTTCGGCAACAAGCACAAAAACCTTCATGCCTTCCGTTTCCTTTTCCCTTCATCAGTTAAAAATTAGCAACAGTTCAATCTTTTGCAGGACTTTCCTGAGCAAGGAAGGTTAGCCTCCTGCCATTAGATCCCACCTAGCTCCATATCTGCTATCAATAGTCTTTTTATCAAGCATATCTGCTATCAAGTCAGAAGAGAGAACATCAGCACAATCTAATGAACTTGCTACATCATAACATATCCAATGACCATCAACTCCTATCCTCCAATTTGATGAATTACCTTTTTTTGTTCTTCCAATCGGCACTGCTTTTACTGACTCTAACATTTGCTAACAATGAATCAAGCAGAACCACAAATTATATACTGCTTCGCTGTATTCAAATCACGCCAAGACCATCAATCCTCACCAATTAAGAATACCAAATAGTACCATTTGTGCAACTGTAGAAGCAGAAAATGTATCATAGACTACATGCCTAACACACAGTCACACACTGAAGGGGTTGTTTGTGTGTGTGCGTGGAGGTGTGGGGGGGGGAGATGGAACAGTCACATAGTGAGAGGTGATGGTGAGAAGATGTTTGAAGTATGAGATGGTGTATGTCTGGAGTATGAGGTTTGACTCAAGCTTGCATGGTAAACATGGTTATTATCCATTGTAAGTTAGTTGCCCCTTTGTTGACAAGCTCAATAATAGGTGAATCATGAAAACGCTAGAGCATCTAATAAAAAATAATCCAGACTCAAGGTGATTGTTAATTTATGTTGCTGTCCTCTCTCCATGAAATTTGTTGGAAGGTGATACAGCAGCATGAGTATCCCATGTAAAATTCTGCCCGTCTATCAAATCTACTCTTGGATAACGTCATACCAATCTTAGTAAAAAGTGAAAGTATTGGTCCATAGTTGGACTCTTAACATTTTAAAGAAGTCATCAGTGATGGTGCGAAGAAGAATCAGAGAACAAAAACTAACATGTTGCTTGCATTCATTTTCTACTGCATGTAATGATGGTTGCTTTTTATTAAATCTTATGTCTTCTACCTGATAGAATATTTAATGTCAATTCTGCATTCATGAATCCTCGTCTCATCAACTTGTTAATAATGGGATGTCTATATGCAGTGGATTATTTATGATGCTATACGTAAGCAGTGGATTATGAAAAAGTTAATCTTGAAATTCTTGGTTGTGCTATCAATATCTTTCTTTATTATGTTCTATATACTTCACATTTTTTGCTTAACTTATGGTGCTACTAACTTGTTTGCTGCCGGGTTTGTGGAACTGGATATATATGCATAATTGCCTCATTTTCTGTTGCTTTTCGAACGAAATGTACAGGCCCTTCTCATTGTTGGTTAAATGGAATTCCTGATAAGAAATCTCTGAAAGATGGGATCTTCTTAGTGCTCATAGCTGGCTTCGTAGATAGTTCCTCAATCACAGAGGCAGACTTTGTTAGCATGCTTGAGAAAGTAAAGTTTCTCCAGCATAGGTAGAGAAGATCCTGATGCAAACTTCTTCCGTTTTAATTTTCTTATATACAGCTTTTCACAAATCTGTCCTTTCTTCCAATGTTGCAGATATCCTTTCCTTCAAATAATTGGTTTCCAGGATACTAAGATCCCACTTTGCTCCAGTGATATTTGCACACATCTGCTTGGGAGAACCTTGAAAGAATACATCACCTTTCCTATTCTGTTAGCTAACAAGGATGTTCTAGAGGTATGTTCACAGAATTTGTTGCTCAATTAGTCCGGTTCAAAAGATCGTGTTCAATCTTTTTTTGTCTTCCATATTTAGTGTCGTACAACTTGATTATCATTGGTTTTAAGAAAATAATAATGCGTAAAACAATAGACAAATCCCTTCTATGTTTATTTCTCTATTCTGTTAATGAATAATTTCAAGTTTTTGGTACGTTGTTGAAGCATTATTTCATATACTGTCATAGGGTTTATAACACTATGATTTTAACAGGGAGAGAAACACTAGCAAGTCCCTATAACTCTTATAAGTCTTGACAGAAACTACGAAAACCGAGATAAATTATAAACTAAGGAACAATGCTTTCAAAGATTGTTTAACATTGTTAGAGAGTTCCATTGTAGACCAAATAAATGTACAGAACTTAACATAACCTCATCATTAGATTTTGACTTCTTTAACAATATTGGTTAAGTAGTTTGAGTTTTGTGTTAGGCGGCCTCATTTAAATCTCCTTTTGTGTAAAGTGGTACTTATCTGGTAGTTAAACCTAGAATCTTGTCTATATTAGAGCAAATTGGCCTTGTGGTAGAATATGCAACACGTATTGTGGGTTAAGTCCACATCATCAATCTTTCTTTTCATGTTTTTGATAGGCAATTCCATTTTAGCTAGATTCAATCTTTTATATCCTTTGGGCATATATACATGTTGATATGTGTCAGGATTGGAAATATTGTGCTTAATTGTTAAGCTTGCAGCACCTTCATCAAAAAATTGTTGGTTGTGTACTAGGGTTAAGATATGACTTATGTTTCTTGCAATTTGCCCATGTCTTTTTGGGTCTTGAGTATTACTTTGTTCCCCTCCATATATTTTAATGCCGCATATGCTTAATAAGTTGTTTTTGGGTGATATTTGCTCTTCGACTTGATGTCCGAGTTTCTGCAACCTTTATTTCATGTTTTTCATGTTCTGATTGTCACTGGATCCATTCATCCATGAATTGACTTACTATACCTTTTTTAGATTGCTAGTCAGGCCTGCTATGTGATGTTTAAAGGTTCTAAAAGTCCTTCAATCTATTATGGGAAGGAAGCAGATATGGTGATTCTAGACAAAGGTAGGGTGTGTTTCCTTTTTTTTTTTTTAATTATATCTGGCATGCTGAATAAATGGTAGTACTGAGCTGTTTTTTTAGGAGCTGTTACTACTTTTATCCAAAGAGTTAATCAATAAGGATAACAAATTCCTTTTTTTTTCTTTCTCGATAAGTAGTATAATTGATTACTTCTGAGTTGCATATTTATCACAAAATGTGAATTTTGTTGGGGGAGTGGTTGCAGTGATGGTGATGGTCAGTGTATGGCATGATGAGAATTGGAACTCTATCTATCCATATTCCTTCTATTGTCTTTATACTAAGGTTCTCTGTCACATTCTGCGATGTCAGCAATCAAGGATTTCAGAGCACAAGAGAGTGAGACCCCCAAGACCATGCATAATCTGACAAGCACATGGGTAAAGCCAACTGATGACTTCAAGGAATCTCCTCTCTGTTTTCCCCTGCGAAACCTGCTTCTTTACTTTCCAGGTAGAGGTTACCCTTTCGAGCTGTCCCATACTGTTGATTTAGCACTTTTTTAGAAGATAATTATGGACATTCATATATTAATTATTAGGTAGCTGCAAGAATTTTCTGCTTCAAACGGGCAACTTGTTTCTCTCTCTTTAATAAAAAATTTTGAATTGGTGTTTATGTCATTTATCTACAGATTCCTTCTGCCTACTCCCTCGTCTTTTTGTTGCTGTGTAAAATGACGGAAAATCTGACAAGAAAGGAACAATTAAGCACTTGAAGAAGGTTCCGAATTTAAGGTGTAATTTGTATGAAATGATAAATTATAGCTCTTACGACTAATGCGACTGTAAACCTAGTGCAATTTAGCGGTTCAAGGATAAAAGTAGAGGAATAACATTGTATTCAGCGTTATTCATCAAAGGCTACTTTGCTGAACTATCAAAATAAATGATGATGATGTTCAGTGCCGTAAAACAGTGCTATGATAGAAAGAGGTAAAGAGGTATGTAGTTGGTGTTCTCTTTGAATCACTATGAGGAAGCTTGGAGTTATGGTGGGAGATTTTTGAAATCTGATACTGATAGCTGTGTCAATTTACTTTTGAAAAAGCTTCCCTTGTCTAAATAATTTCATGAGATGATAAAAGACACGAAAGCTCCCATATACAAAATGCCAGGATTATAGTTTGCCTGAAGCCCCTTGTTCCCAGCATGTCTAACTTATACTTTAGTTTCTGGCTTTTCTTGCAGGTGGCATTTCAGTTGATGAGAGTGGCGATCGCCTTTTCCTTTCTGACTCCAATCACCACAGAGTTATTGTACTAGATGGCAATGGAATGATCTTAGACTCTGTATGTGTCAGGCATGCATGGTGGCTTCATCATCTTTGATTGTTATATCTTACTATTAAAGCATGACCAAAATTTTTAATGCCAACATTATCATTTTGATGTAGATTGGTTCTTCCCCTGGTCATGAGGATGGAGAATTTGAATCTGCAAAGTTAAGGCGTCCGGCAGCTTCTTTTTATCATGCCGCCGAGGACTGTCTGTATCTTGTGGACTCGGAGGTAATTGCGTTGAAGCTCTTTAAGTTTCTTGGTATGATATCCTATGTCTCATTGTCTAACATTGATGGTTAAGAGGGACAAAAAAAGAGAAGAAAGGGTGTGGTTGTGTCTTATTTGGCACAAAGTGAAAAATAAAACCACTTCATCGCGCAAGAGTTCAATTTTTTGGAATGTCCCGAATTGTTAACTCACTTTCAGAAAAAAAGTTGTTGTCTCAAGAGTAGAATTCATTAAGTTATTCATTTCTTAAAATTACGTGCTGTGTTCCATGCAAAACTATGAAAATATTCTGAATGTGAATAATTTTTTTTTCTCACTATAAAAGTAATATGTATATATATATATATAAAATGTGTCTCCAATTTGTTATATAAAAGGAATAGAGGGAGTGAATACAGCCGGGCTTAAGCTCATTATTGATCAGCAATTTGAGTGTGCAAGTTCGAGTTTGGCTCGTTTAAGTTCCTGGGGTCTTTTCTTCCAACTTCTACATATTTATTTATTGAGAATAAAAGCAATGATATAAATTAATTGAGCGTATTGTTTCTAAATATATATTGGAAAGTCAATAGATCTTTTTCAGTTATGTGGAAAAATATTAATGTTCTGATCCTATCGAGTATTAGTGTTCTAGCGTGTCCCTAAAATTCTAAAATATGCATAATCATGTAAAAATTTAATGAACTCTTTAAATTATAATTTGTGCTCCAGTAAAGCGAACTCAAGCTTAGGCTTGTTTACTTTATCAAGAGAAGCTCAATTTTCTAAATTTATAGGGTTGAGCTTTCAACATTTGAGCACACACGAATTTCAATGACCATGATTACGTGTTTACACCTCTAATTCAAGTGAACTTAGTGAAAGATAGTGGTAAAAGCAAGGCAAATGTGGTTATGCTACTTAAGAGTGATGTTGTTTGTCTCTTTCATAGCAAATAAGTCTGCACTCAGTTCCAGACTTTTGGCTGCAGTACAAGGTCACGTGAGTTAGAAAAGGAACTTCCACTTTGCCCAAAGTGAATTTCCTTATATCTTTTAGTTCTTTTGAAGATTATGTCCAAGTTCTTTCACAAGAGAGGTCTACCATATAGTCACAAAAGAATGAAAGATTGTATGCTCACTTTTTAGTCTTTTTTATTCCTCTCCTGACAACCACAATGTTGCATGGGATCTTACACATTTCCCATTTAATCCTACGGAACACACAACTTTTAATTATTCTCTTAATAATCAAGTCAAGTAAAAACTGAGCACTCAAATTGGGTTTCACAGTGTAATATTTGTGTATTTCCTTGCTTCTCCACAAGTCCTATGTTGTTGAATTAGTCCTCAATATACAGTTCTCTCCTACAAGTGTCAAACTTTCTGTTTTTAGGTTAGTTGATATAAAAATCTCTGTCAAATGAGATATAGAATGATCTGAAGATACTGTGTTATTCAATAGACAGTATGGCTTTCATGCATCTCCTTTATCTTATGCTTGAATTTTAGAATGTTCTACTACTTTACAACCTTTAGATTTTTGTCCTAGTGGTTGAGGACAACCCTCACTGTTCCCTTTTTTGTTGCGTCGCGTCCCTAATACTCCATAAAGCTAACAAATGTGTCCCTGTTGTGAAAGAATCATGCTATTAGGAGAGCTGATATGGGGAGGAGGGTTGTGGAGACTTTGTACCCAAGAAGCAAAACAAATAAAAATAGCAGTATATGGAGCTGGATATTGGGAAAGCTTTGGCCTAGAAATGATCTAGATGCCCCGTCTGAGGAATTGAATCCGGATGCATTGTTGTTTCCGTGGCACATTCTGAAATCTCCAAATGGCAATCTCCTTATTTTAAACCGCAGGTAGATGTGACAGCTAGTCCATTTTTTCTTCCAAGTTTATAGATCTGCAGATATTTCGTACTATTTCTTCCTCATAAGGTTTTAACTTATATTTTAAATGCAAGGACGCCATGCATATTTTGCACAACGATTTTGTATTAATGAACATAGAAGATTAGCTGTGAAATTTTCACTGTTTCGTTTGTTTTTTTTTTTTTTTGAGAAGGTAACATGTTGTATGTATTAAACACAAAACAGTACATGGGTTGTACTGAAACCATATTTACAAGTGAGCAGAAGAGAGTAAACCAGTCTACAGTTCTAACAGGAACCTAATGAGTCTAGGATAGATATAGTATCCTCTGGGTAGATCTGGTTACACCAAAAGAAAAAGCTTAATACAGTTAAGTTTGATCTCCTGCATTGTGTTGCTGCTGTTCTCAAAGCATCTAGAGTTCCTTTCTTTCCAAATTGCCCACCAAATGCAAGCAGGGACCATCTTCCATCTGCTGTTTCGTTTGTTTTTTGGTTAGGTGTTAAGGCATTATCTTGCTTGTTGATTTTCTGATACAGCAGCAGGAAAGAAAAGTTCCTTTTATTGGTTCTATCAATCTATATGAAATGGATTAATTATCTGTTTGAACATTTAAGTATCCTGAAGGCTTAGTTTAGAATTATCTTATTACAGTAGGTCACCTGATGGATGCTGGGAATATTATCTGTTTCTGGGGTTCTTTCTTGCACTTTCTTCAATTGCACATGGGAGCAAGATGATGACAACAATTATTCTTCAAAACCTAGCTAGTTAGGGTCGGTTATATGAATCCTCACTATTCATTTCACTTTATTTGAATTTGTTCATTTCAATATTTAATAATTTAGACATATAAATGCCAACTAGTTGATATCGCCTATATGAATTTTTTCTTCCGGTCTGTTCTATTTTCCCTAAATCTGCATGTATTCTAAGAGATTATAGGTAATGCTGAGACAACTTCCTTCACGTGATTTGAAGACTACCTCCTCTCCTTTTAACATGTTATCATGGTTTCGCACCTACAATCTAGTTATCATTTTTTTATTAGGTCAGATTTTAGGGCTACGTCATCTCCTTTAACACTTTGTCATGGATATAATAACACCACCCATATCATATGCATACTTTGATCTAGTCGTGATACACGTCCGATCTGATTGCTGTTATTATACTTACCTTAGATCAGATGCATATGATCTAGTCGTCATTGTTATATTTACATTAGGTCATTTGATTAGAGATTTGGTTTCATTATGTTTTGTTGTTCGCTAAGTCCTCATTGATAATAAGAGGTTGTAAGCCTTCTAACACATCTTTCCGATGTTTGGGTGTACTTCATTCCGCGTAACACTTTCCATCATTATAGTGTTACACCTTTATGTAAGTGCATTTAAAGGTTTATGTAAGACATGGTGAAACCATCTCAAACTACCTTCTCTCATATTTGCCCTACTTGAACCTTTTGTAGGATGGGTTCATATATGTATCTTTCTGTTTCCTATCACGTCACACCCATCTTAAGATTCTTAGCATCTACATTTCTAAAATAATCTTCTTGTGGATATGTTGGACCTTAGACGCTCAACATTCACTATATATAACATTGCTGGTGTCACAACCATCCTACAAAACTTGCATATTGCTTTGGCAGGTATATTCCTATCTCATAACCCTCACATAGAACTTCTCAAGTTAAGTGGTCTATTTAATTAATAGGGTATTGCATCTTCATCTATCATACATTTCTCTCGGAAGACTGAGGTTAGATAAATAAATTGTCTGCATTTGAGCACCACAGTCCATTTAATCTCACATCAATTTCATTTTTCTTATGCAGGCTAAACTTAAAGTATGTATGTTGTCTTACTACTAACAATCTAAATAACTGTTACCATCTATAGTGCTTTTTCACACTCAAACTGTTGATTCCTTTGCTAGTTTTGTTAATTAACACCGCATCTTGTTCAAATAGCATACGCCATGGTACCCTATATTTTATACTACTGATTAGCTCATCCAGTTAGGGTAAATAAGGTGAGCCTCAAGATAAGGGCTAAAATCACCTTTTTGGCTTTTTTACCCCAAATTGTAGGGTGGATCTCGAAAGATATGAAAGATCTCCCTCCAAGCCGTACATACTACTTTCATCGAATACGGCTTTCCGTAGAATTCTATATGTATCTATGAGATCGAGTATGGAATTGTGTTTATTCACTTTAAATTAGAGTATCAGTTTCCCTCCCTTTCCTGCTAGGATTGGAAATCCAGTATTTTACATATCCGATTGAGTCCTTGTGTTTCCGAAATAGTGTAAAAAGAAATGCTTCGAATCATTGCTATTTGACTCGTACTTGTTCTATAAAAGTCGAGGTAGCTATCGAATGTAATTCCAAATCTCTACAAAATTCCTCTACACTTGTTGCCTTTGTTTGCACATGTGATAGCTCCTTTGTACATATTCTTTATGACATTGATACAGTTGGAGTCCCACATCAGTGGGTTAAAGGGTACATGGTCTCCTTATATACTCTTGGGCAATCCTCCCCTTATGAGCTAGCTTTTGGAGTTGATTTAAGGTCTATTTCTTTAACATGATATCAGAGTCAACCCATCCAATTCATTTTTTCCGATGTTGGGCCTCCGTCTTGTATTGTCCACGCTCCAGATGTCTAGTCCTAGGCGTGCGGGGGTGTTGGAGTCCCATTTCGGTGGGTTAAAGAGTACATGGTCTCCTTATACGGTCTTTGGCAGTCCTCTCCTCATGAGATAGCTTTTGGGGTTGAGTTAGGCCCAAGGTCCATTTCTTTACCACGTATATATTTGATATGAGTTCTTCTAATTCACTATTGTTTCATTGATCGTTAACCTACCAAAACTCTCTTTTCTTCGAGATTGAAACGGGCGATGCGAAGCTCAAATAAGATATGATGCCTTCATAGGGGAAGTTGAAAAATCATGTTTTCCAAAACACAAAACACTGTCAGTGACCAGTTACGCATGTCCCATTTAACTTGTCGTTTTTGTTCTCTTGGCTGGTTCTGGCATAAAATATCTTCAGGCATCCGGCTTGTAGTTTCTATTTTCTTCTTTTCCCTTTGACTTTACTGGTTCATTTTCTCTCTTTAAGCAGAATGCTATGCATCATTTGTAACTGTTTGTCTGTTAATAGTTCTTAAACTATGTAGGCTGTACGTGCTTAGGGCTTAAGCTTTGTAATCTATCTTTGGGCAGCATAACTATGTATGCTGGTATAACATAACAAGTTTAAAAAATTGGAAATACTCGGAATATATGCCCTAACATTGGTTGTTAATTTTGTTTTGACCCAATTGGGCAACATTTCATGAACTTCCAATTTAAATATAATGAACAAGCTTGTGATCTTGTTTCTATGACCCCTTCATGGAAATTGGAATATTAGAAGCCCCAAGATTGCTGTTTATGAACTCATATATGCAGAAATTGTCTTCTGTATTTTTATATTAAATATCTCGACAATTTCTGCACTCATATTTGTAAATTTTACAGTTTGAGCTGTTGGGCTGCCCTCACTTTATATATATATATATATATATATATTTTTTTTTTTTTTTTGCATGCAGCTGTGAGACCTTGTGGATCATGGATTTAGCCTCCGGCGTGATCAGAAAGGTTGTTAAAGGTATAAATTATTGCCAAAATGTTCTTAAGTTGTCTCTATTTCTATCAGTTTGCCTTGTCAGTTATTGACTCACCCATACTCTAAAAGGATTTTCAAATATTTTGGAGATCTGTGAGCCATTGATCCTGGAGAAGTCGATGCTTTTGAATCAAATACCTAATGATTGGTTGCAGCAGCAAGTGGATACACATTGTTCATCAAAGAGAATTCCGTATGTTGAGCTTATATCTTCTGTGGAAACTTTTCAGGATCAGATACTCATTTGTGATACAGGTAATCATGTCTTCAATTACTGCATCTGTTGTAACATCTACTTTGCCTGATTCAATTTTGTATTCTGCTTATCTGTAGTTGGTCAGACAGTGTTAAAACTCAATAGAAACTCCGGTTCTATATCAAGCTTCCAGTTTTCTAATTTGGGGATCCTTGGGTTTCCTTACTGGTCCTCATCTCCTCTGGAACGAGTATGTGCTGCGTAAGTGTAACAGATTAAAGAAGCTCTAAGCCATTGTTCTTTTCTGCTGCTTTATCTGATTGATTATATTAATTTACGCTCTAAGCCATTGTTCTTTTCTGCTTTATCTGATTGATTATATTAATTTACTGTGTTGTTTGATGCTTGTGTTACAGTGATGCAGCATTGGCAATTGATCACATAGAATCTTTCAACTTGTTGCCAGGTAGTAAAAGCCTACTGGTTACATGTAGTTCAAATAAATTTTAAAAAGCTCTTATCTGGAAAAATATTACTAATCTTTCAGTTGTTTATCAATACCTATATTTGTTTATCTTCAATATTGTATTCTTTTTCTGGATCATATATTCTTGCAAGAATCTGGTTGTAATTTATACAATTTTTGTGATACCTTCGTCTTCGTTTAAAAAAAAAAAGATGTTTTTTTTTTGTCAACTCCAGAGAGTGGGACTAGAAAGTGTGTTATAGATCAGTATGTTAGGAGTTAGATCAGTATTAAAAAGTAATACTTGAAATGTAAATCACCGGTAGAGACGGATTCAGGGTTTAAATTTTATTGGGTTCAAATTTTAGGTTATTACCAGTGATCCCATTACACATTTGAAATTATGGTTACAAATTTAAGGCCTGTTCTGGCCAAGTTGTCGAAATCAACTTATGTTGAGAATTATTTCTTATCAAAAGTGCTTTTTGGGAGAGTAGCAATTTGTGTTTGACAGTTTGGCTATATTATTTGATAAGTGCTTTTGTTAGTAGTTTGGCCAATATTTCCAAAAAGTGCTTTTAGGTGTCAACTTTCGAAAAAGAATGTTGCTACTAATTTTGATTTGGTAAATATTAACTTTTGATATGAGTAATCTTGTCCAAAAAATTTCAAAAGTGCTTATTTTTTGGAGAAGCTACTTTTTCAGCTGCTGCTTAAAAGCTGAAAAACAGTTTCTGTTATTACTCAAAACCGCTTATTTCTTCATCAAGAACCTGGCCAAACACCTTCAGTCCTTCCAATAAGTGTTTTTTCTCAATATATAAGCACTTTTGACCTTTCAAAAGCTTGGCTAAACAGGCAATTAGTGTTTGTTGAAATTTTAGTGATTTTTACATATATATCCATACGCTGTGCAGAAAATGGTAGGTTGAGTAGTACCCCTGTATTTTATGCTACTTGAGAGGACAGTATGCTACATGCACCTCTCATCAGTGAGTAATTAATTTAATATATGTTTAACTCAAATTTGAAATCATATAAAGTACTTCTGATGACAGATTTTATCTGATCGGCAGATAGACGAAGCAGGGAGGCTAAAATGTTAATCTCACTACTGTGTTATTTCAACGTTTAAAATTTAATAACTTAATGAAATTGAATGGTTATAACAATCAAATTCAATGATATTATTAATATTTTCGAGCAGTTTGAGATGTCCCGGAATGGAGAATGCTACAATGAATGAAAGTAGTTATTTGATTGTCACTGCTTCCTGTTAAAAAAGTTGTTTTAGGGATCAATGGAAAAAGAGAATGTAGGCCAAGTTTTTCCAGATAGAGGGAGCACTGCATGATGACCTCACTTCATTTTTTAACAGGTAAAGTTGACATACGACTGAATGTAGATATTCCAGAATATGTTGATCTAATTGAACCGCTGAGTGAAAGTTGTATATGGCGGCAAACTAGAGGGGCAGCAGCTGAAATATCCGAGGCAGATAGCACGGATACGTCTTCAGAAAAGGTTTCTGATCACCTTTAGGCTTCATGTATTTGTATTCACCCATAAATTCTACTTCATTCATCCCAAGCTGATTTCCACTTTCCATTTTTGGATAGTTCCAAATTATTTTCAGAAAGAAGGTATATACCATGTACCACAGATAGTTATCTGGGACTACTTTTAAAGGAAGAATATAGTCCAACATTTTATCTCAACAAATGCTGAATAATTCATTTTAAAACTCCTCCAGTAGCAGTACAAAATCAAATCAAGAGATCCATTTGCAATGAATGGAGTATTAAGTAGCACGTACTTCAATAGTGCCTTCTTTCCATTAGTTTAAAGAGTTAAATTGATGGGGATATGCAGGTTGGTGTTGCCCAGCAATGGTATGATGAAATTGACCACCTTGCCTTTTCAAGACCAGAAATAGAAGCAACCATAGAAGAGGGAACGATGAGCCGTGGTGAAGAAATTCCAGAAGGGAAAGTCGAGATCAGTTGCTCCGTTAACTCAAGTCCTGGAACAAGTGAGGTACATTATTCTTCCCAGCAATTTCCTTTGGATTCTCGAATTGCTGAGATTCTCTGAGATTTATGTGAAATTTCTCGTTTAAGTTGTTTAAAATGATAAACGATTTTGTCCCAGTCTAGAATTTACTTGCATTTCATACTGAATTCCAGATCCGAAAATGCTGCTTTACTCATTATGTGATTGTCTTCATATCTTTGGTTTCCCACCAGGTTACTATTTCTGCTGCACTATATGTGAGACTGAAAAAGGATTCAGATGCGTGTAGTGACAGTAGACAGAGTAAAGCAGCCAGGATAGCAGATCTGTTGAACCCTGGGACAAGGGTAAACAGAGATGTAATTCTTCAGTTCTTGCTGACATCAAAAAGAGATCTAGAAGAAGTCATCATAACAAGACCTATACATGTGAGACTCAAGTTTGATTGTCCAAACCATCCAAAAGCAGATAATAACAAAGATATAATTTTGACGGACACCTCTTTAAATGTGAATGTTGCTCTAAAGTAACCTTTAATAGTGTATGGATGACTCTTGAAAATATTTGTGGGTCATTATTATTTTTGTATGAATAAGCGGCTTACATGTTCTATTTTATAGTGGCTTTTCTATCTGTTTATGGGTAAATTGTTATGTTCCTAGAGGACGTACTGTTTTCTTCTGTTTTAATTGACTCGATAATCTGTATGGAGCTGTAAAATTACTATTTCTACGATGGAAAAACGTTGCCCTTCTAAATGTTCATGTTTCCTGCATAATTCTGAACCTTTCTAAGAGCAACTTTATTGTCACACCTGCATGTGGTGGTTATAGGATGCTTAATTTCAATTTTAGTTAAAAGATGATGTATGCACATAATCTCACATTGGACTATGCCATTGCCCCGTACGGATTCTGCACTAATTGTGATACAATATTTTGTTTCTTCTCAACGATACCAAGTTTTCACCAGCAGAAGTACAAAATACAGTAGTCAGTACTCAGTAGTACACCTTCTATCAATCTTAGGGCTCGTTTGGTACGAGGAATAAGGATAAATAAATTCGGGATTATATTTGAGGTGAGTTTATCCCACGTTTGGTTGGGATAAAATCGTGGTATAACTAATTCCAGGATTAGTTATCCCGGGATTGTAGTGTTAATTTATCCTTGTGGGAGAGTGGAATAACTAATCTCAGGATAAGTTATCTTGGGATAACTTGTTCCAACCAAACGACCCCTTAGATTGTGTCCAATGTGCATATGTAAAGCCCTTAAATGTGAGAATGACCATTATTGCTATATTACCTAAATAAAAAGACCATTACCTTCCCCGAGGAGCTCGCCCTTGTTTGCTCCCTTGGTGACTCGAACCAACAACCTTCGGATTGGAGGTGGAGGGTACTTATGAAAGAAGAAGTGAGTGCGAACGAACGATGAACTAAAAACCAAGGCGTAAGGAGGCTGAGAAGAACGAGTCGCAGGCCAAAACAAGGTTTTGAAAAAAAGAAGGGGGTCGATTTAGGCTCCTTCCCTTCCATTGCGTAGCCGCGCTAGCAGGTACTACGAGCCCTCTGTCTCACCTGAAACGACTTTTATGAGCTGTCTCAGTAGTGACCGACTTGATTTTATTAGCTGTATGATTAGTGGCTTAGTCAAGTACGTCTAAAAGCTACTTTGTGAAGAAAAAATCCTTGCGTCGATGCAATTCTCACTTCGTGTAATGTCGTATGTATGATAGAGGTAGTGTGGATTGGAGCCCAATGCTAATGGTGATCCCCCAGGTTTGAACCCTGTGGAGAATGAAGAGGGGCCAAGGATCTTCTCTCAGCAGTCTTTTCGAGGCTCCACTCTCCCCCCGAATAAGTAAGGCCCCGTTAGCCTGGGCGAAGATGGGGATAAAGAGTAAGGATTGAAGCCCCCTTAGCTCTGCCAGGCACTAGACAGGGGTTAGCGAGCATCCCCTTTTGTAAAAAAAAAATAAATAAATAAAAAAAATAATATTGACTATTATTGCTATAAAATATGTCAAGTGGAGGTGATCCTTTTAAGTAACATAGGATCTGCTCCAGAGCTGCCCAATGTTTGACTATAGATACAGACATGAGCCGCTAACCGCTCTTATTGCAAAAACAATATCTGAATTAGTCATTATAAGATAAGTTTAATGTCGACTAACTTTCTATGTTCTTCAAGATCATCAAATGGACCATAATCATCTTTCATAAGATGCACATTGAAAATCATTGGAGTACTGCGTGCGAGGCTTGGCTGCCAACTTTCTAATTTTGCAAGTAGGTCAAGGATATTATTTCTCTGAGACAGGAACTTTCTTACTTTCTAGTGACTTCTACTACAAGAAGTACTTTAGCTGGCCAAGATACATGAAGACTTGAGAGGATATATCTCTACATAATCACTTCTTGTAATAACAATATCATCGCTATACAACAAGGAGGATTAGGACAATTGTTGATTGCCTATGGAAGGTCAAGTGATCACAATTGCCCCTTTTTAATACAAACGTCTGGACTATTTCAACTAAACTTGCTGCACAAAGCATGAGGACTTTGTTTCAAGCCATATAAGAACTTTTTTAGATAACAAACTCCCATACTTTTCATGAACAACAAAATCAAGTGATTTCTCCTATGAACGCTGAAAGGTCACAAATTTGAAGCCAAAAAACCAAAAAGGGTTACTACATTTTTGATAAACCAAAAGGGCCAAATCGTCTAGTGCTCCACGATATGCATTTCCTTTAATGGGGACGTTCTAACGTCGTCCCACAATTAAAAGAAATAAAATTAAATAATAAATCGTGTAGGGCTTCACGATTTGTAGGAGAATTTTTTTTTTTTTAGACAATTTGTTTTTTTTTTTTTTTTTAAACGAATTAGCAAATCGTGGAGGGCTCCACGATTTGCATTTTAAAAAAAAAAACAATAGCAAATCATGGAGCCTTACACGATTTGCCTTATAAATAATATCTTGGTAAAAGAGTTCATAGTTGATATCGCCTCTTTCTCCACGATTTGCCCTACTTTTCTTTCTTAGTCACAATATTGGTTTAGCTACGGATAATTACTACTTACTACTTGTGTGAGTTATTGCCCATTTGTAAAAATGAGTAAGTCCACTATTTATATACTTCTATTGTTTATTTGTTACATATTTTTGGTTTTTGGCTTCAAATTTGTGCGCTTTCGGCGCCGGACTCATAGTTGACAGGGTTCTGATACTCATAAACGAAAACAAAGTTGTAACAAGCATATGAGGAGTATTTCATACAGTAAAAAACATGTTTCATTATCATAACTCATAAGCAAATTGATCAGCAGGAAACATAATTGTGAGCTGTAATTCGGTTTACTTCTCCATCTTATATAAATGAAACTCAAAAACAGAACAAGGGCATTGAGAGACCTAGTTAAGAATTAATTACTGTAATTCTTACATAACTTGCACAAGATTTAGAATTGATCTCACACACACACACACTAGGAAATCTGCCTTAAGAATTCATTGCGACTGAAAGATGGAGGTGGTTAATTTCGCGCATACATTATTTGTTATATTTGTCCATCACCTTTATAAAAAGATTTATATGGTAATCTTTTTTTTCAGCTAACATTTTTTTTTGGGCGCACCATCGCTATACTCCTTTTCGGTCTTTTAATCTATGAAATTCATATATTTGTCTTTCATGAGCAGTTAAAGTTAACATGGTCAGATAGAGTTAAATTGCCTCTTGATTTCTTCTTTTCCTCTATGTAGTACGTACCAGTATATTACTTATAATTGAGGCAGAATATGACATTAACAAAGTTCTATGATTTCTAAGGTTAAGGAGACAGTTGAGTTTAATTAAGTGAATAGTGCAGCATAATTATTTAGCATACTAATATAGTACTAGGAAATTTGTAAAATTAAAGCAAAATGAAGGTAAACGTCTATTTTTGCTATAAACAGTCGTTCAACAATTAAAGTATGGAAATTCGATGTGAAATCATAGTTAGATTTAAGATTTTGTACTTCCAATTTATATTCACGACCACTCATTCCACGATCCAACACATCTTGGACATCGACATAGAGTTTTACCTAAAATCGCAAAAAGTAATAAATTTAAATTTGAACCTATAATTTTTAAACTACAATAGATTCAATACAAAAAACCATAAATGGTGAATTAAAGAAATTAAAATCTTGGATCTCTCTGCATTCATGTACTGTATTTCATAAGGCCAGAATTGCTTTACTTGCAAATCAAGTTACCAACTTTTTCTTTATTTCAAAAGTTTCCAAAACCTAGACAATATTGGAATCTTGAGATTCCTATTTCTACACAAACCATGCTTCTATAGTTACCATATTTTCCTTTATTTTCAAAATTTTGCTGAAACCTGGACAATTTAGGAAAAGTTGAGATTTCTATTTCTACACAAACTAGGCTTTCTCAAAGTCTATAAAAGACTTACACGGCTTGAACAACTAGTCACACTGCCTCTTCTATTCATTTAGGTTACCTTAAAATTTCTAATTCGCAATATCCTCTGTTTCATTGCCCCAACAAAAATAGAATATGGAGAATCTACATACCTCCTATGAGTCCAAAGTTTGGACAGACGACTTTATCATTCCGAAGACGCTGAACTTGAAGAGCATCATCAACAACAACCCTTCTACTACGACGTTTTTCATGATTGAACTACGGGTTCAAGAATTTCTTCAATATCTGCCTGAGAAAGAGGATTGCATAGTGGAGGAACCTCGAGGTCCATTTATCGTGAAATCTTTCTATCTGCCGAGTAACGCTGTGATTCATGACGATGCTGCGGAAGATAGCATCTGCAAAATACTAAGCTCAGTAGGTGTGCCTTTGTACAGAATGCTGCTCATCATCCGAAAAGTCTCTTTCTTTGCTCGGACCATGATGTCTCTACCTGCCAATTCAGGCCGCCCTCTGCTTCCAATTGTTATTGGCATTGAAGTTAACAGTTGGGATCCTAGAGATGCAGCAATCGCGTACGAGAGAAAATTTGGTTGGAGACCAGAGATTGAGGAGGAGGAGCCCACGGCTAAACGCCAAAGAATTAAAGATGAACACAGATACAAGGTCTATCTTACCCCTGTTTTAGGTGTTAGATACATGTGTGAAGCATAGCAGCACAGCTAATTCACTAGGAAGCTTCAAGAAAGTTACAAGGAGGATAGATTGCTACATATGAAATCTTGATTTAATTTTTAGTCTTAACCAACTTTATTTTTTTTGTAGACTGTAAGCCAAATATGGTTTTTCAGTACTTACATATCTTGCTGGATGTAATAATCGTTATAGGGCCAAAATAAAAATATACACTTGCAATTTTCCAGTTCATATTTATTCATATTTTGCTATCAGAAGTTAGTGTATTGAAGATTTCCAAGTTCCAGATATGTTTCATGCAATTTCTTATCTGCACATTTACATTGATCGTGATGATTATATCTTTTATGAAAAAACAAATCATTAGGTACTTCATGCACTTGAAACATTATTAGTTTGACAGTTGTTTATTATAACTCAAATTAAGTATGACAAACTCCATTAAAACTGCATCAGGCAAAGAATAGACAGAATAGTAACTATATATGAATCAAACCACGCAAATAGTACTGGTATTATGCATTAGGAAGTGATTTTCTTTATTTCACTCAAACTTGCTTCTAAAATGGTTATAATGTTTTGGTATTTAACATAGAATTATATCTTAATTTAATCCTAGACTTTTTATTCCCTAGTTTATGAACAAAAATCATATATGCATCCTCATTAATTTCCTAATAAATGAACAAAGTATTTTCATTTTCTTGAAATGAATGTTGTTTATTTTTTAGCAAGAATACTGCATAAACCTTTTGTCTTCCATGGAGCTTCAACTGTGGGGTGCACACTCCTAATTTTCATGTCGTTTACAAGAAAAAGATTAAACCAAGAGCTGGTGGTGTTGCCTTTTGAAGTCAAATATAAGGAGATGTAGAGAAATATAGCAGAAGAAAGGTAAATCAAAACAACAACAACAAAAAATGATGGGGAAATCATTAGTTAGAAAATTTTCTTCTGATCTTCCTTTCTATATCCTGAGAAAAATCTAATTATTCTTATCTTATCATGATAAGGCCATATTGTTTACTTGCAAATTTCAAGTATATATATATATATCAAAGATATTACAATATAACTTTAAAAACTCCAATTTCAAAACTTTCCAAAACCTTTTTATGACAATATAGAGATGAATCTTGGGATCATTTGAACTTAATACATTTAACGCATAGCATAATTTTTTTTTATATTAAAATTTAACAAATAATAGGTATGAACCCTTAATATTTGGATTATAATGAGGTCAATTTACTAATAGGAAAATTTTGTTGAAATTAAGACCAGAGTTTCTAAATACATGTTTCTATTTTTGCTCTCACACAAACAACAAGAAAATATAATGGGGATCGGAAATCATTAGTTAAAAATTTTCTTCTTCCTTTCTATTCTTGAGAAAACTATTCGCTCGTACTTAGTAAGGTTACAATTGTTTTACTTGCAAATCTTCCTTAATTTCAAAACTTTCCAAAACCTGGACAATATCCGAATTTTGAGATTCTTATTTCTACACAAACCTACAGGCTTCTATAGTTACCATATTTTCCTTTATTTGAAAATTTTGGAAACACAATTTACTAAACAAGCCGAGGCTTTCATCAAAGTTTTAATTTGCTATGTCCACACTTTCTGTTCATTTAGTCACTTGCATTTACCCTTTCTAATTCGTCCCAACAAAAATTGAAGATGGAGAATCTACAAACCTCCTATGAGTGGAAAGTTTGGACGGACGATTTAATCATTCCAAAGACGATCAACTTGAAGAGCATCAATAACAACAACCCTTCTACTACTCCTTTATTCTTGATCGAACTTCGGGTTCAAGAATTTCTTCAATATCTGCTAGAGAAAGGGAATGCCATCGTGGAGGAACCTCGAGGTCCATTTACTGTGAAATCTTTCTATTTGCCGAGTAACGCTGTTGTTCATGACGATGCTGCTGATGATAGCATTGGTGAAATACTAAGCTCTGTAGGTATGCGTCTCAACTCATCAATGCTGCCAATCATCCGAGACGTCTCTTCCTTTGCTCGGACCATTATGTCTCACCCTGCCAATTTGGGCCGCCCTCTGCTTCCTATTGTTCTTGGCATTGCGGTTACTAGTTGGGATCCCAGAGATGCAGCAATTGCGTATGAGAGAAAATCTAGTCGGAGACCGGAGATTGAGGAGGAGGAGCCCACGGCTAAATGCCAAAGAACTAAAGATGAATGCTGATACAGGGTTGTCTTACACCCGATATAGGTATAAGTTACAGGGAACGTAGCACAGTATCTAACTTACGAATAAGCACCAAGAAAGTTACAAGGAGAAGAATTGCTATATATATAATCTTGATTACTACTCTAGTTTTTAGTTTCATCCAGTATTTTCTAGACTTTAAGCCACATGGTTGCAATACTCGTTATAGGTTTTTCAATTTTACACTTGCAACTCCAGTTCATCTTTATACACCTTTTTATAATAAATTAGCGTGTCAAAGATTCACATACGTTTCATGCAATTTCTTATCTGCTCAATTACTTTGGTTTTGAAGATTTACGAAGGATCTTTTAATAGACCAGGTTCTTCATGCGCTCGAAGCTTCTCAATTCGATGATTGTTTACAAGTTTAACAACTCAAGTATGACAACTCCATTAAGACTGCATTAGGCACAGAGAATAGACAAAATATTAGTATCTGCATATGAATCGAACCAAATACTAATCTTTCCTGAAATATTTAATATTTGGGCATTTTCTCCTTAAAATTATCTAAAACACCCAAGAATTATGTTGTCTATCAGTAAAAATTTAGTACTCAATAGTCCATAATAGTTAACGGGTTACCTAGTCGAACCTATGGAAAGTTTGAGAAACTAACTTTGAATTAATAAGAAGTTCATTATAGTTTCTATAATTAGTTTA
Organism: Lycium ferocissimum; assembly: GCF_029784015.1. Taxonomy (NCBI): domain Eukaryota; kingdom Viridiplantae; phylum Streptophyta; class Magnoliopsida; order Solanales; family Solanaceae; genus Lycium; species Lycium ferocissimum. The sequence continues at coordinate 15,449,596 of NC_081342.1, read as the reverse complement.
AAGGGTTCAATGCTTGGGTTTCTGAAGTTTCAGGACTTGTAGAGCACTTTACACTTGCTTTTACATACTTATTAAATTATTGCCCTATAGACCTGTACCAAAACACACTCTATGGACCATGGATCCATAAGCCAAACTGGTCGTACAGGGCACTAACTCTCCATTAGTATCAACATGCCTGCCTACTACTCGAATTGTAACTTGCAATTTGCCAAATCATGAATGTAATCAAAACATTGGAATTTGGACAATTTTACATAGCCAACAGACTGCATCTTAATTTCCAAGCCAGACACACTCAATCTTAGAAGTCTTCCACTAGAGCCCAATCCTAAGCCCCAACAATAATCACACCGGAGGATGAAAGCCTCCATCGAAGACCAAATTATGGCCAGTGACAAACTGAGAGTCATCCGAAGCCAAAAACAAGACTGCATCAGCTACATGAGAAGCTCTTAAAGTCCCATTTTTTAAGCAATTGAAAGACTCGAACAGTCTCTCTAACTCCTCTACACTCATCTTCATCGATTTCTCTAACAAAGGTGCTGCCACTGCCGCAGGAGAAACACAGTTCACACGTATACCATACTTACCTAGTCCTTTACTTGCACACTTCACCAATCCAAGTACTGCATGCTTCGACATTGCATAGGCAATTTTCTTTGTTATCCCCCTCGTGGCCGTCAAGCTCGCCGTGCATATTATATTCCCTTTTACATCACTCCCCACCATGGCCTTCGCTGCGCGTTTCACACACGCCACTGACCCGCGTACGTTGATCGCAAATAGCTTGTTTAAAGCATCCAGATTAAATCCCAGGATATCTTGTTCATGCTCGTGTGTGCTAGCAATTCCGGCATTACTGAACATGATGTCAACCTGACCTTGAATCTCCAGCATCGATTGCACCAATGATTGAACCTGTTTCTCGTCTGTGACGTCACATTTGATGAAAGTGCAGTGACTGGGCCCGACGGATTCCTCAACTGATCGACCCTTTTCTTCTTGGATATCAGCAATTACAATCTTAGCACCATGTTGAGCAAAGAGACGTGATGTGGCTTCGCCGAAACCACTTGCTCCTCCGGTGATGATGGCAATTTTACCTTCCAATTTTTTACTATCCATTTTCTTCAATTTTTGCACTCAGTTTGAAGGTAACACTTTAGTACTGGTGCATTTATGCATAACGTGAGACTACCATCTTCTTGCACGTTGACACATGCAACAAATTGAAAAGAAAAATTGACATGTGCAGTGTGGCAACTTCATAAAAGTAATGATTATGATTAAGTAAAGGCCAACATCAGTTGAATGTTGCGAGTTATTGATATTAGCAGAACAATCCTCAAATTTGTCTCTTCATATGATGGAATCAATGGGAAAGAAGATCCCATCGCTTGTTGTAGCCACCTTGGCCCTGGGGACCAGGGAAGGGGTCCAAACTTAGTTATATTTCATTTTCTTGTTATAATCCAGCAAAACGCGCCCATTCAGGTTGAAAAAACTTTGGCTCACATGTAATTGGAATCTGCAATTCACAAGGAAGATGTTTCTAGTTTTTCAAGATCCTAATCTGCCATTTGAGTTAAATAAACAATATCAGCTGTGTTTTGAACTAATCTCGTTTTCTTCTAGAAGCATCCAATGCCTCCTTAGTACCAAAGCACCTTCTTATATTGTGCATAGTGGACTTGTCACCCTCATATTGTGCATTCAACTGGAAAGAAGTCATTGCCCATCTTGACATATCTTGTTAACATAAAGGAGCTATACATCATTTCATTAGCAAGGAGGACAAATTCATCAAAAGAGACGCTATATTTGCAATCATGATTTTACTGAGCCTGTTAACACATAATTATTGACCAAAAGGATATCTAGATATATAATAATCCCTTACACGAGAAGCACCATCTCGGGAAAGGATTCCCTCAAGATCCTTGAAGCACCATCTGCCGGTGAAGCTGCCTGCATCAGTGAAATGTTTGACGTTGGCCAAATGGTTCAGTGGCGGATCCAGGATTTTCACTCAGGGTGTTCGGAAAAATAATTGAACCACTTCAGCTAGCCTTCTGTATTTGTTCAGGGTGTTCAAAAGTTAATATATGTACATGAACACAAAAAATTTACCCTAAATATATACTGTAATTTTTTGCCCAGGGTGTTCACCCGAACACCCTGGGCAAAGACTAGATCCGCCCCTGAAATGGTTAGTGCAAAGTGACATTCCAAACCCATGAAGTTTAAATCCTAGATCCACCTCTGTATAAAAGGGTGCTTCCCTTCAACTACCTTTTCACAGAGGTTGACTCCAAACGTGTGTCCCTTGTCAAGATGAAGGACCTCTTGGACATAGTCTGGGGCAACTCCTTTAACCTGCATTGCTGAGCATGATACAAGTTGGTCATAAATCTCGATACCATGATCACAAATTTTCTATATATTGGTATCATGTCAGAGGATGTTGGAGAATCAACCGATTACTGGATTTCAGCAGTAACCCAGAGGCAGATCCACAGCTATAGCGATTTGCCACTTTCTGTTTTTCTAGAGAGAGGCATTAGCACTTAACCATGGTTAAGTAACAAATGTATGTATGAAAGAGACACACAAATATTTGTTTGATGTAGGCACCAACTGTGTGGCTAAGTCTTTAACCTTAGACGTTAGGGACGTTCTGATTGTCTACCAGGTGTCTTGTTGCGCAGAATTTCTAGTAAATGGCAATAGTGGACAGGGTTCTGATATTTAAGAATTGTAAACGAAAACAAAGTTGCAACTTTAAAGAAGCATATGAGGAGTATTTCATACAGAAAAGCATGTTACATTATCATAAGCAAATCGATCAGCAGTCAACATGAGTTGATACTTTCAACGCTATCCCACTATATCAATAACTGGAAAAAGTTGAAGAACACTAATCACTGCAAAATGTTTTCAATGTCTGATGGGGGATACAAGCCTGTTAAGTCTGCACCACCAACATGGTACCCAGAGGAGAGAATCTCGTAGCATGTATTAAACCAATTCTCGGCAGGGAGCGTTCTACTCATCTTAGATAAACAAAGCTCAAAAAACAGAACAAGTGCATTTTTTTTTTTTTTATTGGTTTTCGTTTTTCTGGTTTATTGAATTAGAAATGTTCAACTGGTCAAGCTAGAGTAACTAATTCTTACATAACTTACACTAAAAAAAAGAGAAAAGACATCATTTGACCCCTTAACTTGACACGAAAACTTAGTTTAGCAACTAAACTTAAGTTGTATTTATTTACCCCCCTTAACAACTTTCAAGTTAATTAAATACCCTTAGCATGCGTGGGCCACTTGAGATCTAGGTGTTGTTCACCACATTACGTGGTGATTGGTCCACGTCATTAAATATTTTTTTAATTATTTTTATTTATTTAGTTTTTTTCTTTCTTCTTCATTCTTTCCCTATTTTATTATTTTATTAAACAATAATTAAAAAAAGAAAAAGATGGACCCATAGCCGCCGTTCTCCTCCTCCTAAACTCCCCACCTCCACACCGCCGCCGCCACCATCCCACCACCACACCATCACCATAACCACCGCCTCCTTAAATCAAACCAACTGAAAAATCCCATCTTTGTTAAAAAATTTCTTTATTAATCATATTTCCACCATAACCACCACCGCCGCTACCGCCAACCTTTCCAACCACCGAAGCAATAATAATTTCGAACAGACCATCTTCTTCCAATTGTGTTTCTACTTCTCATTCAAATCACCAAATTAAGAAAACCCACAAATTTTGGACTGAAATTCAGATTGATATCAACCAAAAAAAAAAAAAAAAGAGGCGGCGGTGGGTATTAACAAAAACCCACGTGCAATTTCTTCATTGCAGTTCGTGTAATTTATTCAATTTCTTCATTGTTGTTTAGAAAAATAAAGACGATAACAGAGGCTTCTCCCAATTTCAATATAGCATACCCACTTCCACTCTTTGCAAGCTTGCTTCGCCGCTTCTTCAAAATCTCAAATGATTTTTGAAAACTTTCAATGTCATTTTTCAAATCTGATTCGAAAACCTCAGAACACAATAATAATTCACCCAGCAACAGTTACACCGAGGTCAGCGTCGCATCTTTCAATTTCATATTCGCTTATAATAACTACTAGAAACCCATAATTTATTGTTGTTAAACTGCCCTTCAAATGGACATATGCAACAACAATGAAGAAATTGCGCGAACTGCCCTTCAAATATGCTCAGCAATGAAGAAAATGCACGAACTGCCCATCAACACAAAGAAAGGAGAAAAAAAAATTTAAAAAAAAAGGAAGAAAGAAGCTGAGGAAGATAGCAGCAACGATTTGGAGGATGGGGAAGAAGGAGAGGGAGGGCGGGGGGGGGGGGGGGGGGGAGTGGGGCTAGAAGAAGAAGAAGAAAGAGAAAAGAAAAAAAAAGGAAAAAAAATATTAAAAAGTATAATACATTATCATCCAATTAGAAGAGGACATATGTACAGCTGAAATCATTTTTGGGGTTTTTTTCCCCTTCTACGCGCTTTTGAGAAAGTCATCATACTTTCTTTAGCTTGTCACCCGCTAAGCGTATTTAATTAACGAAAGTTATTAAGGGGGTAAATAAATACAACTTAAGTTTAGTTCTTTAAATTAAGTTTTAAAAGCTTGAGGAATTAAACGATGTAAAAAATATGGGAGTATATTTAGAAAACATAGGCGATAAAGGGTAAAGCTACAAGGTTTGGAACTGATCACTCACATGAAAAAAATATTTCGAAGAATAAGAAAATATGCCTAATGAATTGTTCTTCCAATTTATTCTTCACAGACAACCGTACTGGGTCGGATCCAACATTTCTTGTACATCACCTACAGATTTTAATATAAACATTCTCAAAAATTTCGATAATTTTTACTAAATTTGAACGTATAATTTTTGAAAAGTGTAATGGAGTCCGAGCTAAAGATAAGATGGAATTCATTAAATTAAAATCTCGGAGTCCCTTTTGCTACATTAGTATACACTGTACTTCATAAGACCACAATTCTGTTGCTTCTTCTCAACTTACCAATACCTTTATTTCAAAACTTTCTAAAACCTGAACATACTAGGAATCTTGAGATTCCTATTTCTACACAAATCAGGCTTCTATAGTTGCCATAGTTTGCTTTATTTTAAAAGTTTCCTAAACCAGGACAATTTAGGAAACTTGAGATTCCTGTTCCTACACAAACTAGGCTTTCCTCAAAGTCTATAAAAGACTTACCCGGGTAAAACAACAGATCACACAACCTCTTCTGTTCATTTAGGTTACAACTTTGGAATTTGCAGTGTCACCTGTATCACTGCACCCTCTCCAATTCGCAATTCTCTTAAGCTATGGACTTATTGCAGCATAACATTGCCATCGGTGCTGCTTCGGAGTCAAAACAAAACCAACTTGCCCTTGTTCAAGGCATGAATAATCTTGTGGTTGAGCTTGATAATATGTCCAAATTGGGAGAAAAATGCAATAATATTCAAGTGCCAATGGAGGTTCTCAACTTGATTGATGATGGCAAGAATCCAGATGAATTTACAAGGCACATGTTGAATACTTGCATTGCCATGAACCAAATCACTAAAGGCAAATCAAATGCATTCAAGGCTTTGCGAGGCCATCTCCTCGAGGAAAATTACGGACAACTTTGAGGCCAAAAATTGTTTTAAAATTTTCGAAGATGACTTTTTTTAATTAATTTTCAAGACAGAAATTTATTGCAATAAAATCTATTCTTAAAGAGTCCAATAATCCAAGACCGTCTTCCTTTTATATTATTCTCTTTCATTAATTAATTTAACTATTTCTAGTTACTTGCGTTTACGGCCTCCATCTTTAGTCTAAGTGTTCTTTCAATTGCTTTTATTTTGCTTAATTTGTGATTTTATTATGAATTCCATGATCTCTTCAATTTTAGATATATCACTGAAAGTATGTATGTACGTGTTTTAATGGTTGGCAAAATCTTGTGAGATTAAAATTATTTCTTTTACCAAAGTTGGAACTACTTCTTTCCAATATTAGTGGGTTGAAGCCTAGCGCAGTATGTAATTTACGATCTAACAACCTAAAAAGTTATAACAAGGAGGAGAGAATTAAAGCTATATATACAATCTTGACTAGTTTAATTTTTAGTTTCAATCAATGTTTTGTAGACTGCAGCCAAGAATGGTTTTTCAATACTTATATATGTTTCATGCAATTTCTTATCTGCACAATTATTTTGGTTTTGATGATTATATAATTTTCAAAAATTAAACCATTAGGTACTTCATGCACTCGAATTCTTGAAACATCATTAATTGGATGATAGTTTGTAAGTTAACAACTCAATGAAGTATGACAATCCATAGAAACTGCATTAGGCCCCAAAGAATAGACAACATTTTCTACTTAAAATTATCTAAAACATTTTCTAGAGATTTTGAATATTTTTCGATACTTTAATATACTATTTATGACAAAGAATATTATATGGATACATATTTCCATCCTTAAAAGATTTTCCTTCATTATACAAAGTGTTATTAAGCTTACGATTTGACAATTAAAAAATATAAAATTAAATTTTATGCATCTTTTTTGCCTGTAACAACGAAATATATTTAAATAAGAATGTTGTTAGAGGTATATAATGGTCACTCGCTATAGCAGCAAAAAATTTCGAACCCAACGATTTTCTTCTTTTTTTTTTGGTCGAAAGGGAAATTTTTTATTTCAACCAAGTGTGATAATTACAAAGCCACTAGTTCATAGGAATCTAGAACTAGATTTCAGTCTCGTCTCTATTTCCTACCTATACAAAGATCTACAAAACTGCTCTAGATAGGAAAATAATTCAGCTTCTCCAATATGCTGGACTACTTCTTTTGTCTTTGGCCTCTGATGTGAAGCTGTAGGACTATCTCCTTAAGTCTAAATCTGTAATTTTTGCTAACATTCTGAAATCTCCTATGATTTCTTTCAATCCATACATGATATATGGTTGCGGGAAACAGGAAACTCAGGATCCCAACTCTTGGCTTGCTTCCACAAGTCCTCTTTGAAATCCATTGCACTTCATCAGTCCAGTTTCGAACTTGTCTTCTTTCACCCCTCCAGTTGAGCGGGGCAGCCCATGTATGTTTTGAGTAATCACAGGAAAAAAACAAGTGTGTAAGAGTTTCTTCAGATGAGGAGTTGCGTAGAACACACTCTTTTGGCACTTGGGTCCCCCATTTCTGCAGTCTGTCAATTGTTGTCAATCTACCTTGTATACCTAACCATGTTATAAACTGATGCCTTGGTATTAGGTGGGATCCCAACATTAAGCTCTTCCACTGAATTTTCTGATATTGTGGCATGAATGATCTGTAAGTCTTCTTGATACTGAACTTTCCTTTGGTACAGCAAAGTCTGAAGAGTAGTTGCACCATCAAAATCTGTGAACCAACCCCTAGCATCAAATATTTTCCTAACGACCCAACAAGCTTGTTTAGGAGTGATCATGGAGTTATAGAGCGATTTGACTGTATTGCCGTTGGGTGTATATATACATTTTTTTTGCGCGGATTGCTCTTCAAAGGCATTGGTCTCTAATTTTTGCCCCTCAAATTGTTGGTCTTTAATTTTTGCCTTTCGCCTAAAAATCCATGGGTTTCGGGTTCAAACCCCTGCTCAGTCAAAAATTAAAAAAGAAATCGCAAAGCAGAGTTTTGGATTCAAAGGTAGAGTTTGCCTTATGCCTGAAGGCAAACTCTGCCTTAAGGTAGAGTTTTGCAGCCAAATTCTGCCTTGCGATCCAAACTCTGTCTTACGATCTTTTTAAAAAAAATTTACTCAGCGGGGGTTCGAACCCGGAACCCATAGATTTTTAATCGAATGGCATAAAGACCACCCCCGAATAAAGACAATCGTGCAAACTGCCCGCATATATATTGCAAAGCCTGTGTACCACCTTTTCTCTCTCGTACTAATACATTTTCTAACTAGACTTAGAACAAGTTGTAGCTTATCCCACGACTTACAACAAAAGAAAATGGAAAAGGGTTAAAAATGCCCTTAAACTATGCGAAATGAACAAAAACGCCCTCCGTTCATAGTTTGGTCTACGAATGCCCTTAAACTATACGGAATTGAACAAAAAAAAAAAAAAAAAAAACCATGTTGTTACTTAATTGGGTCAAAAATGCCCTTTTCCTAATAAACATATTGTTTCTTTTCTTTTTAAACACATTATTTTTATAAAAATATTATTTTTAAAGAAACTTTTTCTTGTTTCTTTTCTATTAAAATCTCTTTACCTAATAAAAAAGTGGGAGATTTTTTTTTTTCTTCTTAATCTCATTTTATCAATTAAAATAAAATTACCCCATGTACTTTTTTAACTGATAAGATATATCATATATATAAGATCACAGTAACCACATCATTAATTTTCATTTAGAAAACGATAAAATTATTTTTCCAAATAAAATAGAAAATATTTTTATTTTTTAATCTTTTCTGAATTCAAGTAGGATGAGCATTTTTTGATGTAATTTTAAAGTTAAAATGAAAAAGGGCCAACAATAACTCCATCGATGATATCTTAAAGATATTTTATGATTTGAAACAATGTAATAAATTTTCTTGTTTTATGGCATTATGATTATTGTACTTAACTTTAAAACCAAGGATTATATCAGCAAATGCTTATCCTACTTCAATTCGAAAAAAATTAAGAAGTAAAAATATTTTCTGTTTTATTAGGAAAAAGAATTTTATCGTTATATAAATGAAATTAGTGATGGGGTTACTATGATCTTATATATGTGATATATATTATCAGTTAAAAAAAATATATGGGGTAATTTTATTTTGATTGATAAAATGAGATTATTAAGAAGAAAAAAATATATATTATCAGTTAAAAAAAATATATGGGGTAATTTTATTTTAATTGATAAAATGAGATTATTAAGAAGAAAAAAAAATTATCTCCCACTTTTTTATTAGGTAAAGAGATCTTATTAAAAGAAAAGAAACAATAAAAGGTTTCGTTAAAATAATATTTTTCTAAAAAATAATGTCTTTAAAAAGAAAAGAAACAATATGTTTATTAGGAAAAGAGAATTTTTGACCCAATTAAGTAGCAATAGGGCATTTTTGTTCAATTTATATAGTTTAAGGGCGTTCTTGGACCAAACTATGAACGGATGGCATTTTTGTTCATTTCACATAGTTTAAGGGCATTTTGACCCTTTCCTAAAAGAAAAATACAAATTCGGGGCCCACTAATACAAGACTAGAATTTATTTATTTTTTTAAAAAAATCATTCTATACGAGTCGTAGGTTATCCTACGACTCACAATAATTTAAAAAAAAAAATCCAGTCCCACTAATACAAGAATTAGAATTTTTTTTTTTAAAAAATTATATAATTATCCTAGGGAAAATGACACTACACACTATATTACAAAACATAACGATACTTTTTCTTATTTATAAACATACTAGATCTGAAAAAATTAAAAGCTCACCCTTCTCTTTCCCTTTTCCCAACCGCCTACCCTTCCCTTCCTCTTTTCTCAGCCGCCCACCTTCCCTTCCCCTTCTCCCCTTTTTCATTTCATGTATTTACAAAATAGCAGTTGTAGATTTGTGTTTATGGTAAGATTTTCATATTATATCTCTCGTTTTCGACACCTGGCATCATTCATGGGTTTGTGGAAAGCTTTTCTCAATTGGCACCTTATGTTTTATATATAAGAATGGATATATAAGTTGTATTCGCCATTTGTTTTGAATGAGAAGTTTTGGAATTTAAATGACATAGAGCTTTATTGAAAAATCCGAACAATTGAAGATTGGATTTCTGCCTAATGACGGTGTGCCGCGATGATGATGACGGCTGCAACGATGACAAAGTCTTTCCCTTTTGTCCCGATTGTAATTTCCTGTTTTACCTCATGGATAATAAAAGAAAATCTATTTTTTTTTATTTTGTTAGAAGATGAAGAGATTTGTAATAGTATTGTATGAAAGTTGTATACAATCTTGTTGTAGTTATGTTAAATTTAATTCTAATTTTGAAGCGAGATTCAAAATTGCATTAAGCTTGTATGAATAATGTATGAAAGTTGTATACAATGTTGTTGTAGTTGTATTAAATTTCCAAAAACCTAACACGGACTTTTGACAAATTTTATACAGTTATATACATATTTCATACAGTTTAATTTCTAGACAGTTATCATACACGAAAAACATGAGAATTTTAAGCCTTGAGTGTGATATACATATTTCATACACAAAATATTTGAGCGAAATTGTTAAGCCTTGAGCGAGAGATATACATATTTCATATAGTTTTCATACACTAAATTTGAGCGAAAATTTTAAGCCTTGAGGCAAGATATACACATTTTATACAATTTTCATACACAAAATTTTGAGAGAAAATTTTCGTATATGTTTTGTAAGAATCTATGGTTATAATATTTGTAAATATACCCTATATATATATAGGATAACCTATGACTTGTTCGAATTGTACAAAAAAAGAAATTAGAAATTCGGGGCCCATAGACCAAACGTTGGTGTAGGCCTTTAAGTAGGCATTTGGACATGCGATTTCATCTCATGAGATGAAATCAGCGTTTGGACATGCGATTTCATCTCTGATTTCATCTCATGAGATGGAATCCCAAATCATCCAAAAAGGCTTGATTTGAGATTTGAAATCAGGATTTCAAAAAATATAAATGTAAAATTTGAACCCATACATTTATATTCTGTAAAAAAAGACCCATAAGTTGGTAGATATATTTACCAATCATGTTTACCAATCATTTGTATTAAATATTAATCTGCAAGTTGGTAAAATATATTTACCAATTATGTTTACCATGTGGGAGGATTATATTAAAGAGTAGTTACATTACTATTCATGTTAAATTTTTCTTTTTATTGAACTAAAGTTTGATCAATTGATGTTGTATTTTTTAGAAAGGCCTTCTAGTAGCGTATTAATTTTATTATGAACTATGATTTACTCATTTGGTAAGATTGTATAAGAATTAGGAAAATTTTGATGGTTTTCACAATTTGTGGGGTTTTTATGTTTATAAAAAAAAGCGAAACTTAAGAAATCCAAATCGTACGTCCAAAACATTTATTTATTTAACGATTTCATCTCATTGATGAAATCATGTCCAAACGGCTCCTAAGAAAATTGTAAGTCGTAGAGTGATGTGCGGACAACCCGTTTTGGTTTGTAAATTTTTTAACAACCTCTTTTTGTTTATTTGCTTCAAAAACGTGTCCTTTAGGCTCCAGACTCTCTTCATGAATATCACCGTAAAAGAATGCATCTTTTGATATCCAACTTATGTAAATATCTGTAATGAGAAACATTCGGGGAAATAAACAAAAGGACAGAAGTTGGCTTGGCTATCTGGGAGAAGGTGTTAGAATAATCCACCCAACTTTGAGCATATCCTTTAGCCACAAGTCTGATTACCGAACAATCCGGTTAACTTTGATTTCAAAGAAACACTTACATCCCACTGCTTTCATTCATTTTCAAAACTCATCAAATCCCAAACGTGATTTTCATCTAAAGCATATATCTCCTCTAACATAGCGTCATGCCATTTAGGATAATTCAAGGCCTCTTTCAATACTGTCTTAGGTATACTTGTAGAGCCTATAAGGTAAAGCCTATAAGAGGGTGTCTGACTAAACTTATAAACTATCAAATTAGTTTATAAATACTTTTTGGAGATTACAAGTTTAATTTTTTTTTATTGCTCTTTTAAATATCATATCAATTCAAAGTTATGTCATATAAATTGGAACAGAAAGTGTGAAACATAAGAAACTCTAACTCTAACAAACCGAAAAAAATAAATCCCGAAATTCAAATTTAACGACAAGCTCCTTAGGAGGGAAAAAGGAGAAACAAAGCAACGGTAACCATACTTTTGATCTTGTGTATTGGCCAAATGCCTCCATGTTTAACGAACGCATGAATGAGTAACCATGCTTTATTTATCAAACTCGGCCGTGACACTAATCCTGTTTACGCTACTAATCTCATAACTAATTACATTTCCTCTGGTTTTCCCAACTCTCTTAACATTGCACACAAGGTGTTCGACCAAGTGCCTCACAAAGACACAACCTTATGGACAACTCTCATATCATCATACACTCGCTCCAATCAACCCCACAAAGCCCTTCATCTCTTCTCCAACATGATCCATCAGGCCCATTCAAACCCGCAAGCCCGGCCCAATCACTTTATCTTCACAACTATTGTCAGTGCCATTGGTTCTGCTCCAAAACATCTTGTTTTAGGACAAAATTTACATGCCCATGTTGTAAAATCTGGATTCATTACTGGGAATATCATTGTTGAGACCGCGTTTTTAAACTTGTATGCGAAATGTGGGGTTCTTGAATGTGCACGGAAGGTGTTCGATGAAATGTTTGAAAGAAATTTGGTGACGTGGAACGCGGTGATTTCTGGGTATGTTCAGAATGGAGAGGTGTGTGAAGGCTTGGAGTTGTTTTATCGAATGAAATGTAGAGAATTTTACGTGCCTGATGAGTATAGCGTTGCCACGGTTTTATCGGGCTGTGGGTATGTACAAGATTTAATTTTGGGGATGCAAGTTCATGGTTATGCAATTGTTAGTGGGTTTGAGTTAAGTTGTAGAAATTCACTTGCTAACATGTATTTTTATTGTAGTAGAGTTGAATCGGCGGAGAAAGTATTTGTTGGATTAGAGAGGGATCTTGTTTCCAAGCTTGTAAAGATAAGGGGTTATGTATTTAATCATATGTATGATGAAGCCGTGATGTACATTTTGTCGATGGAGAATGCTGTTGAGATTTTACTTACGGATCATACTATATTCGTGCCTCTGTTAACTACTTGCGCTAAGATGCATTTGCTCGATGCTGGGAAGCAAGTCCATGGTCTCTTTATCACTTTGGTGGATTCATGTAACACTGCTCAAGAGAGCAGAGCGATTATTGGTAGTGCACTCATAGACATGTACAGCAAGTGCTGTGATATTGGTAAAGCGCGAAAAGCTTTTGAAAGTTGGCTACCTGAACGACACATTCCACTGTGGAATTCTTTGTTATCTGGTTATATTAATAATGGACTCATCGAAGATGCTAAGGCATTCTTTGAGGATATGCCCGAGAAAACTATTGTTTCTTGGACTAGCATGATGACAGGGTATGTGCAAAAGGATTTGCCCCAAGAATGCTTAAATTTATTGGCTAAGATGTATTCTGGAGAAGAAGGATCTAGGCTAGAAGGAAACTGCTTGACCTTTGTGGTGGCTCTTGAAGCATGTTCCCATCTAACAGATTTGGACAAAGGAAAGCAAATACATGCGAAAATTATTAGAGCGTTACCGGATGCAGATGACAATGTGGCTGTTGGTACAGCTTTAGTTGACATGTATTCAAAATCGGGTAACTTGTGTTACACGCTACGACTTTTTGATGCAATGGAAGAGAAAAATGTTGTTTCTTGGACTTCTGCAATCCTGGGATTTGCTGTTCATGGATTTGCCTTCCAAGCCCTTGAACTTTTTCAGCGTATGGTAAACATGGGAATTAAGCCCAATGAAGTGACATTTATTGCAGTATTAACTGCTTGCCGTCATTGTGGTTTAGTCGACGAGGGAATGCAATATTTTACGCAACTGAGGGAGCGGTATGGTTTGATCCCCGATGAAGAACACTATACATGTCTAATTGATTTATTGGGACGTAACGGGAGGCTTGAGGAAGCATGGCATTTGGTGGAAGAAATGGACGAGAATCATCTAAGTGATAGGTGCTCTACTGGTGCTATTTGGGCTGCACTTCTAGGGGCCTGTCAGTTGTATGAAAACGTCGAAATTGGAAAAAAGGTAGCTGAAAAGATGATGGAAAAGGAGAACCAGGTTTCCACTGCCTCTGTTGCGCTATCTAATGTTTATGCGGCAGCTGGGATGTGGAATGAAGTGTACGGAGTGAGAGAGAGTTGGAGAAAAAAAGGTCATGCTGATGGAGAGCCTGGTCTTAGCCGCATATTCACACAACCTCGTTAATACAAAAGTTCTTAGACACAGTTTTATTGCCCTTTTATGTAATTAGTGAGGGGTCATCTTTCTGCAAAAGGTTAATGAGACTGGAGGAATTGAAATCATCTTGAGCTTTGATGATAAGAGTTGATTTCCTCCCTAATTTGTACTCTTTCTAACAGGGAAAAAGAAAGTTTAGAAAGAGGGAAGCTAATGTACACTACAGGATCCTTTCGTTCACATTCTAGTTACATGGAGATTGTTTATGCTATAAATAATAATGAAGCAAGATGAATAACTTTCATACAGATTGTTTTGCAATGAACAATAATAATACATGAAATGTTAAATACCAATAATATACCTAGCTACTTTGGGGACATTTATGTCTTTAAATTTTTTTTTTTTTTTTTTTTTTTTTAAATCTCCGTATCACTAATACTGATACTCTTATTTTGCATTAGATCCGCGTAACATAGGTGCATATATTTTTTAATAGCGCCAACCAAAAACCACATTACGTGGATGATTTTTGCTAATTCCTTCAACCAATAATGCATTATTTTATCTGAGATTTTATGTTGGATTTTTTTAATTTTTTTAAGGCATAATACATAAACATGCTCTCAAACTTGGCTTCAACAGGCAAGTATGCCCTCCAACTTTGGGTGCGCACAAGTAGGCACCTCAACTTATCTCCACTTTGTCAATTGAACTCCAACTTACAAAATAATCATCTAAACACCTCCAAAATTTATATATTGTTGAGTGTCTACTTGTACAAACTCAAAGTTGGAGGACATACTTGTCAGCTGAGACTAAGTTTGAAGGCCTGTATTATGCCTTTTCTTAATTCATCCAACCAAATGACCCCTATATGTACCATGAAAAAAAGCTAAAAATAATGGAGTAATATATTAACATGACAAATCAAACTTTAGGTCCGCGCCAAAATTGGTTCTCAAAAGTAGTTTCTTTCCCGACTTTTCACCAAATATCCCCTCAAATTCTCCATATTATGCGGGAAGTTCAACGGAAAACAACTCCCTACATTTTTCCTTCTCTCTACCTCCTGCTAAAAATAGCTCCTTCCTAGTTACCCAAAACATATTTCTAGGTTCTCCCTTTTTAGACAGCCTAATTACCTATCCATACGCATAGGTATCTATCTATCTTTATATACACCATTATACATTCACAGATCAACAAAATTTCTAAAGGTGTTTACACCTCTAGCGTTCTCATTCTCTTGATGTTATCAAGATTGAGTTTTAGAAGTTCGCTTTAAGACATTTGATAGATTTTGGAAATCAAAATTTTAGCTATTTATGGAATCAAGATTGTAGAATTTCTTTTTCCCTTTTAGAAGATTTAAAGACGTTGCTACAAGAAGTTGATCATAATTTATAAATTATATAAACATGGGCTGTTTTTCATGTTTTTCGTCGCAAGAAAAGAAGGCATTCAAAAGAATATATAGCAGAAGCAAAGAAACATCAGGTGTTGTTCATCACAGAGAAACACTCCTGCAACAGCAACAGCAACAACGTCCACGTTCATTATCAAGGCCAAAGCCACAGCAAGACCTGCATTTTCATCCACAACCTCCATCTGGTAAGTTATCAGTTTTTCTGTCTGTATGATATGTTCCATAAAAATGATAACTTTATAACGGCATTTTCAGTTTGTTGTAACTTTTTCTCTTCTTTCTTGGGTTTTGAAATCATATTCCAACTGTGATCAGGGCAAGATTTAAAATTAAACTAAGCTTTTGCTTCATAAAGGACGTTTTTTTGCTTTTTATAACCAATAAGTTTCCAAGGGGGGCTTGGCGCATTGTCCTAAACTTGGTCGATAATGGGCTCGTCCCTCTATCGTTCTCCACTTAAATACTAGTAAGCTTTTAGTTTGCTAAATCAAATTGCACTTAACACTCAAATCAAGTGTTGCGCTCTTACCACTGAAACAAAGCCAGGAGGCTGTTTCGTAAAGCTATTTTTCTGCACATTTTGGTGAATTCTACAGTAACCAAAAAAACAAGATGGGTTTTTGGAAGCCAACTTTTACAACAATAGAATAGAACAGTAATACAGAGGGAGATTGTTGTAGACGGTAGACCTAAAATATATAAGTTATCTCTCTATGGTAGTATAAAGAATTAGGTTAGATGGTTCACACAATTCAATATGGTAACAAAGCAGTAGAGGTCCTACGTTCTGGTTACAATGCCATATATGAATAAAATACCTTCAGGTGCTAGTTTAAAAAATAGGATGCAAAAATCAAATATGTTAAAGAGTGTTACCTCTAGCAACTTCAGCTTTCAGGGAAGAGATCCACACAATTTAACAGGAACCTCAGCTGTCATTTAAGTATTTCCGCTGGTGCTTTGCTTTCCTAATGTATAAATATTCTAACTTTGTCGGCAGAAAATACTAGAAAGGCGCCAGCAGAAGTCACACACCAAAAGGCTTCTAACAAAGGTGACGATCAGAGCATTGCAGCTCAAACTTTCACCTTTAGGGAACTGGCAACAGCTACAAAGAACTTCCGATCAGAATGTCTGATAGGTGAAGGTGGATTTGGACGTGTTTACAAGGGTCACCTCAACAAAACTGGCCAGGTGCTTTAACACTGGGAAAATTTTGCTATTGTTTTGGCCTGAAACTGTACTAATCCACTTCATTTTTTCCAGACTGTAGCAGTGAAACAGCTTGACCGCAATGGATTGCAAGGAAACCGAGAATTCCTTGTAGAGGTGTTGATGTTAAGCCTTTTGCACCATACGAATCTTGTAAATCTAATTGGCTATTGTGCTGATGGAGATCAAAGACTTCTTGTTTATGAGTACATGCCAATGGGATCATTGGAGGATCATCTGCTTGGTATTTATTTTTTTCCCCTAGTTTTCTTACTTCCTGCATTTGTAATAGAAGTTTGTTATTGTAATATTACAACATTATCTACATAATATTTGAACTCTTCTAATGCCCTTGCTGAGGTATTAAGGCCAAATACCATATTAGAAGAACCTGAAAACATAATCTACTGCCAACATATATACTTGCTATGTGTTAAGTTTGCTTTCTTAAGTAACATATCGTATATTATCAAACTAATGAAGAATCATATATATGTGTTTCCTCAGATCTTGAACCAGATAGAATTCCACTAGACTGGTTCTCAAGGATGAAAATAGCACTACATGCTGCCAAAGGACTGGAATATTTACATCATAAAGCCAATCCACCGGTGATTTACCGTGACTTGAAGTCGTCCAACATCTTGCTGGATAAGGAATATAATGCAAAACTGTCAGACTTCGGGCTAGCCAAGGTTGGACCTACAGGGGAGAACACCCATGTTTCTTCAAGAGTCATGGGAACATATGGTTATTGTGCTCCTGAGTACCAACAAACTGGCAAACTCACTATCAAGTCCGATGTTTATAGCTTTGGTGTAGTTTTATTGGAGCTAATCACCGGAAAGAGAGCAGTTGATATCACGAGGAACGGGCATCAGCAGAACTTAGTTACCTGGGTAAGTGAAAAATTTCTCCTTCCTTTCCACTTTCACCTTAATGAGCATTTTCATGATGAAACAATCGCCATTGAATACGACATGATCCAACACCAATAGTGTTTATGTGCAGTAATTTGACATACCATAGCCGGATTGCAGAAATCTATGCTTCTTTCATATCTAAAATGCTTTTTCAAGGTCATTACAAGAAATTGCTGCCATAAAAATTAATAAATGGAATAAAGATTGGAGAAATGCTCTTTAATTTTTGGGCTACTGACTGCAATTTTTGAGCACATTCCTGTATATTCTGTTCTTTGGAAAGTTATATGCTCTGAAAGTGCTCATTGAGATCATTCACTGCATCCATAAGCAAGAAATACACATGAAATGCAAATGTTTATCTTGCAAGTGTGTGTGCTCAATAAATACTGTTTCAAAATGTGAGCTTAAAAGAACTAGAGGTGACATGTAAGACGGAGGAGATGCATATGTTAAGAATCCAAATAGTATTGATCAGCGGCGGAGCTAGGAATTTCGATAAGGGAATTCAGAAAAATACCACATCTTGAACCTGTAATGCTCTTATGTTGAAGGAATCCAAAAATTTATATGTAAAAATAGTCAATTGTTACCCTTTACGCAGTATCACTTTCTAATGTTGGGGATTCAACTGATAACAGAATGACATAGATAACCTAGTTTCTAATATTTCTTTATCCCTCTTGATGGCTGATGTTCCATTTACTTCTAAATTCAACGAGGAGTTGATTTATTAAATTCCGCATAGTGTTGTCTTACTCTGTGTTTAAGTAAAATATGCTTGTTCCAGGCTGAACCGATATTCAAAGACACAAGGAGACACATTGAACTGGCTGATCCACTTCTTGAAGAAAATTTCCCAAAGAAAAGTTTCAATCAAGCAGTTGCTATTGCTTCTATGTGTCTGCAAGAGGATCCAGCCGTTCGTCCTCTGATCAGTGATGTGGTCACTGCACTCAGTACTCTTCCAACACCTGACACCACAGAATTGGATTCACCGTTTGCTTCTCCAACTCGAGCACCACCCCCAATGCAAATGTCGTCAACTGAAGACGACAGAATAATATCTACAAAAGAGTGCCAACGAGAAGTCGCAGAAGCCATAGAATGGGGTTCAAATTCAAGAACACAGAATGCAAGATCACTAGCATCTTGTGGTTCTTCAGTGTGACATAAGCACATTTTGGCTTATCACTGCAATAGTATTGGATTAGGTGATAAAGATGATCAGGTTGCTTCAGCCCCTCCAGAGATGCTCTTAAGTAATCACCTAGTGCTACCGCTGTTGAATTATTTAGGAAATGAAGCCACATATATGAATATTAGTACTTCAAATATTGTGTATGTTGCAACAATACTACAAAACGGACAATTTGTTACAGCCACTATCGCAGGGAATTCAAAGAAATGATGTATACTACCTAGCTCGCAGAATGAAGAATCCAAATGTCATTACTTAAATAGGATTTAAGTTATATAAATTGACCGTATAGAATCTTTTATCTATCAGTGTAGTTTAATCTTTGTAATGTTTTAACTCGACAATATAATCACGACTCACACGAGCAACGGTTTCCATTTTCTTTCTGGAAATATTTTGCCTGTGGTTCTCACCATCTTTTTGATATGATCTGAAAATCACTACTTCCTACATAAACGAATTTCTAAACTACTTGTTTTATGCTTATTTCCTACATAGTAAGGTGATCCCTTTTTGTAAAATTTGATTAGTACTTGTATGATCTTGACTATTTTATGGCAATATCCGCTAGATAAACAAAAGAAATAGAAATATGCCAAGACCATGTAACGTAGACTGCTACAGAGATCAATGAAATTTTGAGGAACAATAAGGCATGTTTTCCTTTGAACATACTCTTAACTGGAATCTGCATATTGCAGTGAGAAATACGTAAAGGCCAAAATAACATTATAATCTCAACGGGGGAAACTTCACTATAAAAAAACTATGCAGATTCTTTCTTGTTTAATAGGAGTACAATTTATTTTTCATGTAGCTAGAATATGTATTATGTAACAAAGCAAAGTGGACTACCCAGTATATCAAAATTATTCTACTAAGTAAATTTCACTTAGCCCGGCATCTTCACCCGATTTAAGGGGCGTTTATTTCATTTTTTAAGATTAAGATTTCTGAATCTAAATAATAAAATGTTGTGGTTAGATTTGAATATTGAATGATTAAACCCGTTTATTTTCTCAACATAGTATAAAACTCAAATAAAATAATCTAAATTTATATGTGTTGCCCTAAACCGCACACGCACTAATGCACGATCAATCAAGTAATAAAGAGTACTAAGTAAAGTATGATTTCCACGAGGACTAATAATTAACTATCACTAATTAAGCTAATTCTACTTTATCTAGCCAAGAAGCAGGTTCAGGGTGATTTTGAGATTAACAGCTAAAATTTGTGTTTAACAAAAAGAATAATTATTAACACACTTAGCACGATGGCTTTTAGTCATGAGAAGTAATATTCCAGAGCTATAGTTTCTTCTAACAACCCTATTAAATTCTTCAATTAATCTGACTAATTAATTGAGGAATTAATCAATGGACTTCCCAAGCTATGTTTTTACTGCAATTTGTGGGAAGTCACTTTTTTGGTTTAACCGTTATAGTTGTTTTTTTTTTACTTTTAACTAACAGACGTTGAATCTTGCAAATTTGGGAGCGTGTAATTATGCAAGGATGTAGTTTAATTTTAACGTATAGTGAAGTGATGTTTTTGCCCAAAAACTCAAAAATAAGCGGATTGTTATAAATACACCGTATTATGAATGTCCATTCAAACACACGATTTCCCGGATAAATTTGCAATTGGATAAACTTGCAATTAAACGGCGGCAGAAGCTGAATTATGCGGGCGGCTGACAAGGCTCACAAAAAGCCTTGGTAACAACAGCTTTAAATCAAGTAGATAGGCTGCTGAGTAGCTCGAGTTGGCGAGCACTTGTCGGCAAATAAAAAGCTCTCGAATCGCTTTTTTCTATAAATAGGAAATCAATTCAGTTTATTTGTACATCAATTGAAAGAGCAATAAAATCTCTCTATCTGCCCCAGCTCCTTTGGCTACATTTATTATTGTTGTGTACTTTTAATATTATTTCATAACACGTTTTCAGCACAAGATCATTCGGCCATTTTGAGCACTTACTTTGAGTTTGATTTCTATTTCAGGTGCAATTCTTAGAGATTTTCGAGAATCGGGGTGAATTAAGTTCTAATATCATAACAGAGATATTGGATAGTTTATATTCATTTGCCAACTGATCACCTTCAGTTCATATCAAAGAGTGGTTTTGATTTTTTTTTTTTTTTTTTCAGAAGGCAATTAGGAATGAAACACACTTTTAGTCATGGAATGTTTGAATTTTTTTTTTATTTGAACTTCACGTTGTCATGTCTAAAAGTCAAAACACCATTTATCTAGTTGCATGTTCATCAGGTAAGAACTAAGCTTTATACCTTATTGTTCATATCTTTTGGGTTCTTCAAATTCGATTACTTGACTGTAAATATGAGCAGAACGATATAGACGGCTAATAAAAAGGATGACCTCACAGAGAATATATATGGCTATTAGGAGTTTGCTATTGATAGAACAACTCGTTGGGTTCGTTTGATCCATGAAAACCTAATTGGTTTCGGATCATTTATGTCATAAATTTGTTCTTGAAGAACAATAATGTTAAGAGAGATTATGATGTTAATTTCATATCCCTCAATGGCTAAATGAGAATTTGCAAGAAATATATGATCATCAGAAGTGACAATATTCTTTATGCGTGGTTGTGGCATACGGTCATTTCAGGGATATCTCATGGTGCTTCATGTTGGCTTCTAAAGTAGCAATTGCCTTGAAGCTAGGTGTACTCTAAAAGATATGTTAGAGAAATTTTTTTTAACCTCATATGTATGCCTTGATTTGCTCTTGAATTAGCAATATCTTAAAAGAGATTCTAAGCTATCACGATTTGATATGCTTAATGCTCGCTCAAATGACTGTGTTCCTTTCCTAAAGAATGAGAACTTTTGATAAAAGCTATAAATATAGATTCATCCTTGAAGTGAATGTGTGCTAATAATAATAAAGCTTATCAATACAAACGTGCCCTTGGTTGTGAAGATATCACGACACACCTAGAAGAAGTAGAGTATTTGAAAAGAAATATTCTGGATATTTTATGCTTTACTCTTGAAGTAGTAAGCCTCTGAAATTTACTTCAGCATAACTCCTGAGGTAGTAAGAGTAGATAACTCTGCAGTTTACTCCCGAAGTAGTAAAACTCTGCACTCACGAAGTAGTAAGACTCTGAATTCTACTCGCGAAGCAGTAGAACTCTTGAAATCTACTCCTGAAGTAGTAGATATCTGAAACTGAAGTCTCTCGAAGAGGTTATATATGATAGCACCATTTACCCTAGATCGTAATTGCTACGATCGGAAAATAAATTGTAGTAAACCTGAAGTTTACTAGCGAGAAAAATGTTTATCATATTGAGACTACAAATGGTCGGAAGATTGACTATCTCCGAGTTATCGGGTAAGAAATACGTATGTGAAACGTTACTTGAGCATGATGAGATCACATGCCACAATAAACAAGAAGTTTATTGATATAAAATCTCATGCAACAAGAATCAGAAGTTTACTAAAACAAATAGCACATGTCATGGTAAACTTGAAGCTTATTAGTACAAATTATTTTATCAGTTGACATGACTGTTTTGGTTGTCCTGATTTAAATTTGATGTGTTAATTGAGTATTCAAAATATGTTGAAGAACTAGATGATTCTTCAAGAATTTGCTTGTTGCTTGTTCTCGTGATAAGTTGATTACACCAGCTAATGTTGGTTCAGAATCCCCTAAATTTTGGAAAATATAAAAGCTGAATGTGGCCCCTTCACCTGCGATGTGATGTCATAAATAGATGCATCTATGAGACGGTCACATGTATGTTTATTTTCAACTGGCAGTTTGACATAGAAGAAGTTGCTTGCTCAAAATAATTGAGTTGGAATCACAATTTTCAGAATATGTAATCAAGACAATTCATCTTGATAATGTTGGTTTATATCTAAACTGATTTGGCATTGCATGCGTTCATAATATAGCTAAACCATTGCTTAAGAGAACAAAGCTTCAGATGTTGGTCTGAGTTATGATATATTGCATACAACGGCACTTGTATGCTTCAGATCAATGAATTATAATAGATTCTCCCCTCATAATTGGTTCAGGGTTAGGAACTAGATATTTCCATCTTATAGCTTTTGATATGCGGTATATGATTAATGGATATACCACGATGCACACAGATGGATTTCCCAAAGGAAATGGGGATATATGTTAGTTTTTTCTAACATAAGGGAGAGAGAATAAGTAGCTAAGAAATATGTTGTGAATTATCATCAGTATGATCCTCAGATAATTCAAGTCAAATGCTAGAAGCATTTGCTGACCTAACTATTTCATATTTCATCTGCAAAATGCTCTAATGTCCCTGATGGACAGAGTCTATAACATGCATAGAACATGGTAGACCAATCGATTTCAAATGTAATAATCCTTGAAAAGGGGGAGGAGCAAATAATCATAATAAGGAGGTGATGGGCTCTTGAAAATCCTACGACATAACACTTCATGAAACCTTATGGGAGGTTCAGGTATCTAAAAATAATGAAGTGATGAGATCTCAGTAAGTTATGTCAAATTGTGAATCGATAAAAATTGATATATCGTCGACGATATCTTTGATATAATATGGTGCGCAATATTGTATAAGATTGTGAGGATCTGAGTTCTACGTCTCTTAAAGCATGCTATAATTACCAAGTGATATGATGCATCTTGGTAAGTGTAAAGTTTTTTGGACCTGCAGTCCAGACATCAGAAGATGTCACACCATTTAACTAGTAAATGGATGTTGTCACAGTCTAAGTGTCGTACTTGATAAAATTCAAAAATTTCTGAATGATTCAAAATGCCTGAAGCATATACAAGTTCTTGAGGAATTTGTTCATAATCCTTATATGGATTAAATCACGTAAGGTGAATGTGATTTAATCACCTTAGTGAATATTCATTAACAAAGGGTACAAAGATGACTTTGTTTACCCTTATCTCTTTATGATATCCAGAATTTTTCATATTGCTGTGCAAGTAGATGACTTGAATATTATTCGAGCTGCGAAGAGTTTTCAAAAGCAATAGATTATCTGCTAAAAGAAGTTGAAATGAGAATTTAGATTGGTCTTGAAGTACCATATAATTGTGCAATTGATGCATTTATTTATCTTGCTATAACTATAAGCATGATAAAATTTCTATCCTACATAGAGATATTGAAATAAGGTCAATTGCATTTTGCAAATGAAACTCCTGACATGAATGTGTTTATCCTAACAAATATTATCAAGTGTTTTGGATATACAGGGCATTTATCTGATTGGCATAAGATTTCAATCCAGATATGTTATCTATTTCCAAAAAGGATTACTGTTAGACCATGTTGTTTTACATGACAATCAAATTATAATAAGATAACAATATTTTATAAAGCAAGTAAAGAATGTACTTGGCGTGATTGCAATAATATTATATGGCGGTGATGCAACTCTATATAAGGAATGAAGATGCAGATGATCAGTCAGGTCGTCAAATGATCATTTGACAGATCTAATCACAAAGGCTCTGTCAACCTCAGGATCTGATAAGTTTGGTAAACAAGATCGGAGTATATTATCTTCAAGAACTATGTGATGCTTAATCTGGAGAGTAAAATACGCGTTGTACTCTTTTTATTTAACCAAGATTTTGTCCCATTTGGGTTTTGCTGGTAAGGTTTTTAATGAGGCAGCTAGCAATGTATATTACTAGATACATGTACTCTTTTTCCTTCACTAGGATTTTTTTCCCACTGGGTTTTTCCTATTAAGGTTTAGACGAGGCACATTATCTATTAATGAACATCCATGGGGGAGTGTTATAAATACACAGTATTATGGATGTCCATTCAAATACACGATTTCCTGGATAATCTTGCAATTGGATAAACTTACAATCAAACAAAATGCGCTTCCAAGCTCGTACCGGCGAAAGTTGTAGCGGCTCTCACGAAAAGCCTTGCGGCCGGTTTCCTCAGACTTGCAATCAAGCAGACAGCTTGCGAGTAGCTCAAGGAGGTACCTTACAAGTAGCTCAAGCAGGCAGCCTGTCAGCAGCTTCTGAAAAGCCTCGCAACTGCTTCTTTTTTTCTATAAATAGGAAGTCAATTCAGTTAATTTGTACATCAATTGAAAGAGCAATAAAATCTTTCTATCTCCCCCGGCTTCTTTGGCTATATTTCTTGTTGTCATGTACTTTTAATATTATTTCATAACACGGATATTGTTTCTCTTTAATGGAGGGATATCATTATATATTTTATTAACTTATTAAATAGTGGCTTAGCTCTAAATACTTTGTAAAAATTTCTTGGGCGACCAACATTTAATTGGTATCTGTCTTGCGTTTTATTTTGCATGAATAATTAGTTATTAGGTAATTTCAGATAAAAATGGCTTCTTCTTAGTTGTTGTACAATAATACTTGTCGAAATCTATAGCAATTGAATGTAATGCTTTGCAGAAACTTCAAATATAAAAAGTTTAATCAAATGGGTCTTGAAAACAATGGCAAATCCAATAATTGCAAAATGAATTTGTTAGATTTATTGTTGTTTGACAAATTGATGATTGAGATTTGTCCTTTGTGATATATAGAACTTATGTTTTAAATTTGAGCTTATTTGGAGTAGATTTGAGTGTTGAATCGTACCTTGAAATTTGAAAAAAAAAAAAAAACACATATGACTGAGATTTTTACCAATTTTTACATGCCCTTCAATCATGTACGAACAAGTTCAGGCGTACAGTAAAATTCAGATACACATGATATCCGATGAAAACATCTGATGTGCGGCCTTCACAAGATCACACTTTAGACACAAATGTCTGAAGTTATGCCTAAAGTGGGTAAACTTACAAAAAAAAAAAAAAAATCAACTCTGTAAATATTAAATGGCGACCCCAAAAATGGATGTTCGTGCACTTTGGCCAAATACGTTTTAAACAGTGGCTTAACTCTAAATAGCAGAGATTAAAATAAAAAGAGAAATTTACACCGTGGGTCAGACTTATAAAGTTATAAACATAATTAACACAATTTTTAAAGTACGTCAAAAATAGCAGGTATTTAAACTTTTTCAGCATTTTAAGATAAAATAGATATAGTTAATGATCCCAATAAATTAGGGATTCAATTTTATTCTCTTGCCCTTTATAATTGTTTTTCTCTCTTCTTTAAGTGATACTCCCGTATTTTTCTCACTCATTATTCTCTGGCTTCTTCTCCTTATTATTCTTCTTCAATCTTCAACCAATTCACCCTATTTTTTTCTAGCTTCTTCTTCAACCAATTCCCCTTCATTATTCTCTAGCTTCAGAGATACATAGAAGAGGATGAAAGACATTATTTCGATTCTGAATGTATTTATAATTCATATTTTGTCTAGGTTGATCTACTGCTAACATTTGAAATGTAGTTTTTGTTATTTTCAAAACTAGAGTTTTCTTAACGCAAATTATAAAACTCATTTAATTTACTTCTAATTAATTATTTCTGAACGTATAATGAGATCTAGAGGATTGTGATCTTTTTTTCCATATAAGAAGTCACTGGAGTTGCAAATAAATAACATATATATCTTATTTATTTTAAAGACTATATGTATAATATTGCTAGTTATACATGATCAATTATTCCCCATTTTGTATGCTATGAGCCTTAAACTCTCATACATTATATCTTATTTATTTTTAAGACTATATGTATAATATTGCTAGTTATACATGATCAATTATTCCCCATTTTGTATGCTATGAGCCTTAAACTCTCATACACACACCTAATGTATATGACAGATATATCAATATTATTATTAGAGTTTAATAATGTATACTAATGATTATACCAATGAGTATAGTGGTAATATTATTAGTATAATTAGTGATATACTTATAATATTATGAGTATAGTTAAACAATAACTATATACATAATGAGCATAATTATATATATTACTATTATACTCATAAATATATCTATAAATATATCTGATAATATTATGAGTATAATAATGTATTCGATTAATTATACCAATGATTATACTGCTAATATTATAGTATAATTAGTGTATCACTAATTATACTATAATATTATTAGTATATAATTATAATAATATTATGACTATAATAAAACATTAATTATATACATAATATTACTATTATACTCATAAATATATCTGATAATATTATGAGTATAATAATGTATTCGATTAATTATACCAATGATTATACTGCTAATATTATAGTATAATTAGTGTATCACTAATTATACTATAATATTATTAGTATATAATTATAATAATATTATGACTATAATAAAACATTAATTATATACATAATGAGCATAATTATATATATTATTAAGTAGACCAGTAATATTATAAGTATGATAATGAATATTATTAATTATACTAGTAATATTATAAGTATAATAGCAACAATAACCTATAATAATAAGAAGAAGGAGGAAAAGAATATGTATAATTAAAGACAGAAGGCTCATGGAAGAGAGAAAAATAGTAAAACTACCATTACCTATAAAAATATGGTTTATGCTAGTGGACAAAACCATTTTTATGAAAGAAAGAGAGAAGATAAGATTCATGTTAAGCATAAAATGAGGAACTACATGAAAGTTTTGGAAAAGATAATATTAATTTTTCGGAGGGAATTGTGATGGGGATATGAGGAAAAAAGATAGAAATGTAAATAAAATAACTGTTAAGAAATTATAAATATTTTTAAAATTTGCATAGTTATGTTTTTTTTCCCCAAATAAAAATGGTTCTCTCTACACTTCCCCCAAGTTTTACCCGTTAAGGTAGGCCCGACCCAATTTATATGGACAAGCCCAACAAATGAAGTTAGGTGAGCACGTGCTCCAAATTTCTCGCACGTGTCTCCTGGAAGTTTTGGATCGTATTTCTTTACCCAAACAAATAATCTGTAAAAATTGTTCCTTTGGAGATGTGCATAATATTGTTGCATAGTTCTATTAATCAATGAACAGCTAGAAAGAACACATTTGGGCTGAAATTTTTGGTTTAAAAGGAATGAAAGATCAATCTTGGAGATGGGTTTTAGGTTTGGTTTATATATTAACAGTTGCTTCAATATGGATTGCTGCTAGTTTTGTAGTTCAATCTGTTGTTGATGCTGGTGTTTCACCTTTTCTTGTTACATACCTTTGCAATTCTTTATTCATAGTATATATTCCCCTTATTGAGATTGTACGTTTTCTTGAAGATAAATATGGGAGTTTGTTGTTTTGGAGAAAGAATAAGAATAAAGATAGCATTTTGAATGATTCTGAGGAAACTATTCTTCTTGATGATGATGGGGTTGTTGTTGGTGATGGTGATGATGGGGTTGTTGTATTAAAGGAAGGAATTGTGGATCAAAGTGTTGTTGTTGATGTTGGTTTGGATGCGAAAGGGCGTTGGACAAGGTCTAGAGTAGCGAAAGTTAGCTTGTTGATATGTCCTTTTTGGTTTCTTGCACAGCTTACATTCAATCTATCACTCAAATATACTACTGTTACGGTAAGCATACTATCTTTTGGTTTTGAGAAGTTCGTTTTAAGTGTATATACCTATGTTATGTTTAAACTAGTTATCACATTTAGGGATCGGTTGATTGCTGGTTAGAGTTATGCAGGTATTAGTAATGCAAGGATTAATTATGCAAAGTTTAATTATGCAGGGTTTAGTTATTCTTGTATGCATAAAATTATACATAGATTCTCTCATGACTTATACATGTATTAGTTATGTTGGATTGTAAGTAATCAAACACCGTACGTGGTGTATTGAATTATATACGTAGCAACTAAATGCTGCCGACCACGGTACTAGTTATGCTGGTTTGAATACATAAATATTTCACTTCCTAACTAGCAACCAAACGATCCCTTAGCGGGTGGAATGTCATATCCAACCTTTGTTGATCGATTTGTTGATATGGGTTTGGATTTGAAAGGACGTTGGACACGCTCTAGAGTAGCAAAAGTCAGCTTGTTAATATGGCCTTTTTGGTTTCTAGCACAACTTACATTCAATCTGTCACTCAAATGTACAACTGTTATGGTTAGTTAGCTTGTTAATATGCCCTTTTTAGTTTTGAATGCTGCTAATCTGGAACCTTTTTTAAAGGGGTCATTTGTTTGCTGGTTAGAGTTATGCAGGTATTAGTTACAAGGGAATTAGTAATGTAGCGAGTAGTATGTGCTTATTAGTAATGCGGGTATTATTAGTTATGCAAGGTTAGTTATTTGTGTATTATGTGGAAAGAGAAAAAACCAACCAAACATTGTATGACTTATGCTTGATTCTGTGTGGGGATTATTTTTCCTCATTTTTGCAACCAAACAATGTACAATATAGTTATGTAAGTTTTAATTCATGAATAACTTTTCTCTAACCAGCAAACAAACGACCCCTAAGTGTATTTACCTATATTATGTTCCAACCATTTATCACATGTAGTGGGTGGAATGTTCATATCCAACCTCTGTTGACCACTGTGTTGTATGTGTAATGTGGTTATGATTTTGGTTTTTTGTACAGTCGAACACCATCTTAAGCAGTTCCTCCAGCTTGTTTACTTTTCTGGTGTCTCTTGTATTCTTGGGAGAAGTTTTCACATGGGTGAAGCTGTTCAGTGTTCTACTTTGTATGGGAGGAACAATCATTGTGAGCTTGGGTGACTCAAAATCAGGAACCAACAAAGTTGCTTCAAACCCTGTTCTTGGAGACATTCTTTCTCTCCTCTCAGCTGCTTTGTATGCTGTTTATATAACCCTCATTCGTAAAAAGTTACCTGATGATGATGGGAAAAGTGGCCACGCCAGTATGGCACAGTTTCTTGGATTTTTGGGTTTATTCAACATGCTGATATTCTTACCCATACCTCTTGTACTCAACTTTGCTAACCTTGAGCCATTTAACACGCTCACCTGGGAGCAAGTTGGCCTAATTGTTGGTAAAGGTACGTACCGGTCTATATTCTGTGCCTTCCCTTGCATATTTAAGTATGTATCAATTTGTCATGTCTCCGTGTGCATAAATGAGTGAAATAGGGAACTATGACATATGATAGTTCATTCCATTATTCTTGAACCAAATTTCTTGAAGTTCACGGATATACCCTTTGAAGCAAGTGCTTGCATTTGTTCCTGTCCTATGTAACACAATATGATTTGTATCTCTCGGCAGAGGTTGTATTTTAATTGTGTCGACAAAATATAACATAAAGGAAACAATTAGAGAATGGTTGGGAAAACTACACGGCCATAGGATAACTTGATTTTAACCTATCTAATTTTTCTAAAAGTGTTGAAGAACGACTTGAAGAAATGGAACCGAGAGGTTCTTGGATGCGTGGAAAAAAATATTACTAACCTATTTAACGAACTTAAAAGTACTAGAATAGGAGGAGGAAAAAGAAGGCGTAAATGATGATGGGGAAATCGAGAAGTAAACAATCAAAGGAGATTGGTGCAAGCATTAGTGGACCCAGAAATTACTTGGAGATAAAAGTCACACTTAAATTTGTTTGGAGAAAGGTTATAATAAGCCTAAATCTTCTATTGTGTTGCTAGTTCATACTTCATACAAAAGAAATAATTTCATTGTGTGCCCAATCAAATGCTGTACGTGATAAGGGGGAATCGGAGCTGCTTATGGACTGAATCACATTCTAGACAATTAGCGAGGAGGAGAAAGAGGAATGGAGTAACCATTCAAAAGAAGAGATCCTTTAGGCTTTGCGAAATTGTTTGGGAGATAAAGTGCTAAGCCTTCATTATTTTCCTTTGCGTTCTTTCACCAGTTGGGAGATGCTAAAGAAGGAGGTTGTGGAACGTATGAATCACTTCTACCAAAGTGGTTGTTTGAGAGAAGCTCTTGAATTCTTTAGAATCTTGTTTCCTAAGAAAAGTGGTGTTCGGTACATATAAGATTTTTGGCTGATTAGCTTGGTGGCAATATCCTTCGATTGCTGTTATTATCTGTTGTTTCTTGTATATTGATTATTGATTGCTGTTATTATCTGTTGTTTCTTGTATATTGATTATTGAGTATCTTGACCTTTGATTTATGGTACTGTGTGTATATATATATATATATATATATATATATATATTTTGAAACTGGTACTATATATATATATATATTTGAAGCTAGTACTTTTAATTTATGGTATTATCTGTTGCTTTTCTTTGAGTCGAGGGTCTATCCGAAACAACCTCCCAAGGTAGGGGTAAGGTCCGCGTAGACTCTACCCTCGCCAGACCCCACTTGTGGGATTTACACTGGGTATGTTGTTGTTGTTAGCTTGGTGGCAGTGTATAAGATCATCGCAAAATTATCCTTTAGATTGAGACAAACTAATTTTTACCTCATGGAATGCATTTGAGGGGAGTAGACAAATCCTAGGTTCAACTGTTGTTGCTAATGAGATAATAGATTGGAGACTGAGGAATGGAGAATAGAGAATGTTGTTTAACTGGATACAGAAAAAGTGGATAATTATGCGAAATGGAACTTCTTGTTATATTTTGAGATAAGTGGAGGCAGTGGATACAAACATTCATATCAACTGTTAAATTCTGTCATGATCAGTGTGGACTTTCCTTTGTTTCTTTGGTAATAGTAGGGATTAAACGGGAGAACCCTTTTTATTGTTATGGAAGCATTAAGTAAGCTTCTATCTTAGTGTTGGAGATGTGTAGTAATGAATGATTGTGCTTACTAATCAGAAAGCATTAAGTAAACTTCTAGAACATGTGAAGATCAGGTTTCTTTATTGGCTTTAAGTTTAATGGCTACTGGGTAGATTATCTTTCTATCCCACTTTCTTGTTTGCTAATGACACTCTTTTATCTTGTCCACAAATTGATACTAATTTACATCTTTAGTGTGGTTGAAGTAGCATTGGAAAATCTAAGTTTGTTCCACTAGGTATGACTCGAAATGTGTAGGACTTAGGCAAGGGTACGTGGACGCAAAGTGACTTTGTTGCCTACTAAATATTTGACGCCTCCTTCTGGAGGCAAGTTGAGAAACCTCTTTATGATGACTAAAAAATGTTGTATTATCACGGGTGTGAATGTAACACGGGTACAGATCTAGAGGTCAAATTCGAAATTTTGTAAATTTTTAGATTCATCAAATGACAGTGATACATCTAGGAGTACAGGTATTTGGATTCAGATAGTAGATGTGTATAAAATACCGCCGTGTTAAATGGTCCAAAACTTGCCCAACTTATTTTGTTCTTTTTTTTTTTTTTTTTTTAAATCAAGAAAAGTTGTTAACCGTTCTTCTAGGTCTTGTTTATAGAAGTGAACTTTATTTTTCATCCGAACTTGTTTGTGGGCCATCAAGAGAAAACACATTTCTCTGAATACGTTTGTTCAGCAACTTTTTAAAAGCCCAGCCTACCAGCAACTAGCGAAGAAAAATTAGCTTATTTCTCCTGCCCCCAACTAGCGAAGAAACCTTGGCTAAGTTACTCCCACCTGCGACTTGCTAAGAAACCCTAGCACAATTGCTCCTCTGTATTCAAGTTATGGTGGCTTCAAACTTCTCTATCAATCTCTAGACCCTTCATCTTAGTTTGAAAAGAGTGGTTTCATATGCCTATTTCTATTTGACTGAAGAAGTAGAAGGGAACATTTAGACATCTATTTTTGAATGACAAAAGAAGAAGTATTCCCTCTCCATTTTATGTGACACTCTTTTCTTCTACTTTGTTCAAAAAACAGTGATACATTTTATATATTTGGAAACAATTTAACTTTAAACTTCTCATAACATGCTTTTATAGCCACACAAATATCATGGCATGTTTAAGAGATAAATAACATGGCACGTCTAAAATCACAAGTTTCAAAAGTCTTTGTTTCTTTTTTAAACTTCTTGGCCAATGAAACTTGTTCACATAAATTGAAACGGAAGAGTAGTAGTTTTTTGTTCCTGGAAACTATCAGAATGTTGATAATACCTAGTTTTTAGTGAACAACATATGAGACAGTTGACTTATTTAGGACACCGGTGTGACGTGAGGCAAACGGAGTTTTAGGAAGGTGGCACTTCTCCAGTGTTTTATGTGAGATGCTATTCTAAGTGCGGATAATTTGAGGAAAAGGACACATAGTATATGTTTTGTTATTGTTTGTGGTAAAGGCATGAAAAAGATATGGACCATGCTTTGTAACATTGTATCTTTACTTAGCTATATGGGTCTAAGTTTAGTCCCTATACAATTCAGCTTAGACATTACCTAGAATGGTGATGGATGTTGTGGCAAGCTAGGAGGTGGAAAGTGTAAAGA
Source organism: Lycium ferocissimum (assembly GCF_029784015.1). Lineage (NCBI taxonomy): Eukaryota > Viridiplantae > Streptophyta > Magnoliopsida > Solanales > Solanaceae > Lycium > Lycium ferocissimum. The sequence goes on along the minus strand of NC_081342.1, from coordinate 15,416,412 downwards.
AAAATAGAAAAGATAGCTTAAGAGGTAAGGATTGTTCAAGGCCATATAAAGAGACTACACATAACCTCAACAAATGTAGGACTTTAACACCCTATGTATGTTCGCCCAGATTTGGATATCTGAAGCGCGGTTAACATATTATAGGGGCTCAGCATTGGGTAATAGGCCCGCTTAAACCCTTTAACGAGGCTCAAACGTGTTGAGTACTTCGCGTCGCTTAATGTGCAGTTCAGTGTCATCATCAAGGCCCTAAGACATACTTTTCTTTGCCAATGAGCCTCTCCTAAAGAGGCAATGGTAAACAATTGATATTTCACTTTATCGTAAAAGAATTTCAATTTCTTTGTCTATATATTTGTCATTCATGCTTAGAATTAGTAGTCTTGAACTAAACATATATATTTGTATTTTTTCTCCATTTGCGCCTTTTTTTCACTAAAGCCCGTGCTTTATTTGTGCTTTGCGCTTAAAGCTACAACGGACCTTAGAGCTTTTTTGCGCTTTTCGCTTTTGATAACACTGAATAAAATGTTAGGATATGTCTGATGTTAATACAACATAAAGAAAAATAGACCTTGGACCTAACTTAACCCCAACAGCTAACTTAAGAGGTAAAGATTGATCAAGATCATATAAAAGACGATAATAACTCTCAACCAATGGGGCTTTAAGATAAAGCGTGAAAGCAAGGAAGAGAATGTGATGGAAGATAGCCTCTGTTGTACCTGTTTGGACGATTTGGTGAGAGAACTATAATTAGATATTTCAAGAGATTAGAGAAGCCAATCCATGATGTCCGGGCGATATCTTTTTACAATTCTTTTCGTGTAAAGAAACTATTCCTTCTTGTATGTGTAGATTTTTTGGGAGTTTAATGTAAAATCTGCATGTTTAGATAATATTGTCTTGGTGTGTGATTGAATAAAGTGATTTTAACTTATAAAAGAAGATTTAGTTTTTCTGAAGGAGAACTTATTTTAGGGCAGATACACATCGACGACTCCTTAAATTTGACTCTATTTTTCATTTATGCACCTTGTTTTTCATCATACGTCTTAAACTTGTCCATTCCGGCGAGTTCTTCGTTTTCTTTGTTTCAAAACCAGTAATGCTGTTTCTGATTCTTCTTTCTTATTCCACCATAAATAGCCGTTTATCCAAAGCTATACCAGATTCAAACGCCATTTCTTAAAGCGAGTACCAGGTTTTTCTTCTTCTTGCTCTTCTTAATTTATTCAAACCCATACCCGATTTTTCTACTTCGTCCTTCTTATTTATTGAAACGCCAAACACCATGGATAGCCATTTTTATAAAGAAGAAGAGTTGAGTCTTTTGCAGTTAGAAAGAATCTCTGATGTATACCCATAGGTCCCCAACTAAACTGCTGGAGTAAAACTGAAACAAAATCAAGAATTGGTTGCACTTTTTTACTCTACATTGCCGAGTTGAGAAAATGTTCTAGGTTCTACATTTTCTGATACCAGTTAGTCAGAAAGAATCTCTGACGCTATACGTCCCTGGCTAAACTGCCGGAAGGAAAAAACAGTAACAAAAATGGATGCCTCTTTTTTAGTGTACACAGCAACTTTTAAATTATAATTAACTTTAATTATACTCTATTTCATGACTTCTCTTTTTTGTATTTAATCTGCATCTGATAATTGAGATCAGGAGAAGCGACAACTAGGAAGCATAGATTTAATCTCCAGTCATATGATGATGAGTCCTTGACATGCCCTCAGATCACTGCATGTCAACTGTAAAAGAGATCCTTTAATCAGCTAGTATTATGAGATTTGATTTTTAGCTGTTCATTAATTCAAATTCACAGGAATCCTGTACCTTAAATATTTTAGTTGTGAAAGGTAGAGTTAGACTAATGAGGCATGTCGTCCATAGTGGCATATTATTCTTAGGAAATAGACTACTTGTCCAACGTTGGCATCAATGTTTACATTTCTTCATTCTTCTTGTCTTTAAGAATTTCTACTTTTCTTCATTAGACTAGGGGTTTGGCATGGCCACCTTTTGGTTTTTGTAACTAATTTCAAATAACCATATTTAGGTATGTTTGATAATGTGCTGAGCGATTTACTGTGGGCCAAGGCCATTCTTTTGACGTCCACAACAGTAGCAACAGCGGGACTCACCATTCAGGTCCCGCTAGCTGCAATCGTGGATACACTGACAGGAAATGCACCGCCCATCTTGGATTACATCGGAGCTGCAGCTGTTATGGTTGGTTTTGCAGGCATTAACATCCCTTCAGATTCATGTTCAGTACCAGAAGAAGCAAACATTGAACTAGAAAATGGGAAAACTCAGTCCACAGAACAGGATCACCTATCGCCAGGTAGATTAGAGAGCTAGCTCTTTTGCTCCACGTATCGTAGTTCAGGTGTATCTTATGTTAATCTTACTTGAGCGTTACAGAAAGGAACTCGATGTATTCTTTGTCTACGTCCCTGAGCATGTTCAAAGCTCAATGACACCCACACTCTTAGGTCAGTTCGCTGCAAAGTATAGGCGTGTGCAGATAACAATTAAAACCCCCAAAATTCTGTACTTAAATATGTAAAAGACATGATATCGAGTGAGAATTATCTCTTTCAATTTTTTTAAAGCTTCAAAGTACTCTTGTTTGTTCAGACTAGAATGCATGACTTCCCATCTGCAGAAGGAATAGACTAGTAAATCCTTTTACTTTTCTTCGGATGATCCATTTTTTAAGTGACTGAACTGACTATATAATTATCTAACCTGTCTTTCTCCATCTAATTGCACAAACTTTGAGTCCAAGGAGCATTGAGAATTTGGTGAACTTCGTGTTACCGAAAGTCCGAAACAAATAGAAACCCAAATAATTGAACTGCAAAAAAAAGTTGATGATTTGGTTTGATTTGGAGTTTTGATTTTTATATTAAATAATTCAATTTGGTTTTCGATTTTTGCAAAAATAATACAGACAAATTGAAATACCATACTGTTTCATACAATTTAAAATCCTTATCCGGAAGTATCGTTAGCAAGTGTAACTTTCTTTAATATTTTGATTCTTTCTTTTTCTGCACAAAAAGAAAGTATCTGAAAAGTATTAACTTCTATAATTTTCCTTCGTAAGTAATTTGAATATAATGATGAAAGGAGTTAACCATCTTGTCTCCTTAAGAAATAATCTTCACCTATAAACTTTTTCATCATCCTTTTTTTCTTTTTCCTTGCATTATGTGCGTGTACAGTTTTGGCAACATTATAACTTGAGTTCAAATAAAATTTCATCGAACATCACAACAAAACTAGAAGGCGAGTTAAGTCTCCAATAGAAGACATGAAAGCAGATTGACATCGAAGTAGAAATCCTAACTTAAGTGAAGACAATTTTAGACTATTCAATTATAGAACAGAAAAGTAAAAAATTCAAACCAAACTTTATGCTCCTCCCTATTAAGTTCTGTTATCTTCACGTCCCTATTAACTTATTCATTATCCACAAATAGATCAACGAAGATGCTGCAACAAGAAATAATGGAAGTTAATATATCTCAATTTCGATATGTAAATCACACATTCTTTTTGCGCTCACACATTCTGTTTGCGCGCAATTCAAATCATCAAATCTATTTTTCCTCTCGCTGTTTTTTAGGTCCTCCATCACATATCTGTATCTACCAAGGAGTCGACAACTTATATGCAATCAGGTCATGACGACATCGCAAAAGGTTCTTATTCAATAAAAATAAGGTCCAAAAAGAGTGCAAGATGAATATCTCTTTCAAGGAACAATCTTTGATCAGAATCATCAATTCAAGATACCTTCTACTTAGCAACCTATAAATCTATCTCATACCATTCCAATTGGATATCAATTTTCCAACAGAGATGAAATGTTTTAAGAATTTCTCTAGACAAAACTTGTTTGCCATTAGTTCATAGTAGCAGTTAGGTCCCCATATCGTTGCATAACTTTCTTAGTTGCTAAAGCAGCAGCCTCGCTTGCACGGAATGTCCCAGTTGCCATGATTGCAGCAAATTCACGGGTAATCTCCTCTTGTACCTTGCTCCTAGCGTTGCCAAGAGGATCTTTCATAGCGGTATTAGCAGGTGTCTTCTCTTGCTCTGCCACAGGTTCAACTGCAGGGGGCACATTAGCATTCTTCTTCTCTTCATCTTGACTCTCTGCCTTTCTAGATTGCTCAGCACCGCTACCAGAGGAGTTCCCACCAGAAAGTGTCGTCTGGGAAGCAGGAGCGACGGTAGATGGTCTGAACTGGGGTGCTTGTGGGACCGCGTTAGCCCTCAAGGTTGATTCCAGTTGCTGTATCATGGGCACTGCAATGCAATAATATATGGAGTAAGTCTTATGTACTGGAGAATTATCTTAACCTGAAGATTTCTCCTGAAATTAAATCCAATGCAAAGAGGAGCACTGTACATAGATTTTTTTAATAAATTTCTCCTGAAATTACTTCCAATGCAAAGAGGAGCACTGTACATAGATTTTTTTTTTAATAAGAAATGAGTAACCTTTTATTTATAAACCGGCAAAATGCTAATGCTGGGAGAAATTACAACTGGAAAAGTGAGGAGAAAGCACTGTAGATAGCTCAAATGTGAGCACCGTAGATAGCTCAAATGTGCTTTCAAGTATATAGCTATTACTACCAAAGATGAGACGGTTTGCACTATCTTGAATATCTAACAACTCTTATGCCAAAACGTATTAATTTGTTCTAGAAAGCATCATGTGATTAGTCTACATGTCCGACACTTCATCACAGAAATAACTATGAAAGCAATACGAATTTATACAGAAGAGATGTGACAAAGACAAAAAGGACATAACGGAAACCAACACAAACGCCAAAATCTTAAGACGTGAAAAAAGACGAATCACATAGAACATCATGTTTCACTATCACCATCAATCACACATGTTGTATGCAGGTTCAACACAGAAAGTGCAAAAATCATACTTACTTATAAGGGCACCCATTGGGCTGTTCGTGACCTCGTTAGGAAGATTCAAAATATAGTCTGGAATGGTTGCACCGACCAAAAATTGAGTGACCTCATTGGTGAAATTGTTGCAGTTGTGGGTAAGCAAACTATATGTCTCTGCAGTATACCGAGGGCTTATCTCTTGTAAATACATTTCAAAGACATCCTTGGGTACGTGTGTGACACCAAGGTCTACAACTTTAACAGGTGTCCCATATGGAGTGGTCCCAGCCGGAGCATGTTGTATACCACCTCCAAAATAATATTCATGACCATAGACCACCACTCCCGTATGCCTACAGAAATGATACACAAACATCAGAACTGAATAGGGAGATCAAGAGAGTAATTCACAATGCGGCTATGACAAGAACGAGCTACAGCAGTCAGCAGATACAGATTGCGGGAAAGATAAAAGCTCCATGATATAGGACAGAAAAACATAAAAAGACTTTATTAATCCTGCCCCAATATGTTAAGACACCACATACTTACTATGAGATCAGGCTACCGGAAGAAGATTAGAACATCAACCAAATCAGTACTTCTACTACATTCAATTATGCAATCTAGGCAAGACAGTTCTGCTGGCTTTTATGCATCAGATCAGGAAAGCTTTAACTCATGCTGAAATGTTACACTTAAAGACTAGTGGATTCAGAAATCCATTAAAAATAACATATGCTATTAAAGAATCAACCAAGTTATGTGGCAGGCGAGAACCCAATTGACATAGGTCTCGGTCTCCCTTATGTGATAAGGGAGTCCTTAATAGTTAATATTACTAATCAGACTGCGACTTGAAAGAAAAGAATGCCTTTCAAATAGTATGCAACTTACCATATTCCTTCAATAGCTTTTCCCAAAAAAGTCGTAGACAACTGCCGAGCTAGACCTTGGCTCAAGTCATAGACGTTCAAGGAAACCTTGTGACCCTCCTGCCACAATCAAAGAACATGATAATCAATATATGTGTGCCTCCTATACAAGTAAGGCAGAATCTAATGGAGAATTTGATAAAGATTGGCATAACCAGAATGTGAGAAAGTTAACAATACCTCAGCCATCTCAAACAGTCCAATAAAAAAGCGTGCTTGGATAGAAATGCACTATACAACCAAGTGGAGCTGGAAAGATGACCTGAAATATTAAAACCAAGAACATTAGACACGATGGAAGTGTAAAAACGAAAAGAGCAACTAGCCGGCTCGAAGCAGATAAAGTGAAGTGGTTTGGCTTGAGAAACAAGACCGAGATATATAAACAGACACGTGACAACAATCAAAGACACACATCAGGGATCACTATCCTCTCATCAACCATCACTAATAGAATAGAAGCTTAATCAGACAACGAAGAAAACATTGAAAGGCGCACAGTAGTGCTAAGTACTGAGATGCATATTTCTTCCCCAATCATAAATCCAGAATCATCAATCACATTTTAAACACAAATTTCAGCCTCACAAAGTTGCAATCCCAGATACAGGGTTGACATTTTAGATGGTCCCACTCAATCTCAGAAAGTCACCTTTCTTCTTAATTCCAATTTCCTTCAACAAAGAAAGTGACTTTCTGACATAATAACTATTAGTTAAGTGACCATATTTTTCAGCTCGTACCACTCATCTAATAGTTATTATCTCAGAAAGTCACTTTCTTTGTTGAAGGAAATTGGAATCAAGAAGAAAGGTGACTTGATAATAACTATTAGTTAACTGACCAGATTTTTCATATCGTACCACTCATCTAATAGTTATTCTTGATTCCAATTTCCTTCAACAAAGAAAGCAGACTTTCTAAGATAATAACTATTACTTAAGTGACCAGATTTCTCAGATGGTCCACTCAACTAATAGTTGTGTTTTCAAAAAATCATCTTTCTTCCCATCTCTAATTTCCTTCAACAAAGAAAGTTACTTTCCAAGATAATAACTATTAGTCGAGTGACCACACGAGTTATCAACAATCTCAGACAACTGAAACCAAACCCCCTGTCCCTTTTTATATGTACAACATTATTATAGAGGAATCAAATAGCTTACTTTTTTCAACAATCCTGCTAATTTTTCAACATTACAGCTTATCTAAATTGACAAATCACTGTTGCAAGAAATTTTTTACAATTGGAAAAAGAGAACCCTAATTCTTGCACCAATTCCCTCAAATTTCGTTAACCTCTATGTGGATAAAATAATAATAATATGCTTTTACACAAAAACTTAAAAAAAGAGATTGATTAATTACCTGAGAATGAGGGAAGTTGAAGGAAACGTGAAGAGAAAAAGAGGAAAGTTACGTTCTTTCTTTGGCGTCTAAAAATAGATAAAAAGAAAGACTTGTTAAAACAGACCAAATTTCCAGAGAAATTGGGACGTTTTATATTGGACAGTCAAAGGCTCTGAGATCTTCTACAATGACCCGGACACAAGTTGTTCCATAGCCTTCTAGAAACTACTAACCACTAGCATTTTGACACGTGTTCCCTCGTGTCACTTCACGCGCTTGGCTAGCAACGGCCAACGATTCCAACCCTGAGAGCGGCGATGCTCATTAATGGACTTTATTTAGTTTAAAAATGGAAAAGCTACATAATTTGGCAGGTCGGAGGAAAAAAATAAAAAATATTACTACTTCCTCTCTCTCTCTCTCTCTCTCACACACACACACAAATTATTTATCGTGATTACAAAAAATAATTATCTCAAATTATTTGTCGTTTTAGAAGTATAAAAGGTATAATTAATTATTATTTGCCCATTTTATCCTAGGTACAATTAGTTATTATTTGCCCATTTAATCCTTAGCATAAATTTTTTAATTAATAGAGATGACACATAAATTGAGTAAATATTATAGAGAGAGATTATAGCTTAGACATAAATAAAGATAAAGTTAGTCAAATGCTTCTAATAATTAGGCCCCGTTTGGACATGCAATTTAGATATTTTAAGTTGTATTTTCTCTTATAGACATAAAAACCCCACAAATTGTGAAAACTATCAAAACATTCTCAATTCTTATACAATCTTACCAAATAAGCAAGTCATAGTTCATAACAAAATTAGTACACTACTAGAAGGCCTTTCTAAAAAATAAAACATCAATTAATCAAACTTTAGTTCAATAAAAATGGAAATTTAACATGAATAGTAATATAACTACTCTTTAATATAATCCTCCTACATAAATTAAAGGTTGGTAGACATAAATAAAAGTTGGTGAAAGTTAATGAGATTGGTAAATGATTGATGGGAGTAATTATTAAAAATATTTATCAACTTATGGGTCTTTTTTACAAAATATAAACTTATGGGTTAAATTTTATATTTAAAAAAGTTGAAACCATAGTTTCAAACCCCAAATCATGCCTTTTTGGATGATTTGAGGTTTGAAACCATGAGTGAAAACGCATGTCCAAACGCTGGTTTGGGGTCATGTTTTCAAACCATGATTTGAAAACGCATGGCCAAACGCCTACTTAGTATTTCTTACGGGGTGTGTAAACCAAAATAGTGACAAATAATTTGAGACAGAGGGAGTACTTCTGTCCCAATTTATTTCCTTTTTATTCTGGCATAAAAAGATGTCACCTTTCTATAATTAGAAATAACTTAACTTTAAAATTTATCGTTTACCCTTAATGAAATGATTTATCCATACAAATATCTAAGGATTTTTAGACCATAAATTTCAAAAATTCTCATTTCTTTCTTCAACTTTGTACCAAGTCAAACAATGCCGCATAAATTGGGACAGGGGATTATTATCACCCACGCTTATGTTGGGTTCAAACGCAAATGCAAGCGCATACATGATCGACAAGTCATAAATTGATTAGCAGGGTATTTCCACGAGGACTTACTATTAAACAATTATAAATTATCTATTCAAGAAGGTTTTCAAAAGTTGATTGTTGTTTATCGTAACTACTAGTTATGTGAGGCCTGTGCTAAGCTCGGGCCCAAACTCAAGATATAAAAGTAGATATTTTAATTAAAGAAATATAATTTGTGTTAGTACAAGTGTACAACAACAATAACCATATACTCATTGTAGTCTCACAAGTGGGTAATTACGTTAGTAATAACTAAATTTCATATAAGTATATTTTCAATATATGAAAGCAAAACTTTCATTCCACTCCTTTAATATTTGAACTTTCATTTTGATGAAATTGTTTACTTCAAATCAAATGCGGAGCCAGAATTTGACATTTATAAGTTATGTATCCTAATTTTCTAAAGTTATTTAGTTCTAAATAAATAATCTATATATAGTTAATGAACTTTTAAGACAAATACATAATTTAACTTGTAGCAATGACGGATGGAGGCTGCTCCTCTCTTAATTAGGGATTAGGGGTTTGAACATGGATATGGAAAAAATCTTTGGAGGGAGCGCTTCCCCGAATGGGCGCGATACGATGCGAATTATCTGGATTAATTGGGCTCAAATGCGGATATCGAGCACCAAACAGAAAACCAAAGAACATGAAAAATGAGGTAGGAGGTTCGATAACTTTTGAAAAGTAGACCCTGAAAACAAAAAAAAAATAAAAAAAAATTGACTTAAATAAATAAGATTAGGACCTAAAAGTAATTAATTAAAAAGTTTTAAAAAAATTTAGAAATTCTTGTGAGGACTATAAAAGTCCCTAAGTTTGCCCTTATATATAGTAGTAAAATGCAGAATTTGTAAACTAATTATCGGAACTTCAAATATCAGAGAGATGAGATTTCATAATTACATTTAAACATGTAATCATGTTGAGTATCCACTAAATTGACTATTCAGATTATTTGGTTTATTATAGGGTTTATTTTGCTAGTAAGAATCTTCTTAGTTCAAACTCGCCTACTCCAATTATTCTAATGCCTATATTTCTATGGAATCAGAGTCTCAGAGATAACAAGAACACATTTATATTTTATGTGTAATGACTAAACAAGGCATGTCAATATATTTCTATCATAATCGCGAACCTATTCTCCGAGCCTCGGGTTCAAAAACTTGTCCAATATGCAATCTAGAATTACCTTTCTCAAGTTCCATTCTATATTCATAGATAGTATTTAATTGGTGATTAAGCAATCAAATAATTAAGAACATTATCTGAATAAACAAAGCAATATTGATAACCAAATGTCGATTAAAGCTTCCACTACTACTTCATAAATATCCCGCAACCCAGAATTAAGGAAACTAGCCATATATACTTACATTACAAATATCAAATGTCATATAATTCATCAACTATAAGATATAGAAGAAAGAAAGATATAAATACGATGAATCATTGCTCCATAATGATCTGGTCGTCCTTCTAATCTCCGACAATCAGAAACCCCTTCAAACACATGTTTAGAATGTAATTATATTGTGCTGGAATGATCTTGAACCAAAACACCCTTAATAAATCAAGATTGGGTCGAACTGGGTCGTCACTACCTTGACACGCTACATGGCATAGCGTCCCATACGCCGTACTAAGCCAACCCTTGCAAGAGCTAAAATTCATCAAGGTAGACCTAACACGACGCATGGAACGATGTCCTACACCTCGTGCTAAGATGGATTTATTGAAAGCTTATTTTGTACCAACCTTGAAATTTCACTGACACCTGGAACAACACGAAACGCCACACGGCGTTGTAGTGTATTTTTGGGTTGATTTTCATTGCCTTCAACTCTTTTTAGGCACACTTCTTTTTTGGTTGATGCACTTGTCACTAGGGGTGAACATGAAAATCGAAAAACCGACCGGCTATATTTGGTTTAGTTTGGTTTCAAGATGGAAAAAATCGAACAAAACCGACTTTATATATACATATTTCAAAAAACTATATTTTGTTTGGTTTTTGAGCATGTTGAATTAACTAAATTGTTGAAAAAAAGAGTTTTATATATGGGTACTAATGTCATCTATACCTCCCGTAGCTTGCTAAGTGCAATGTTTAAACTTTGTGCTAAAGTGAATATGAATGCCAAGACTGTTTACCCCGAATTACAGGTAACAATTAAATTTGTATGTGGTGAAATAGGATATGTGGATGAACTTTAATCTTTTAAGTTGGTATTAGATGTCTATGGATGTGTATAGGATTATATTTATATATATGTGTATAAATAATATATCGTAAATGACATATGCCAAATATGCTTAAATAATGAATATGGATTAGATCAGTTGTGGATGAATAATACAAATCTGGACCAAAATACTTTGAAGAGAGCTTCTATATTTTAGATGGCTATAATATTATGATATGAGAAAAAAGCTAACCTAAAAAAAAAGCGGGGGTTCCTTATGGCCCTTAGTACAATACAAAAAACCTTTATGAATAAACCCTAAAAAAGATAAGGCTGATCCGTACGATTGTCAGCGCAAATAGCGGAACGGTTTTATGATGCGTGGCAGCATCACAACCGGTTATCCGGACCAACGGACACGCTTATTTTGGTTCGGGTCAGCTGTGTCCGGTACAACATCCTCGGTGTAGAGCAAAGATTGAACATGCTCGTACCCATTTGGACCTGTCTTTGGCTCCGGCCTCATCAGTCATACGTTGACCCGGTTTCTACCGTATACAGATAGTCCCCACACTTTCCGGATCAAAGTTTCACCAGAGTGACGGGAAGTGGAAGAGGTAGTCTCATAAGTTCATTCTTATCTTCAAAACAGGCGGGAACCGTAACGTCACGTCCTTCTGACTTCGGCCACGTGTCACATTCCGAATGGCCAACTTCGAAACCGCCTCAACCACGTCGCTTCAAGTCACGTCTCATTAATTCTCGAACACGTGTTGTTTCTCGATTGGTCGCCATTGGTAACCGTGACGGTGGATCATCTATATAAGAGTTACAGTAGTATTTTAACTTTTCACTTTTCACCTTTCACTTGTCTAATCTTTAGCTCCTTGGTTAACTTTTCAACTTTGCTTGAATCGTCAACATTTTTTGCGTCAAAACCTTCAAATGTCCATACTCATTCCTTCATCTCTGCCTTCAAATCTTCATCTGCATCTTCAATCTTCAAATCTTCATACCAACTTCTCCATAAATTCATAATTGACTAAAATGTCAACCAACACCGACTCTGCTTCCCAGGACGTACCCTCGGTTTCTTCTCTCGGTCAAAAGCCGAGCTCCGTTTCTAAACCCAAAGGTAAAACCCTTGTGGAACCAACCGCCATGGATATAATACCGGCCAAACCCATTATAACCATGAATTTGCCATTGAGAAGGCAGTACAAATTGCGAATAGGAGTTTTAACGTGAGACGATACCCCTCGTCAATTACAGAGGATCGTCTTCCTCGGGTTCGAGCCGAGTGCGGATGGGACAAACGTCCTATTCAAGTGTTTGCCTCCGGCGCCGACGAATCTATCACTGATTACAAGGAAGGGTTTCTGTACGTTTATATGTACCCGTTCACACTCAAGCTCGAATCCCCAATCGATCCGGTTATTCTCGAAATATGCCGGAACTACAATGTGTGCTTAGCCCAAATTAGGCCGATTATCTGGAAGATCGTGGCCTGCCTCCGTCTACTAGCAAATAATGCCAAAAAGGAGTTCACGTTGGCATACTTTATCCGATTGTATTGTCCAAGGATCTTCCGAGGAGGCGTGATAAAGGTCGCAAAACGAGGGCGAAACCCGATCCTGTCCAACCTTAACGAGGATAGAGATCAAGGGTGGTTGGAACGTTATGTCTGGGTAAGGACCGCAGACATCATTCCGGCTGAGTACATGCCCTTTCCGAAAAGCGGAATAACAGACGTAAGTTCCTCAAACGTGTTTCCTCTGCATGCGTTCAAGCTTACTTTTTTTTCTTTTACTTTGTTCAATATTTTAGTCGAGGCATGGATTTCTACTGCTGTTTGGAATTTCCCCGAATGGGTTGAGGCAATCATTAGCCAACACCTTCATGATGATCGGACATGGGCAGACCTGTCCCGTGGCCAGTGGGTTGCACAGAACCATGGTAATCTTTACCTTGATTCGGTACTCATCGCGTCCTCCCGTTTTGCTTTTTCTTTTTATAACTTTTTTGATATTCAGGCTTGCCCAAGGGATCTGTGGAGCCACGACCCGCACCAACGGATGAGCCCGCGACACCAGGCTCAAATTTTGACACGGCCGGATCATCCCGGCTTATTGCTGCAGCCGAAAAAAGGCAAAGAAGACCTTCAACCAAGGATTCAAAGAAAAAGAAGAGGTCGAGGGGTGATGTTTGAACCTTGAGGGATGAACCCGAGCCTGACATTATTCTTCGAAGAGTTGGTACGGGTCCTTTCGTAGCCTTTATTCCCGAGGAAGAAACTACTATTCCAACCTCGACTACAAAAGTGCGGAGGATGAAGTTCTTTTCCACCTAAGCACCGAGTATGTCCAAGCTCCGATTCCTCTAAGGTCAATTAAATTTATTGACATTTCAGGTGATGTTTCACCCGAGGCGGCGCCTTTGGTGAAGAGGCCTAGAAGGTCCGAAACAACCTTGGGAACCGAGCCTTCCCAAAGGGTTGAAACAGCCCCAGAAGTTGAAGTTACCGCGGCAACCGACTCGTCATCTAGTGCCGACCCAGCTAATGCGACTGAGGTACTTCCAACTGCTGACACTGCTAGAGCTGTTCCGGCTTCTCCTCCTAGGTACTTCCAAACGCGACCGTTCTCCGGTTCGCTTCCCTCCTTTCATCGAGGCCGGATAACCTCGATGATATGCTTGCCGGTACTCCTCCTGCCACGGTCGATTCCTCGGGTTTCGGTCATCTTCATATTTCACGAGCTACGAGGGTTGCCAATCGGTCCACCGAAATAGGTGCGCGGTCAAAACTTGTTGACATTTTCCCAGCCCCGAGTGTAGAATCGAGGAGGACTAGGTCGGCTGTGGTCACCGTCCCCGAGGACTGCAGCTTTTTATCGCGTTCAGTGGGGTTTGCAAGTTACCTAAGACCTCTTGTTTCAGATTCAGACAAGAAGAAGATGGAGGGACTCCCATGGAAATGTCTTATGAATGAGGGCATGCATGCGGGTAATCGGGTAAGTGTTCTTATGCATTTCTACAGCATTAATGTGCGATTCTCCGTTTTCACTAATCAATTTTATAACTTCACTTATTTTTCTTTTGAAGAGTGTTGTGCTCTTAAATGAAGGCTTCATTCAAGCCCAACGCAAAGTAGAGAACTTGAAGGGTCGCCTAGATGCTCGAGCGAAACCGAGAAGTTTAAGCTGCTTTTGCGGGGAAAAGGAGGACCACCGAGGCGGGGCCCTTCCTCCGAACCTTCAATCGTAGCTCGAGGCAGCTAAAGCTGATAACCTCCGTTTAAAGGCTGATCTTGATAATGTGGTTGAAAAAAATCGACTCCTGGACCAGGATAACACAAACCTTGGCCGATAGAATGTCAATTTTGCTATGAAGCTCGGCGAATTTGAGGCTACTATCGCCTAACTTCGAGGTGAGCTTAACTCGATCAAGACTGATGCCGAGAAGGTGGTAGAAAAATTTCACCAACTTGAAGCCGAGAGAACCACCGAGAAAGAGAAGCTGAGGGTATTTGAGGAGAAAGCCGAGACTCGGGCTCGAGCCATTGATGAACTTAAGAGCAAGCTCGAGGAGGCTACTGTGGCTAATGATCTTCTTTAGACCGAGCTTGAATCCGTCAACCAGGTTCGAACCACTCTACTTGAGGCGAAGTTTGAATTGGAGGAGAACCTGAAGAAAGCTAAGGCCTATCTGGAAGAATCTCTCAAAGATATGGAGGTTGCCGAGGCTCATACTACGCTTTCGATCGAGTATAAACGTTAGAAATCCCGGCGAGTTACCCTCGAGCAAGTAGAAAGGGGTTTGGGGGACATCACGGCCCGGATACTTGAAGCCAAAGCTATCGAGGATAAGGCCAAGAAAGCCCTCGATGCTAGCTCCGACGATGACTCCGAAAAGATCGTTTCTGAGAATTCCGGCTCCAATCATAATGGGTAGACTGAGGCCTGTATGGGCCTTTATTTTATTTTTGTTTTTGATCATGTAAAAATCTAAGTGTAAAGCTTTGGTTTATATATGAAATGCATATTTCCTTTTTGGCCGTTGTTTTCTTCATCAGAGTATATTTTTCAATACTTGCCTTAAACATTCTTTTTTAAAATCGAGCCTATCTTAACTCATTGGTTATTTGGCTTTATTTTGTTCGGTTTGTTTTTGACTGAGGATTTTATCGAATGATTCGCCCGTGGGGCTTATTTATGCTTTGTGAATTCAGATGTCTCCGAATCACCTTAGGCATCTTGGGTCGAGGTCTTTCAATTATTTGAACCTTTTTCGATTGTTTGTAGATTAGGTTCGGACACTTGAATCCCTGCCCTTTTGTCAATCTTATGACGGCAGTCCTCATTCGAGGGTGTTAATAGATTTTGGGCTCGGCTCAATATGACCTTGTAGCCTTTGTTGAATTTCGACAATAGTCCCCGGTATAGGGTAGCTAATGAAAAGACATATCCAAGACGTATTTTTCAATAACGTTTCTTCACATTGCAAGTGTTTATACACAATTTAAGGATTTCATCCGACTTCTTCTGTTCTTGCCGTAGCAAATACTACCGGACACGATTCATTTGATCGTTTGGTCCTTTCATCGAACCTCAACACGAAGGTTCGAGTTTACGTAAAATAAAAGCACAAATTTCGAAAACCATTTTGAAGTAGACTTTGTTTCTTCGTTTCTTCATTTTTCGGTGAGTCGAACTCTTTTTCTAGCCTCGATGTGGGTATAATAGTCCCCTAGTGTTTATCCGTGAAGTATGAACGGAAAACTATCTAGTCCCAGATGAATGATAGCCTTCGGCTTTTGGACACTCGCCGTTTTCATAAAGTAACACGTTGTACTTGTTGCCTCGTTAAAAACCTTGTCGGAAAATCCACTTCGGGACAAAATCAAACTAAGAAAAAGAGTGCAACACGTGTTTTCAGACCTAAATCTAATCCCTGGGATCTATCCCGATATTAATTCTGCAAAAAAAAGGGTCGGTTAATTTCAAAAAATGATCACGAGTGTCAACGGCACCTCAGCAGTAGTACTTCTTCAAATGAGCCACGTTCCAGTTGTTGCGCAGCTGTTGACTGTCTATGGTTGAAGTTGGTACGACCCTTTACCTGTTACTCCGGTTATCTTGTACAGTCCTTCCCAATTCGGACCCAATTTCCCATCTTCGGGGTTCTTGGTATTAAAGGTAATTTTTCGAAGTACCAAGTCCCCAACTTAGAAGTGTCGAAGGTTGGCCCTCCGGTTGTAATACCTCTCCATTCGTTGTTTTTGAGCCGCTAAACAGACTAGCGTATTTTCGCGTAGTTCGTCCGCCAGGTCAAGCTTTACGGCCATAGCCTCCTCGTTTAACCCGTTGGTGGCATACTGCAACCGTCAGCTCGGTTCGACAACTTCCACGGGGATTAGAGCTTCGGCCCCGTAGACTAATAAAAATGGTGTCTCCTCTGTGCTCGACTTTGACGTCATTCTGTAAGCCCATAATACCTCCGGCAGTACTTCCCTCCATTTGTGTTTCAACGTTTTAAGTCGTTTCCTCAGATTTTGAATTATGGTTTTGTTCGTGGATTCCGCATGTCCATTTACACTTGGGTGATACGGAGTAGATACAATCTTCTTGATCGTCAACCCTCGAGGAAGTTATTGACCTTGTTGCCAATGAACTGAGGGCCATCATCACAGTTTATTTCGGCAGGGATGCTGAAACGGCAAATGATATGGTCTCATATGAAGTCAATAACCTTCTTTTCTCTAATCTTTTCAAAAGCCTGCGCTTCAACCCATTTCGAGAAGTAGTCAGTCATAAACAAAATGAAACGAGCCTTACCTGAGGCCCATGGCAGGGGACCGATGATATCCATTCCCCATTTCATAAACGGCCACGGAGATAGCACCGGGTGCAGCAACTCTCCAGGTTGATGAATCATTGGTGCGTGCCTTTGGCAACCATCGCATTTCTGGATGAAATTTTTTGCATCTTCCTCGATTCGGTTCCAGTAATAACCTGCTCTGATGATTTTTCGAACTAGGGCTTCCACTCCAGAGTGATTACCGCAGGTACCCTCGTGGATTTCTCTCATCACATAATCTATTTCTCCGGGACCCAAACATTTAGCAAGAGGTCCGAAGAAAGATCGGCGATATAATTGGCCGTCTACCAAGCAGAATCGAGCTGCTTTGGTCCGGAGTGATCGTGATTCTTTTGGGTCGCTCGGGAGCTTCCCATCTTGCAAGTAGTCGATGTATTTGTTGCGCCAATCCCAAGTTAGACCCATTGTGTTTATCTCGGCCTGACCGTTTTCTACTGTCGAGTTTATCAATTGGACTACGGTACCGGGGTTGAATTCTTCTGCTTCGACCGAAGAGCCCAAATTGGCCAATGCGTCTGCTTCGTTGTTTTGTTCCCTGGATACATGCTGCATGGTCCATTCTTTGAACCGGTGCAATATCACCTGAGTTTTTTCTAAGTATCTTTGCATTCGCTCATCCTAGACCTCGAAGACGCCATTCACCTGGTTCGCGACCAGGAGAGAGTCGCATTTTGCTTCGATTACTTCGGCTCCCAGACTCCGAGAAAATTCAAGACCTGCAATCATAGCCTCATACTCGGCTTCATTGTTAGTTAACTTCACAGTCCTGATTGATTATCTAATGACTTCTCCTGCGGGAGTTTTTAAAACAATGCCCAGCCCGGTTCCTTTAGGTCGTCGCCCCGTCCGTATGAATGGTCCAGATGCCCGAGGTCTTTTCAGAAGTTATTAAGAGTTCCTTCTCTACCTCGGGTATCATTCCGGGGGTAAAGTCTACTACAAAATCGGCCAAAATTTGGGATTTAATGGCCGTCCTAGGTTTGTACTCAATCTCATAGCCGCTGATCTCAACGGCCCATTTGGTCAACCTACCCGATAGTTCTGGCTTATGCATGATATTTTTTAACGGGTAAGTAATTACAACACATATGGGATGGCATTGAAAGTAAGGTTTTAGCTTCCTCGAAGCACTTACCAATGCCAAAGCTAACTTTTCAAGGTGCGGATAATGGGTCTCCGCATCTCCTAAGGTCCTACTCACATAATAGATTAGAAATTGGGTACCTGTTTCCTCTCGGACCAGAACGCTGCTTACCGCCACTTCGGATACTGCTAAATATAGAAAAAGTTGTTCGTCTGCCTTCGTCGTGTGTAGCAAGGGCGGGCTGGTCAGGTACCGCTTTAAATCTTACAAGGCCTTTTGGCATTCCGGTGTCTAAACGAAGTAATTCTTCTTTCTTAGCAAGGAGAAGAAACGGTGGCTTTTATCTGATGACCTCGAGATGAACCGGCTCAAAGCCGCTATCCTCCCGGTTAGTCTTTGTACTGCCTTGACATTGTTTACCACTTCGATATCCTCAATGGCTTTGATTTTGTCCGAGTTAATTTCAATCCCTCAGTTTGATACCATAAAACCCAAAAATTTGCCCGATCGGACACCCAAAAGCACACTTCTTCGGGTTCAGCTTCATGTTGTATTTGCGAAGTACATCAAAGGTATACTGCAAATGTTTTAAATGGTCCTCTATTTCGGGGACTTAACTAGCATGTCATCAATATAAACTTCCATTGTTTTCCCTTTTGTTCTTCGAACATTCCGTTAATTAAGCGTTGGTAGGTTGCTCCGGAATTTTTTAAACCAAATGGCATAACATTATAACAATAAGTCCCATACCAGGTAATAAAAGAAGTTTTCTCTTGGTCTTCCGGGTTCATCCGGATCTGGTTGTACCCGGAATAGGCATCGAGAAAACTCAACATCTCATGCTCGGTCGTCGCATCAATCATTCGATCGATGTGAGGCATGGGAAATGAATCCTTCGAGCACGCTTTTTTTAAATCTTTATAATCAACACACATTATAAATTTATTATCTTTTTTCGGAACCACAACCACGTTGGCTAGCCAGTCCGGGTATTTTACCTCCCGGATAGAGCCTATTTTCAAAAGCTTTGTTACCTCATCCTTTACAAAGGCATGTTTTGACTCAGCCACTGGTCTTCTTTTCTGCTTTACTGGGGTGAATTTTCTATCGAGGCTGAGCTTATGAGTTGTTACTTTCGGTGGTACACCTGTCATGTCTACATAGGACCACGCAAAACAATCGGCATTAGCTTGAAGAAATTTAATTAACTTGTTCCTGAGCTCCGAGGTTAATCCCGTGCCCAAGTATACCTTTTAATCGATCGGGTGATGCACGAACAAAATGACTTGCAAATAAAAATCTATATAAAACTTATAATACTGCGGTAGATTTGATTACATCCGAGTCATCGCAAAGTCTCTAACCCGAACGCGAATACAAACGATCGAGGCACGCCGAAATCGTCTTTATCCATACCCGTCCGTTTCCTTCTGCTCCGCTTTCGAACCCGTATTCTTTAATTGTTATTTAGTGTCCTTTCCTTTGATCGATTCATCATCTCCTTGATCTGGTTTCTTTAGAAAGAGGGATGCTTCCTCAACACGCATGCAACATTATCTCTATGATGCGGGTTGTTCCGCCCCGGATAGTTTCCCCATATCATCACATCATCATATACCGGGTTAGGAACTTGACATCATTGATATAGTGTCGATGGTGAAAGACATATTCTATGAATCCATGGTCATATCCGTAAGTAGTCTAAACGGAATGTCATTTGGAATTATATCAAATATCTTTCGGACGTTATTCAAACATAGCATATATCATACACGTGTTAACAAAACCATAAGGATCATAGTCATATTCTAAAACCAATCCGAGTCTTAAAACATTATTCACTTTAGACTTTCTACGTAACAACACGATCCGAGCCCTTGTATGTTCCGTTTAGAACAAAACTGTTTTTTTGAAAACCGACAAAGAGATTTCACCACATTAAGAATAGTTTCGCTTGCCATATTGAACCGTATCAAAGTTACCGAGTATCTAACTTACTTTCAACTAAGACATGCCAAAGAAAGAAAGTCAAGTAAGCTAATCCAAACTTACGTCTCTCACGACCACTCTATCAACCATTAGCCATGACACTTAAGATGATGTTGATCCCGAGAATTCAACTCGGCCAAATCAACAACAACCAAACCAACAACCACACTAACAATATCCATAAGTGGTCAATCAAAATACGTTTACACCTTTCATTTATATTAAAAATAAGGATAGAAATTACCAATGCATCGTTGTGTGGTTCACACATGATTTAAGAACATTCCAAGCATCCTCAATTTCAAAACAACCCAAACAACAGTTGAAAGAGATGGAGTCCATACGGGCATTATCATTTCCATCAATACGTCACATTACAACCACATTAGCGAGTTCGTTTTTCATTTTAATCGAGACCTAACACAACAACCAATTGTTATTTTCATCATACCACACTCATATACTCGACAACACCATAATTTCATGAGCATCCTTTCTACATATCACTACATGATTATCATATTAATCACATGTTGAGGCAACAACGGGTGATTTTCTTGCTCCAACAACCCCTCCATGGGATTCCAATTGGGAATGCCCATTTGTGATCCTCCTTTCTTTGCGATGGTTTAATGAATATGTCTCATGTCTTCATCACTTGTACATATATATATAAATATGTAGCACATGGCCGGTCATGTGCCCTTTATTTTTCTCCAATTTTCTAGATTTTTCTTTTGTGATCATTTTCCTTTGCCTACATATTTATATATCTTGCAATATAAGATGAACACATATCCCCTTAATGGCTTGAAACTCCAGCCATGTGTGGGTCCCACGACATGGCTATTGTGGCTATTTTATGAAATAATTTGTTTCCACTCTTGGCCCTTAATTTTTCTTATTCCAACTTTACCCTTAATGCTTCATACTAACACAAAGACGAACATGCAACTTATGCATTCTTAACAAAATCGAAAAAATATCACCTTGTCCTTAACTTTCCGCCATTAACTCGGAATATCCAAATGTACAAAATGCGAGGTATAACATATACCTTTCTGTCCGGTAGATGCACGAACAAAATGACGGCCCTCCACGGTAGATCTGGTCGAGTCATCCGGTAATACAAACGTCGAGGCACGAAATCGTCCTTTTCACTAGCCGGTCCGTTTCCTTCGCTCCGCTTTCGAACCCGTATTCTTTAATCGTTATTTGGTGTCCTGATCGATTCATCATCTCCTCGATCCGATTTCTTTAGAAAATCTCCTCAACCGCGAACATTTCTCCGTGCTACGTCACCCTTAGTTTTTATCCCTTCCGGGTTGGAAAACCAAGAATCGCCGACGTCACTTCTAAATGACAAATCCATTTCTGTCTTCCGAGCAGAGCATTATACTTCATATCTCCTTCGATGACGTAAAACACCGTACTCCGTATGTTCCCGTCGATGTTGACCGACAAAGAGATTTCACCCTTCGTAGTTTCGCTCCATATTGTGAACCCCGTGAGTACCCGAGCCGCTCTGTCAAGTAGCTTCACGTTCTCCCACTGATTTAACTCCGTCAATCAAAATACATTTAACCCGTGATTTAAAAATAAGGATAGAAATTACCAATGTCGGTGTGGTTGAACGATGCCATCTCCATCCTCATCGATGAAAGTCTCCTGACCCGTTCTCGGTTCGTTTTTCATAATTTTTTCCTCGACCTCTCGAGGCGCATTTTTGCTCAAATTTAATCACATGGGCCACGGGGGAGTGATCCTCCCTTTCTAGATGGTTTTTGACTCATCCTTTTTCTACCGAATCTTCAACTGACGACAATCTTCAGTTCTATGCCCATGGGTCTCATGATACTCACACATCACATTGGGGTCTCGAGTTCCGACCTCGTATTCCGTGAAGTTCTCTCTCCGAGGCGTCGATGTTGAATGTATTCCGCCTCGCATGTCTTTAGCCGACCTCACTTCTAAATGACAAGGATTGAGTCCGCTCCTAGTGAAGTGACTTGCCGCTCTTGATTTATCCGACCTGAAGCTTGGCTTCTCCGACTGAGAATACGGTCGGTACCTCTCCCTCGATGGTCCCTTTGGAAATGGTTCCTCGACCTCTCGTAATTTTTGCTCAAATTTATTGTAGGGGGAGCTAATTCATCATCCCTTTTTGCGGACATCTTTGGGTTATTCCAACAAGTTCTCCTTCGCCTTGAATAAAGCCGTCGAGCTTCCGAGTCTCTAGCTTGCGACCCATTCTTCCGAACCGGACCATTTGTTCCCTCAAAGATGGCCAAATTGATGAACGCATCGTCCTCGAGCATTTCGAAGATGTCCGCCTGATAGAATGCTCGGGCAGATGGTCATACCAAGTTAACGCTTCTTGTGAGAGTGTTTCCCCGAATTTTTTCAACAACACCGATTCAATTTCATCTTCTTCCACATCATTGCATTGCCTTTTATGGCATAAATGTACGAAGTCACGTGCTCTTGTGGATCAGTCGTACCATCGTATTTCCGAATATCCGGCATCTTGAACCTCTTCGGAATCAGCTTCGGAGCTGCACTCGGAGGAAAAGGCCGTTGAATGTACCTTTTCGAATCCGGCCTTTTCAGAATCAGTGGTGACCCCAGAATTTGGTCCACCCAGAAGTTGTATGTCTCCACTCTTTTTTCTGATGAATCAACTCGCTTTGCCAAAGTTTCTAGCATATTCATAACTTCGGTAGATGAACCGGCTCCGGATCCGTTGCTCTTGACAATCCCTGCTTCCTCTCACCTCAGTTCGAAAAACCCTTTTTGGCCTTGCCGGAGCTACCTTATCGTCTTTGCTGTGAAGCTGAGCTATGGCAATCCCCTGTTCGGCTATGGCGGTCCCTTGTTCCTGCAACATTTCAAATATTAAATGTAAGTTAATCTCATCCGGAATATCCGGTGTTTTCTGGCCTTGAGCCCGAGACAAAGTAATTGAGTTATGAGTATTCAAAGGATCGGTGGCCGGAAGGGCGGCATTCTCCTGATTGACGGTATTCTGCCGGTTGAGGCCTTCTCTCGAGTTGACAGCATTTGGGTCGGCTGGATCCACAGGTGGGTTTTGTAACCCGCTGTTGTTCTCGTTTTCAGCTACTATCTCGTTGTTGTTCACATGACCGGAGTGGTCGTTGCTTGCCATTTCGTACGTTTTTTTTGTGCAAATCCGCAGATTCTTCAATCAGCAGGTGAAAAAAGAAGTAGTAAGGATTAAACCACCATTATTATCCTATGCCCCACGATGGGCGCCAAACTGTTTACCCCGAATTACGGGTAACAATTAGATTTGTATGTGGTGAAATAGGATATGTGGATGAACTTTAATCTTTTAAGTTGGTATGAGATGTCTATGGATATGTATAGGATTATATTTATATATATGTGTATAAATAATATATCGTAAATGACATATGCCAAATATGCTTAAATAATGAAGATAGATTAGATCAGTTGTGGATGAATAATACAAATCCGAACCAAAATACTTTGAAGAGAGCTTCTATATTTTAGATGGTTACAATATTGCGATATGAGAAAAAAGCTAACCTAAAAAGGGGAAAGGGGGGGGGGGGGGGGTTGCCCTCTATTTATAGGTTTTTCTTACGGGCCCTTAGTACAATACAAAAAGCCTTTATGAATAAACCCTAAAAAGATAAGGGTCGATCCGTACGGTCTGACACCCGTACGGTTGTCAGCGCAAATGGCGAAACGATTTTACGACACGTGACAGCCTCACAACCGGTTATCCGGACCAACGGACACGCTCATCTGGGCTAGGACAATCCGGACCAACGGACACGCTTATTTTGATTCGGGTCAGCTGTGTCCGGTACAACATCCCCGGTGTGGAGCAAAGATTGAACGTGCTCGTACCCATTTGGACCTGTCTTTGGCTCCGGCCTCATCGGTCATACGTTGACCCGATTTCTACCGTATACAAAGACATGATTCTATTTTCTGTAAGAGTAAAATACTTGTCTTAAATTTGGAAACAAGAGTATAAATGTAGACACGCAAAGCATGATGAATTTGAAAATTCTAATTTTGCAGCCAATGATACAGAGTTGAAAGAAGAGATGGTAGAATAAGAATCTTGTGAACTATTTAAAAAGTTCAAACAAATATACGCAACACAACAGGATATGATCACCTTTTACCCAATCTTAGGAGTTGCTCGTTATCGTCTTATATATAGCTATAACAAAGACATAAGTAAAATTAACTGGAATGAAATATAAAATCTCTATTTTCTTCTAAATATAAGATGATTGAATGAATTACAACACTTTACACGGATTCAAATAAATTTGAGAACAAATCAATTAGGATCGCAACCTCTGACCAAACAAATAAAATGATAAAGAAAGGATTCTAAGTTGCAACCGGCTGTAATGTATTCTTAAAAAGCGACAAAAACCAAAATAACCAAAAAAACCAAGAAAAACCGAATCATAAAAACCGACATAGTATATTTTGTTTGGTTTTAACAATTTAAATAACCGACTTAATTAGTTTGGTTATTTTTCACATAAAAAAATTGATCCAAATCGAACCGTGAACGTTCCTTGTCACCAACCTCACTTATCTCCAATTTATAATTGTCGATGCACTTTTCCACCAACCTCCATTTGTTGATGCACTTGTCTCCAACTTCTATTGTTGATGCATTTCCCAACAATTTTTAGATTTTTTTTTTTTAATTGTGTTATATTTGCTTGCTCCTTTTTGAACCATCTGTTTTTTGAATATGTCTAGAAACTTTTCACTGAACAATCTATTTTTTGTTCACAATTGTCTATAACTTTGCTAAGAGAATTTTTGGTCAGACGGATGGCACACATTGGCTAGCGCCACTCATACATCGAAAGTTACTTCATTTTCTATCAAATTATGGAGACTATGAAACTAATTTGAAAGAAAAATTACCTAAAACTCATAACTCTCTTAATGATCGCTACTGCTATTCCTCTTCACTACTATAAAATTAGTGAAAGTATCCGTATTTATTTATAATAGAAATTGTAAAATCTATTCCTGTACAAATTTAACTACAAATTTTATTTAGACAAAAATTAAGTAAACTAATAATATTAAATCTTAAATAATTTGAGTTTTCTACTTCAACTTTAAATTAGTCTTCCAACAAAATTGTACAAATAACACAATTTATCTAAGCTACTTATTCATTCCATTTTATACTAAAAGTCAAATTTAAAATTTCCAAGTAAGGAATCAAACAAATCTGTGAAGTGTGAACTACTAGCGTTAAAACGGAATCACCGAATCAAGTCTTAAAGACCCAACAGTCCTTGCCGAACCTAACACTAGACTATATTTTATTTCCTTTGTCTTAATTTACGTAGTACGGTTTTTTTTTTTTGTTTTTTTTTTTTAATGTTTCCCAAAAAACTGTTACCTTTTATAATTAGAAACAACATAACAGTAAAATTTCCTTTATATCCGTAATGAAATACTTTATCCATTCAATTTTATTTATCCTATATACTAAAATTAAATGTACACTTTTACTTATTTTATTTAAAAAATCAAGAGATAATTTATCATTTTATACCTATTTTATGCTTATTATTAATTATTGAATTGGAAACTTTAAGAAATTATTAGTGGTTGCACAAATTTTAAAGTACGTTTGATTAATTTAAATCATTAGATTATTCAGTAATAATTATGGGACCTATAGTAAAATTGTCATTCCATTTATGACTCCTTAAGGGGTGTGCCAAATTAATACTCCCTCGGTCTCATATTAGTTGTCCATTTTACTAGAAATATCCGTCCCAAAATACTTACCAATTTATAAAATCAAGATAGAATTAATTAAAAAAATTCTTATCTTGTCCTTAACATTAATTGTGTTTTAAGTAACTAATATTGATATTAATTAGAGTGCAATTAATTGGAGAGAGATAAGAATAATATAATAAAAATACACTTTTATTTATGAGTTCTTAAAAAACATGTAAAGAGAAAAGTGGACAAGTAATATGAGACGGAGATAATGGACTAGCCTTCAAGTATCTAAACTTTGCTTTAGATCATAAATTTTAAAAAAGTTTCTTTTCTTTTTTAAACGGTGACACATAAATTGAGACGGAGCGAATATTTTACATTATTATTAAAGGAAGACTTAAAGGTTCTCCGAAGCTAAGGCTCGGATACTTAATCGGGACAACCTGTCCTGATATTTATTCTCTCTTATTACTATTTCTCTTTCCTCTTCTAAAGTTTCATTTCATCCTCACTTCACAATATTTTCTAAGCTCTTATTTAGTCTTCTAATCTAAAATTATCGAATGATTAATCTCTTGTCAATAACACTATCTTAACGTGTTACAATTCGTTTTTCTTTCATAATTAAATGCTTAATTAATTGATAGTTGTGATCGGGACTTTAATAATTGAATTTAATTTCAATAATACTTGACTTAGAGCAAGTTTATATATACTGGATCCACCTCTTCATAATAATAGTGCACCTATCAGTTTGTTAAGCTTTTTGAATTCAGTGTAAGATCCTGAACCCAAACAAGGACTTGTTTGACTGAGATCTTGATTTTACTTGCTTGGATTTTGTTATTTCCTCAGTTGATTTTGTTTTAATTGTGGTTTTTGTTACAGGAAATCTTTGTTTTGATCAGTAATGCTGGAATATTTGTAGTAATATTGGTATGGTTTCTTGATTTTTTTTTTTTATGAGAATTGCTTTTTGTTTCTTTTATTATGTTTTAACTGTGGTAACTTTGTCTTTAACTGTGTTTAGCTCAGTGAATTTGCGAGTTGTTTGAGTTACCTGCAGTAATGGCACAGAGTAATTGGGAAGCAGATAAGATGTATGTACCTTCCTTGCCAATTTGTTTTCTTGTTTCTTTTTCTTTTTTTTTTGTTGATAAATTAATGGTCAAATGATTTTTCTTTTTTTCTTTTTTGTTTTTGTTTTATACTCCTTTTGTCCAATATATTAAAATAGGTCTTTGCTTTTACTTGTTTAGTTTGGAAAACCAAGATATAATTTACCATTTTGTACCTATTTTATCCTTATAGTTAAGTACTATAATTATTTCCAATTTGTTTCCCAACATATAATAATTAAGGGTGATATAGTAAAATTATCATTTTATTTATTGCTTCTGAAGGGGTGTGCTAAGTCAAACATGAACGAGTGAAAATGGACGGAGCGAGTAATCTTTAATTCTTAGTTAGCACTGTTGGTTAAGCAGAATCATGTTTTTACCAATGGTGATGAGAAGATTGTAAGGTTTTTACCAATGGTGGTGAAAATGGTGGGTTTAGGGGAGTATGAGGATCAAATTATCTAAACCTCACTTTGAATTCCTATATGATTTCTTACTTTTCTAAAGATTACGTTTTCAGAAACTACATAAAAGAACTTCAAAAGATTAGATTTTGTTTACATAAGAAAATTTAAAACGTTTTTTGAGAAGTTAAAGGATAAATGGTTTGACGAACCAAATAGTAATCGTGCGAGTCAAATTTGCATGGAGGGGATATTATTTACTTTTAATTTGTAATATTATGGATTTTCACCCTTAATTTTTGGCCTCTCATTATTTTTTTAGGCTGGGTGTTTAAATCCATGACTATCTGCTGAAACGAAAGCTCTTGTTATTTTTTTAGGCTGGATGTTTACATCCATGACTATTTGCTGAAACGAAAGCTGCATAATTCTGCAAAAGCTTTCATGACAGAAGGAAAGGTTGCTACTGATCCTGTAGGTAATGCTGTTAGACAATGCTCTACATTGGAATTTCTTTTGGCTTAAAAGCGTTTGCACTTATGTATCATATACTGTTTGGCTAGTCAATCTGCAGAGTGGTTCATGTTCTACCAATAGATTGCTTTGTCCTCCATTAAACATTTGCATAACTTTGACATGTTTTAAAATTCTCTTTCTTGATGGGAATCTACCTTTTGATCTTCTGATTCCTACTTTTATAGCTATTGATGCACCTGGAGGATTTCTTTTTGAATGGTGGTCTGTGTTCTGGGACATTTTCATTGCAAGGACAAATGAAAAACATTCCGAGGCAGCAGCAGCGTACATAGAGGTTTGTTGAACTTAAGCAATGACCCTTGACACAAATTACTTAAAAGAAGCTTTTTGCATGTTGTACCAAGTTTGAAGCACTTATTTCTAATTTAGACTCAACAAATGAAAGCAAGAGAGCATCAGCATCAGCAGCAATTACAAATGCAGCAGTTGCAACTCATGCAGCAAAGAAATGCACAGTTACAGCGAAGGGATCCAAATCATTCCCCTCTTGGAGGTCCTATAAATGCTATCAACTCCGAAGGTATGATGGGGCAGCCATCTGCCAGTGTATTGGCAATGAAAATGTACGAGGAACGGATGAAGCACCCTCAGTCCATGGACTCGGAGACATCTTCAGCTCTTGTTGATCCCAATAGGATGGCACTTCTCAAGTCAGCAACTAATTATCAAGGGTATGGTTGGTGCAACCGCTCCATATATGTTATTGCATTATTTTACAAAACACCTATCTATTTGTTGCATGCCTTGAATCTTTTGCATCTCTATTTCTTCTCTGTTGATTCAGCCAGTTGGTACAAGGAAGTTCAGGGAACATGTCTGGAGCTTTGCAGCAAATACAAGGACGGCCTCAGCTGGCAACTGTAAGTACATGAGCTCTTAGTTCTAGACAGGATATCTCTTCTTTGTTGAATACTCAATGTTTCGTCCTCTTTTACCAAGCTAAGGTCCATACCTTTTTCAACTATGCAGGATATTAAAGGGGAAGTGAACTTGGGTGGCACTCAGAAGTCTTTGCCCATGGATCCTTCATCTATTTATGGGCAAGCAATTCTTCAGTCAAAGGCTGGACTTGGTGCAGGTACTACTACAAAAGAATTATCTTCAGTATACAAAAAGAGATACATGTTCTGATTGACACCCCTTTGGCAACCTATTACTAATAATTTCAAAGTGAAAATATACCCATTTTTATGAAATGCACATTTAGCAATGATTTTACCAAATTATCTTGTTATCTTTGACATGATGCATAGGTTTTCCTTAAAACCTGCTCATCTTCCCGTAAGACACTTGATCTTGTGTAGTTTTGTGGAACTTTGCCGTTGTCCTCCAAATCTGAATTCTTTGAATTCGTGAATGGTGTCATGTTATTCCCTTTTTTTGCTGTTTAAAGTGCACGACAAGTTATTAATCATTGCTAGGCTATATATTGAAAGCTTCTTCGTAAGTCTGATTAAGATTTCTACTTCCCCTAGAGCCACTGTCAATGTACTTGGAATCCAAATTTTTTTTTTCTTTTATATTTATGACGTTTCACTTTCGGTAATTGTCTGTCATCACATCTCTAGCTTCATTCATCTGTCTTTAGCAGTAATGTATTACAGTTAATCTGTGGAAAATGTTGGCACTGGTCTTCTTTATCTGAGCATTAATGAATTGTCTCTCTGCCTTTTTTCTGTTTTGGGATTTCTATTTTCCAGCTCAACTTTCTTGAAAACTCCCCTTTTCCATCGTCCCAATTTCTCCTTCTGATGAGTCTGTTTAGGTTCTTTCTTGTCTTTTCTGAGTATTGTGTGTCACTTATATTGTAGATGACCTTAACTTGGGCAATTCAGTCCTTACATTTTCTCATTGTTCTTAGGGTTGAACCAAGGTGTCACTGGTCTACCATTGAAGGGTTGGCCTTTAACAGTAAGTTACCTATTGTTTTTAGCCATCATTGTTTTTGATATACAGAAATTTTGACGTGCATAGTTGGCTGCTTGCTCATGATATGTACAGGGAATTGACCAAGTAAGGCCCAGCTTGGGTTTGCAAGTACCAAAGCCCAACTTACAGACGCCAAATCAATTTCTTTTGGCATCACAACAACAGCAGGTCCTAGCTCAAGCTCAAGCCCAAGGTAACCTTGGAAACTCACCTAATTATGGGTTCGGTGGATTACCTAGAGGGAACTTTAATGCGAAAGATGGTCAGCCCCCAAGAAATGATGGATCCATTTGTTCTCCAGTACAGGCAAATTCACCAAAGGTTAACTCAATTCTCCTAGATTCAAGAATAGATTTACTTTTGGGCGTTAACTTTGTTGTGTTTTGTCCATTACACTGCACAACTATTCTGAGGGTAGACATTGTCTATAAATGATAATGTCTGTTTCTGTGGAGGGGTCTCTGTTATTCTCTTCCAATCCATAGAATGGTTGAAGGTTAAAGTGCTTATACTATATATCTGTCTTAAACAGATGAAGATGTCCCCAGTGCAGCATTCTTCGTCTCAACAACAGGACCAGTTGCAGCAGCAACAACAACAACAACAACAACTGCAACAGGTTAGCATAAGGATAGCGTAAAAGCAGATCTTTTTATCTGGGTTTTGATATCATCAAACTCATGCGACATCAAGTATTGTTAAGAAGTGATATTTCTTCCTGCCTTGTGTTCCTTCTTTTGCTGTAGTTGGAATTTTTTTTTATTTTTAAAAACAAAGTCCACTAGGCTTTTTGGGCCTAGGGCTAGTTTTATTAATTTTCTGAAAAGCAAAAAACCCCAAAGAGAAAGTACAAGTAGTCGGAAATTTCCGTCTCTTCCTGTTCCTTTTTTTTTTTTTTGGTTTCCTGGAAAATAAATTATCTAATCAGTCCAACTGTTCAAGCAATTGAAGAGTAGTTCATCCATCTTGTTACCTTTTTCCCAGACCAACAGAAAACGAAAGCAACATTCGTCTTCTGGACATGCTAATAGTACTGGCACTGGTAACACAGTTGGCCCTTCACCAAGCTCACCAGCATCAACTCATACCCCAGGTGATGGGATGACTAGCATGTCAAAAGGCTTGATGATGTATGGAGGAGAGGGAGCTGGTGGCATTGCGTCCTCTACAAATCAACTGGTAATTCTTTCAGTTTTTCATGCAAATGTTTGTTTGCGTTATTTTTTCTAGATATACCACTTTCATATTTGTTAATAAAGTAATTGGTTTCCATATAGATTCAAAGATCTCTTATGATTGAGAAGTTTTAATATGCTAATTATGTCGTGAACTTTAAAGTGTCGTTGACTATCTTAAATTGTATGATACTCAACATGACTTCTGTTGTACAGGATGACTTAGAGCCTTTTGGAGACATTGGTTCTTTGGAAGATAATGTGGAATCATTTCTGTCAAATGACGGAGGAGATGGAAACATCTATGGCACATTGAAACAAACTCTTACCGAGCACAAGCCTGAATCTTCAAAAGGTAAAATCTCACAATTGGACTTATAAATGCTCTATTGTCTTTCTTTTTGGTTGCAGATTTATTAACTTAAAACGATTCATCTCAGGTTTCTCCTTTGGTGAAGTTGGTTGTATACGCACGAGAAATAAAGTGACTTGCTGTCATTTCTCGTCAGACGGAAAGTTACTTGCTAGTGCTGGACATGACAAGAAGGTAGGCTGTTCCAGAGTATCTAATGTCTTTAGCATAGATAGTCGGATTTCTGTTTTATTTCGTTCTATGATATGTGTTTGTAGGCTCTATTCTGTTTTACTTCAATTAGTCATTATTCATCTTTGGCCTCATCTAAGAAATTGTAAATTAAGAAACATTTCCTGTATGCATCAGGCTGTTCTTTGGAACATGGATACTCTGCAAACAGAGACCACCCCTGAGGAACATCAATACTTGATTACAGATATCCGCTTCCGGCCTAATTCTTCTCAACTTGCAACTGCTTCATTTGACAAGTCTGTGAGATTATGGGACGCAACCAATGTAATTATTTTTATATTCTTTTTTTCAGTAGCTATAGTTGCATAGGACTTGATACCATCATACTATTTGCAAGTTTTCAATTAATCAATTGTTAAATATATTCAGCTTCAGCAATCCTTTCTGAACTTGTATTTGCAGCCTAGCTATTGTTTGCATGCTTACACGGGGCATCCTTATCATGTTATGTCGTTGGATTTTCATCCTAAAAAGAACGACCTATTCTGTTTTTGCGATAGCAACTATGAAATTCGCTACTGGAGTATTAGTCCATTTACATGTACTCGGGTGTCCAAGGTTTGCCTTTTTAATGTTGATTATTGTTAATTTTTTACCCACTTTGCAGTAGTAAATTCCTATTGTGCTATCTTTGAGTTCATTTCTCTCTGTTTGTAGCAAGGAGGCAGTGCACAAGTGAGGTTTCAGCCAATGAGTGGGCGTCTATTGGCTGCCGCTTCAGATAAGACAGTTTCCGTCTTTGATGTCGAGAATGACAGGCAAATTCATTCTTTCCAGGTTTGTTTTCGTGCTAGATGACTTGAGTTTATTTAATTAGTATGATCTGTCATTCCCAGACCCCACATTGTGGGATTCATTGGGTATGTTGTATATATATTGTTGACCTTTCATTTGTATATTTTGGGTGTCGTAGGCTTCTTTTTACTTTTCAGATAAATACGGTGTTTGTTTGTAGGGACATCCTGGAGTGGTGAACTACCTGTGTTGGGATCTCAATGGTGACTTACTGGCATCAGTTAGTGAGGAGTCTGTCAAAGTTTGGTCATTGAACACCGGTGACTGCATTCATGAGCTAAGTGCTACTGGGAATCAGTTCCACTCTTGCGTTTTTCATCCTAGTTATTCAGCTCTGTTGGTGATTGGAGGAATGAGGGTAATTGCTGTTCTCCTTAAGTCATTTTATTCTTGTCCGTTTATTTCACATCAGTAAGATGTTACTCCCTCCGTCTCAAATTATTTGTCGGGGTTACTAAAAATAGTTGTCTCAAATTATTTGTCGTTTTACAAGTTGAAGACACAATTAATTATTTCTTCGCCATTTTACCCTTAGTAGGATTTTGTCATTAATGGAGATGACACATTAATAGAATAAACATTTAATGGAGAGAGATTATGATGTAGACATAAATAGGGGTAGAAGTTGTCAAATACCCCTCCTAATTAATATTTCTTAAGGGACGTGTAAAAACAAAAGAACGGCAAACAATTTGAGACGGAGGGAGTACTTAAGTTTGATGGACCACTTCATGTTCATACACTCTTTACCGTTTGGTGACAATGCTCAACACTTCACTGCTGTTTGATCTCTGGGTGCCCATTCACTGATACATTGTGAATTTATGTTGCAGTCTCTGGAGCTGTGGGACATGGTTGAGAATAAAAGCATGACAGTTCCAGCACATGACAACATTATCGCTGCCCTAGCGCAGTCACCAGCGACTGGAATGGTTGGTTCTGCAAGTCATGACAGTTCGGTCAAGTTATGGAAATAAAGGAGAGAGGATTCAATGTCAAGATGTCACCATAAAGCAGTTGACATTTGCTTTTAAGCAATATAACAAAAAAAGAAATTTAGGTATATTTATAGCCTTTTGTTTTTTATAAAGAATATCCATGTTTGTTGCTTGTTATAGTTAAACATTAGAGCGTGGTTTGCGGTTGAGAAGCGAGTTGCACTGAGCCATAGTTTGGTAATGTAGGAGAGCTTAACCAATTCGTAATTTTTCATGGTAAATTGTAAACTGATAATGACGCATTTTAATACCTCAAATTATCACTGCTAAAGAGTATCAGAGTCATATATCCGATAAGTAGTCTATTGCTGCCCCAAAGAGGGCATTAGACGACCCATAAGCTTTGTGTTTCATATATGCAGTGTATTTTGTGCGGATCCTTCAAGATACATATAAAATTAGCAAAAAGTTAAAGTACGACCCTTCACATACTTGAACACATTCGTACCAGTAAACAGGATTCAAACTACATGTAGTGAAAGGGGTTCAATGGAATCATTTTAATTGAAAAGTTAGATAAAGCAAATGGGGTAAAAACAATTTTTATATATATGTATATTGCAGAAGCACGGTCGTGTGTATAAATTTCTGATTCTCTCTGACATAAGAAAAGCTTTTTGGGTAATAATGAAGATGATTCAAACTACTTTAGGTTATACATCCTAATTGAGCGCGGGATATTCTTACATTTTCTTGAATCCCCTTATAAGAATTTCTCACTTTGCTGTTACGGGACACATACCCAAGTACATCTGTGTAAACAGAAACACCCCAATGAAATTTCATTTAATAAGTACCGTTTCAGATCGTGCAAACATGACAAGTAAATGTTGGGTGTTAACCACTCATGTTAGTAGATGTTCTTTATTTGCTTGCATGAGTAAAACATGGTTGTCGTTTCCAGAAGTGTTAACCTGAGGCCCGTATCCCTTATCCAGTAATGGCCTCCAATTTAAGTGGCCCAATTGGCCCACAATATGTACCTATGGCCATTTAGTAGATGAAATGCGCCAATATTCCGTTTGTAGCAAGGTAATGGTAAGAAGTTTTTGGGGCAATTCGCAGG
The DNA here is from genome assembly GCF_029784015.1 of Lycium ferocissimum. NCBI lineage: Eukaryota > Viridiplantae > Streptophyta > Magnoliopsida > Solanales > Solanaceae > Lycium > Lycium ferocissimum. The sequence goes on along the minus strand of NC_081342.1, from coordinate 15,382,024 downwards.
AATGTCCTTATTTTGGGGTGGTTCTCTAATATGGGGAAAAAACATAATTGTGCATTATTTTTAAAATATTTACAAAAGTGTAGCAGCATTATTGAAATTACAAATCGTGTCAGCTATAATTTGATTCTGTTTTATAATCCTTCTAAAAGATACACTAGAATAACTTCTCCTTCCTACATTTTCGCCCTAAAAATTATGTAAGTTGAAACAAATCCTGTCATTTCTATAATTATGCTTAAGGTTTCCAATTTCCACCCGAACTCTTCATATATATTCTCTCTCAATCATATGACTTCCCCCTCCCCCTCCCCATAAGTGATAGTTAATTGTATAAAAAGTTTAATAATGGAATCAATTATATATTTATAAAATAATTTTAGTATATTTAATTATACAAGTGGTATGGTATAATTAAGAATACTTAATTATACAGTGGTATAATAATGGTATAATATATATCTGTTTTTGTTTATTTATGCATTTTTATTTAGAGATTTATTCACGGTATATTTGAATAGGTAATGTGTATAGTATATTTCAAGTATAACTATCATTATACTCATAGTATTACTGGTATAATTAGTAGATATTATATACTCATAATATTACTGGTATATTAATAATATGCATTTATATACATACATGAGTTCAGGAAGAGCAGAAAAAGAACTACCAAGATACAATAATCAATTGAGAAAAATGAAGAATTAGGAGAAATCGAATGCAACAACTTAAGATTTAAACATGCAAACTGCGATCCTTTATAAACTCCCCTTGCCTTCTTCCATTTTCACAGAAAAATCTCATTTTCTCCACGTCGATAATAAAAGCATAGTACAGAAATTTTTTATTTTTAATAAATCACTACCAAACAGTTGCTGGGGTTCGAACCCATAACAGGCGAAGGGAAAAAATTAAAGACCACCAATTTGAGGGACAAAAACTAAAGACCACCCCAGAAGAAGAACAATCCGCGCAAAAAAAATGAAGTTTTCGCACGGATCGTCTTTTTCAAACGCGCTGGTCTTTTGCTTCTCATGTTTGTGGACTTTAATATTTTTCCCCGCTCCTCATGTTATGAAAATATTCAGAGCTGCTTCGCTCGGCATAGGTTCTGTAACATTTATCTTTGGAAACTGAACTTTTGCCTCGCTCGGCACAAGTTCTAGGAATTAAGTTATGCGGCATAAGTTGTGTAGTATTTTTTAAATTATGTTGAGCATTGAAAATTTTGCCGTGTCTTGCATAACTTATGGAATATTATGATACATATGGTCGAGCTAAATTTACACTTATGCCGCGTTAAAAGTGTTGAAAGACAAAAACTAAATACCTCAAATTTGAGGGGCAACAACTAAAGACCACCCCGAAATAGGGATATTTGTAACTAAAGACCACCCCGAAATAGGGATATTTGTGCTAATGATCAGTTACTGCGTCCAGTTTACAGTTTTGAAATTAGCAAATAGCCACTTTTTGACCCTTGTTATTGGAGCTTAGTCACTATTTAAAAAGCTATTAGCATTTAGTCACTTCGTTTATACGGAAAAGTTTTGAATAAAAGTAACCTCAATTAAAACACAGAATAACTCCAATAATCGACGCTGGAGTTTGAAGATTTTACAAGTGAAACCCCAACACGATGTGCTGAAGTTCAAAACCCAACAACAATTATTGGGGTTCACACCTTTCTAAGTTCAGACCCAAACAGCGATTAATAAGGTTCAAATTTTTACGATCTAAGTATGAAAATTTGATGGAGTTTCAAGCTCCATAAATGATTCATGAAATGTAAACCTTTGTAAGTTCAAACTCCACGAATAACTTATGAGATTCAAGATTCTGATGAGAAGCAATAACGTATTTTTACAAAATTACAATCCACGTTTTTTACATGAGGAGAGAATGACAGAATACGCATACATGAATTTCTATGTGTACCAAAAGCATTCCAGCACAAAATGAATGAACCTCACTTGTGAAATCCCTTGATATTAACTTTTCCCTCACGCGTATCTGAAGCAAAATGCCATCTCAATTTCATGATATTAAAAAGGGAATAATCCAGTATTGTCTTTTTGCCTCTAGATGTTCTAAACTCCACCACATTGTATTAAAATTTACTTGTAGGAAATGTTTATGGATATTTTTGTCCAATTTTTTTTTTTTTTTTTGTTTTGCATAAAAGGGAGTATTTGCATATTACATTTTAAATAGTGGCTAAAAACTCACAGCAAGCATGAAAACTGGTCATCTCACCTAGTTTTACTTGGATTTTCAGTTGTGTGAGCCACAAAATAATACTCCCTCCGGATCAAACAAAGAGTCTACTTAGCCATTTGCACACTCCTTAAGAAACTACTCACTCCAAGAAAAAAATATGTAAATTGACTAAACTACCCTTAATTAAATAGGCATTGGGATTTGATCACATAACACTTAATAGTAGACACTTTTTTTGACCCAAGAAAAAAAGGCTAAGTGAATACCTTTTTTTTATTTTATTTTTATTTTTATCCGAGGGAGTAGGGGTGTACAAAGTAAACCGACAAACCGCACCAAACCGATAAACCAAGTCAAACTGAGAAAAAAAACCGACTAGTGGTTTGGTTTGACTTGGTTTGGTGTTGAAAAAAAAACCCGACCATAATTGGTTTGGTTTGGTTTTAGCTAAAAAAAGTCAAACCGAACCAAACCAACCCGACATTACATGTATTCAATTTTTAAAATATTTTATACATAAAAATATTTATTTGTAATGTAATTTATAAATATTTCTTAATTTTTTTCGTAGTTTTTCATCTATTATCATATTATTCAAGCTTGAACTTAGGATTTTGAATGTGAATAAGTTTTATATTGATGTTAGTAACTCATATAAAGTCCAAACCAAAACCAACTCAACACTAATACTAACAAAAGAATTTCAATTTACCCATAGAAATGACAATAACGTTGGATATCTATTCTTTAGTTTTGCATAATTGGTTTAAAGAGTGAAAATACATAACTTAAGTTTTTTTTTTTTGTCATGTAATTAATACTTATTAGCCGTACTTATTTTAGCATGAGTTAGTATTTTTAGATTATGGTCATTTTCTTTATGGCTTATTAATTAGCAATATTTATTTTAACCGATTTTGTTATCTTTTATTGAATATTTTAATACAATGTCATCACTCTTCTCACATTTTGTGTGTATTTTCTTTTGAAACACCTTAATTACATAGTTGTATCTTACTAGGACTAAAGAAATATTTGAAGTAAAAGTTATATGTTTTGTATCAAGACTATTAGAAAAAAAAACCCGAATAACCCCGAGAAAAAACCGGAATAACCGAAAAAATCCGAGGTTGAAAAACCCGAATTTCATTGGTTTGGTTTAATGTATAAATTTAAAAACCTGACGCAATTGGTTTGGTTTAGTGTTTAAAAAATTCGAACCAACCCGGTCCATGTACATCCCTACGAGGGAGTATTGCTTCTCCCTTCTCATTGCTATCTCTAGTTTGATTAGACATACTCCCTGGGTTCACTTTTACTTATTCACTATTTTAAAAATAGATTTTCACTTTTACTTGTCCACTTTCGTATATCAAGAGAAAAATAATTTGTTTTCCTGTTTTATCCTTAGTATTAATTACTCATTCCAAATCATTTTCTAAAACAATACAATTTTACACCAATTAATATGGGTATTATGTTTAAATATGCACTTTATTGATATAAGAAGTGTGTAAAATTCATAGTGGACAAGTAAAAGTGAACCGAGGGAGTACAATATATTTGTTGATTAAATTTATTTTCTGTTTGGTTGTTTTAAGTTATTTGAGCAATCCGAGTAAAGTTGCCGCAACCAATAGGTAAAACATTTAAGCTGGTGTTTGCTTGATGACATCAGAATTTGTATAAAATGGAGATTCTTTTTTTTTTTTTTTTTTTTTAAAACACAGCTCAAAATTTTCTTTTCAATTGGAACACCGGTGAACATCTCGTTTTGAAAAACTCTGTTGGAAGTGAAAAAAGATGAATGTTGAAGGTAAAAAAAATGGCCATTAGATATCAAAAAATCATTTCTTAAAAAAAACTGTCATCCATAAATATGTTCATATCAAAAACTTAACTAACTTAATAACCAATTAAATATCAATTATTTTTAAATATTATTTCACAATGAAATATCTTGCATAATTTTTTATTTCATGCCAAACGCGCCTTAATAATACTACTCAAGTACTCATATTCAATTTTAGCAGCAAGGACTAGAGTTGCGTCAAGGGCACGCACCTGAATGGATCAACAACGTGTAAACTGGGTAACGTTATTACAAGTATGTAACCTGGTTTTTGGGTTATAGGAAAAAAGGTACTGTAAGAAAGAGCGGGAGGACTTGAAAATAAACTTATATTCTACTTATGAAATAATATACTTTACTCCAGTAAGATTATTTAATTTTGGACAAGCGAGTCAGTAGTTAGATCTGAGAAATATCATGATTGGCTCTGACTTCTGAGGGCTTTGCCATTTGTAATACGGAAAAGACTCAATATGTCATATTTATCGAAAATAGTTCATTTATGCGCACTCGATAGTTTGGCTCGTTTATCTCATATCGAATATCGGGAATGGGCACGTACATCCATGCCATTTTTCAATAAAGTCGATTTTACAATACCGGATATGACACTTGTTCACCAATTAGAGCCTACGTCGTTTAATTAAACCAACACAAATTAAATCCTAAATTAAACTAAAACCCGACCCACAAATCGTGCGGTGTTTAATTAAACGACGTGAACCTCTAATTGGGAGTGTCATATCGAGTATTGTAAAATCGACTTAATAAAATGACATGGATGAGCGCGATTCGATAGTTCGATGGCATAAGCAGGCCTAAACTATCGACGCATACCACGGACCTCTAATTGGAGGTCAAGTGTCATATCAGGTATTTTAAAACCTGCGTTAATAAAAAATGGCATGGATGAGCGGGTTCACCGATAGTTCGATAGCATCGCAATGCACGACTATTGACGAATGGCATAAATGAGCTATTTCCGATAGTTCGATGATATATTTGAGCCTTTTCCGTTTGTAATATCTACGAGGTTGAGATACTACCAAAAAAAAAAAGGAAAGGGTCAAAAATACCCCTCTACTTTGGAAAAAGGGCTAAAAATATCCTCGAACTTATTTTGGGTCAAAAATACCCCTCTCGTCCTTAAAGTTTTCAAATATACATCTTGACGAAATTATCCCCCCTGAAAATAACTTAAATCATTTTAAACCCGCTCCATCATTTAACACGACTTAAATAATTATAAGATCTCTTATTCCCCAATAATAGATTTGAAGTTTGAGGGAATTGGGGGAATAAGGGGATCTTGTGGGTTATTATTTAGTTGGGTCGGGTTTAAATGATTGAGCGAGTTAAAAAATGATTTCGGGTTATTTTGGGGGATAATTTCCATCAAGACGGGGTATATTTGAAAACTTTGGGATGAGAGGGAGTATTTTTGGCCCCAAAATAAATCGGAGGATATTTTTGCGCTTTTTTCAAAGTAGGGGTATTTTTGACCCTTTTTCCCAAAAAAAAAAAAAAGGCACTACATATTGAATATGCTGAACTTCGAGACGAGTGTATTTCACACGCCCATTTAAAAGTTTTAACATACTTAATTGATCACTCAGTCCGCTCACTTTTACTCGTCCACTATGAATTTTGCACATCCCTTAAGAAATAACAAATGAAGTGCATATTTTATCATGATATCTATAGTAATTGTTTTATAATTATATTGGATTTGGAAAATTATTTGAAATGAATAATTAATGCTAACGGTAAAATAAGAAAAACAAATGATTTTTCTCTTGATATGCGAAGGTAAACAAGTAAAAGTGAAAATATTTTTTTGGAATAGTGAACAAATAAAAGTAACGGAGGGAGTAACATACTTTATCTTAAAAATGTTATCCCAAGATAATTTTGGTTTTTACTAAATCAAGATACAACTTGCAGTTATTTTCAACTATGTCATTAATTATTAATATTAATAAGAATGCAAAGTATATATAAGAGGAAAATCAATCTACTTTCACAGTTTAACTTTTTAAATTATACCTCATATTTATTATCTTTTTAATGGGGATTACTACTATATAGAAACATGAGTTTCTATGCGGTAGTAAAAAGAGGATCGTCGTCCGTTCCCAAAAAAAAAAAGGGTGGGCCCCATATTAAACACAAAAGCAATTAAAAAAAAAAGTGGATCCCATGTTAAAAAAACAAATAATGTCAAAAAAAAAGTGTACCCCATATTAAAAAATCAAACAATATTCTTGTAATTTCCAACGTATCCCATTAAGCCAATAATGATGGATTCATTTACACATCTTATCAACTCATTAATGAGAGCAAATGAAATTATCAGACAAAAAGCATGGACCCATATTATTGCTTTTCTTCAAAAGGTTAAGTAGCCAAACCATACAATTTTTTTATATATTAACTTTTCGAGATCTAATCTAGATATTAGTATTGTATTTGCTATTTCGCCATGTCATTTATTTGTTATGTTCTTAAAATAAATATACTTAAAATATTTATATTTTAAAATAAGATATTAGATACGAAGACAAAACTATGTTATATTAATCGTGTTTATCAAATTTCTACTTTTGTTTCGTTTTAAACATGTAAAATTAATTTAACAATTTGAATTAGAATTATCCAAATCAAAATTTGATAAAAAATAATAAGTATTTTACACCTTTAAATTAATCGAATTAAAAAATTGAAAGTATCAACCCCGATGGTTAAATATTGCTATTGTTTTATCCCAAAGAGAGGAAATAGTTTCCTTTTAAACAAGTCTTCTCTTTTAAAAAGTATTAATAAATTTTTGCAGACTTTGTATTCGTAGCAAACACTAATATAATAAAATTTTGAATACGGAGCACAAACTATAATGTTATATTAATCGTGATATATATATGCATAAAAACAGTGCAAACTAATAATGTCAAAAAAAAAAGTGCACCCCATATTAAAAAATCAAACAATATTCGTGTAATTTCTAAAGTATCCCATTAAGTCAATAATGATAGATTCATTGCCACATGCATATCAACCTATTAGTGAAAGAATGAAATTATTGTACGAAGAAAAAATATGCCCAATATTATTGTTTTTAAAAGGTTAAGTAATTTTAATATCTGAATCTTTTTCTTTTTTTATATTAATGCGCGAGATCTAATCTAGATATTGAACTGTTGTATTTGCTATTCCGCCATGTCATTTATTTGTTACGTTTACTAAAATAAATATACTTAAAATATTTATATGTGAAAATAAGATAGAATTTAATTACTTTTTCATTTTTATTCTTACTCTAATAAATGTGAAAAAGAGATTAATGTCAGAAAAAAGAAAAAATAATATCAAATGAAGATCAAATAATGGAATAAAGTAAATTAGTCAAATTATAATTTTAATTGACATTTCCTTAAAAAACCATGCAAAAGTCAACATGACAAGTAAAATGAGCTAAACCTAATATTTATCAAAAATCAAAAAATAGTAAATAGAAAATCAAATTTCTACTTTGTTTCGTTTTAAACATGTAAAATTAATTTAATAATTTGAATTAGAATTATCCAAATCAAAATTTGATAAAAAATAATGAGTATTTTACATCTTTAAATTAATCGAATTAAAATTTAAAAAGTATCAGCATGCTTAAATATTCTTTATTGTTTTATCTCAAAGAGAGAAAATAGTTTCCTTTTAAACAAAGTCTTTCTTTTTAAAAAGTATTAATAAATTTTTGCCGACTTTGTATTCATAGCAAATACTAATATAATAAAGTTTTAGATACGGAGAACAAACTATAATGTTATATTAATCGTGTTTTGAGCATAGTATATATATATATATGCAGAAAAACAGTACAAACTTATGTATGTTTATTATCACTATCCAAACACAATTACATACACATAGATACACTATAATCCAACGTGTTGCGCACGGACATACGCCGTCTAGTAAAAAAAAATAGACTAAACGACAAGTGAAATAGGACGCAGAGAGTATTACTTTAAGACTCATATTTTATTGTAAATTAGTTCGTCCGATATAAAATCTTGTGTAGATTATTTCTCATTAAATTAGTGTAAAAATCATGAGCGCTGTGAACCGTGCCTTTGCAGTAAATAGTGTAGTGTAGTTAGTAATCTCGTACATCTATACACTTCGAGTGGAAGGATGGAGCTCAAAAATATTTGAAGTCAGGTTTTTCAAGAGATTCCCCCAACCAAAAAATTAAAGAAGGCCGCAATACACTGACTCCTTTCCTTTTAATGTTTCTCGAGTAGTACTTGCTTTTTAGTGTAGTTTTTTTTTTTTTTTTTAGTCAAATCTCTTTCTAAAAATTACTTAAGGAGTACTCCCTTCTCTCAATAAATAATAATGATCTTATTTCCTCTTCATTTACGTGTCGTTCTAACTAAAAATAGATGGTCCAAAATAATTATTATTTTAAAAAATCAAGAGATAAATAATTATGTCCTCCATCCCATATTAATTGTCCAAAATTACTAAAAGTAACCGTCTCAAAACACTTGTCCATTTACAAAATCAAGATTGAATTAATTAAAGTTTTCCTATTTTGACTTTTTTTTTAGTAACCGGTATTGATTACAATACAATTTATTAGAGAGAGATGGGTAATGTTGTAAAGTAATCTTTTATTTATGATTCTTAAATGGTGTGTAAAGAGGAAAGTGGACAAGTAATATGGGACCAAGGAGTACTAGTTTCCATAGTTACCTTACTTAATAAATGTGAAGAGATTAATATAGTGGAAAAGAATAATATCAATTGAAATCAAAGAATAAATAAGGGCGTTTTAGTTAATTATTTCTTAAAAGGGGTAAAACAAAACAAAAAAAACAAGCAAAATGAACAGGAGAGAGTAAATATATTAGTCTGCTAAAAAAAAAAGTGATATCTTCTTAAATAAGAAAGTAAATTTCAACTTTTTCTGCTTTTAATGACGACTTTTTATATTCGGATAGCAAGTATGACATGTTCAAAATCATAAATGTTGAAAGTATTTAATTTTTTTCTTAAATTTCGTACACTTTACGTTTGTGGCGTTTTGAGCTAGGGAAGATTTTTTGGTTAAAAGTACCTTAAATAAATGTTAGTATGACATATTCTAAATCGGAAAGGCCTTTTAGCCACACCGGTGTTGGCCAATAGCTCAATAGGGTAAAGATAGTAAATTTGTACGCTTCCTCTAAAATTCATCTTAATTTAAAATTGTTCATGTAAAGGTTATGAAGGTCTTTTCATAGGTGTGGTCAAATTTGGGTCAAATTGGCATGGTAGTTTATCAACTCTCATTCTAAATGTATGCATATTGCATTACTCCCTCAGTCCCATATTATTTGGCCACATGACTAAAAATATGTCCCAAATTACTTGTTCATTTACAAAATCAAGATAAAATTATTTAAATCTTTCTCATTTTATCCTTAGTATTAAATGTTCTTGAAAATAGTCAATATTGATTAGAATGTATTTATTGGAGACAGAGAGAAGGGTAAGGTAATAAAATATATCTTTTATTTATGATTTTTAAGGGGCTACGCGAAAAGGAAAAATGAAAAGAAATATGTGACGGAGGGAGTATATTCTTTGAAGTGCACGGTTTGATTTCAATTGAAACACATTTTCGTGGTAATTTTTTTTGTTTATTTCTCAAGGGAAAAGAATAGCTAATTTTGGATGTTAAATCGTCGGCGGTTGCATTTTCTTTCTTGAGAAATTGGAATTCAATATTTTCTAGTTACATAATTTAAAATTAAATGAGTAGAATATCACCTTTGATAAAATTGGATTTGCACTGTTGCAATGCATAGTGGAATTGTCTTAATTAGGATTTTTAATTTATTTTACCAATGATATTTCATGCTTTTGGCGGGAATATTTTGGGAAGTAGAGATTCTTTTCAATGTTCATCTCTATAATTCTTATCTTATCTTACACTTATTTAATAGTTATAGTACCAATCAGTACATTAGGCGTCATTAACATTATTAAAATCCGAGGACGTAATAATATTAAGAGTAGAATTTGCTTCATAAGCGTATTTTGATGGTACGGTAAAGCCCGAAATTAGGGCGAAAAGCAGAGATTAGTGTGTGCTTTTGATATCCAATTGTAGATGACAAATATGAAAGGTTAACTATTTTTAGCATCCCAAAGAAATTCTGTAGGTCATCCCGCCAAATATTTAGCCTTTAATTTTTACCAATTTGATGTAGTATTATGTTATCTTTCAAACTGATTATTACTAGTATGTGATTAATGAATCATGATTTTACATTCGAATTCGAGGAGTTCAATTTCGATATTTTTAACATTAACTTTATTATAGTTTTGGAATTCAATCCAATATTTATAAATAAATAAAAATGCTACATATTTATGTTTATTAAACTCAGTAACTGATTTCCAATAAAATAAGGTGCACTTATCACAGAGATCATTTTATATGAATTGACGATTAATTTATTTTTTAATTATTATAATAAAACAAAAATGAATTGACTATCAACTAAGCAATAAACAACATGAAACTTAATCAAAAGATAAGAAGAAGTGCGGAATAAGGAATGGTGAAACATTGGCTGGCAGTAGGGACAGAAGTAGTTAGAGTTGGTGCTTATGTAGCGAGGCGATTACTTTTATCAATTGGTAAGTAAATATCTTAATAATCTTAACACTTTATAAATATGAACAAAGTATCCCTATTCAAAGCAAATAAGTGGTTCTAGAAGCTGCAAATTTGATTTGCTACTATTTAGAATCCCTTATTTTTCTTCAAAACTTGACCCGAACTTTTTCCTTTAAGAAAATAAGCACTATTAATTTTTCAAAATGTTTGACATACTCTTATTTATGACTTTGGGATATAGTAAATGATTCAAATATAGATGTGGAAACAAACTTTACTAATTTGAAAAGATGAGACAATTTGCCTCAACTTGGCATTGCTTTATATGCTTAGCTTTTCTCTTTGTAACCAAAAAACAAATGTCAATGGTGTGTGCTTTCCCTTTTAAACTAAAAACGCGTGTTTTTGCCTTTCACTTTCCCACATCATTGATTGTATGTATATGTGTACAGGTCCCTGGAGAAAGGAATCCAATGAAATAACATAGACAGTGTTAATTGAACCCAAGGACAATCAATAGCCAATTGATAGCAGAAAAAGGATAAGCTGTTGAACCTGTATTATTCTCTGCGAACTTTGACTTATAGATATTTCTAGACTGTCTTTCTTTCCTCCATTCGTGCATCAAATCACGACGACTGCGGTTCAAATCAAGAAAAAGGGAAAAAGATCAAACTGAACATGCATTTTTTGGACTTGGACAATTTTGTTATCCGTCAGATTTTTGATTTAATATAATAGCCCGCTCATATTCGGTTAGAAACGTAGGTTTTTAGCTACATTTCGCTTTATATTATTTGAATGCTTTAATCTTGTATCTTAGAGTAAGAATCCGAGCATTATATACTTAATATGTGTGTTCTATTGTATAGGACTTGATTTTAAGTAGAAGAAATGATTTGGAGCTGAAGCAGATGAAAAGGAACTACGAAATCTAAGTAGAAGTCCAATATTAACCGGGGTCGAGCTTAGGGGTTGTCGAGAACCTATAGTGTGCATAATAAAAATTGACATGGAAATAAAAGGCCCAAAATTACCCTAACATGATGTGCCCAACGACGTGTGGCACGAGGTGCCAGGGCAATTTTGGCTAAGAGCTGTAGAAAGTAAGACACCGAAAAAAGCCTCTTGCCACAACGTGTCCTACATCATATGGCACGTCGTGCTCGTGCCGAACTAATTTTGGCTCAGAGTTGGTCTCGGAAAAAGCCTCTTGGCAGAGTGTGCCCTATGTCGTGTCAGGCTAAATATGGGCATATCCGATCCTGCTTTGGTTCATTGAGATATTTCAGTCCAATTTACATTTTTACATAGTATAAATACATTGAAAAAACGATCTTGAGAGGAATTTTTACGTAAGAGGATCAAGAGGATATCTAGAGCAAGGAGACCCGAGGATTCTAAGAGTTTTTCTTCGATCTTTCATTTCTTTTAACTTTTCATTATTTTCGTATATATGTTGAGTTGTTATTAATGATTATAAGTAGCTAAACTCTTTTTCTAGGATTTTGATGGAACCATTACTAGTATTTTGACTTAATTTCGTTCTTCTTGATTGAAACTTAATTATTTTTAGTTGACATGCCATCAACTATTGGGCCCTTAGATTAGGGTCAATTAAACAACAACACTTCAACCTAAAAAGGGATTTAAGGGGTGGATTTAAAGGAGTCGACGAGGGTTCTTCTCTACTTGTTGTAATTTAGGCAAGCTGTTAAAGTATTCACTAAGTATATGCGTGGGAGAGTGTTCTAAGAAAATATCGTTAGATTTTCAACAGAAACCAGTGATAACCCTAGATCTCGTGATTAACGTAATATGATTAAGCGTAAATTAATGGGAACGTATCATTAATCAGTACGCTAACTGTAGGAAAATCAATCATCCTAGGTTTTTTTCTCTTATTGAATTTTCCTCAAAATGTTCTAGCTTTTTCTAAGAAAAAAATTATGTGCATGTGCGAACAAAGTCGCATATTGAGAGCTGAAAAGATTGGGAAGCTAACTACATATGAGGTGTAGGATCTCTTAATAGTGTGAGATCCTTTGAGAAAAAACGTGCGGGTTTGTCCTAAAGCGGACAATATTACATCATGTTAAGAGTATCGTTGGGCTGATTTAGCTCAAGAACTGGTATCAAAGCCCAGGTTCAGGGCATGAGTATGACGAAGGCAAATGATGGTGTGGGTTCGGTTTACTTCACCTTACTAGCGTAAAGATGCACATATACAAAAAAAGAAACTAGTTGCGGGCTTCAGTTATCATAAATACAAAGACGAGGCGGGTGACACACAATGAATTTCAAAAATTGATATGTGGGTTGTGGTAATGAGCCACATAGAATTTAGTTCAAGGGAAAGACACATTGATCGTGGTGATGGATCACGTGAAACTGAGTTTAAGGGAGAAATTGTTGGGTGTGCGAACAACATCCCACATTGGTAAGGAAAAGATTCGGAAACTACATATAAGGTGTAGAATTTCTTAATGGTGTGAGGCCTAAACCGTGCGAGATTGACCCAAAATGAATAATGTGACACCATATTAAGGCCCCGTTTGGACATGGTTTGAAACCATGTTTGGACATGTAATTTGGATATTTTAAGGAGTATTTTCTCTTATAGACATAAAACCCCACAAGTTGTAAAAACTATCAAAACATTCTCAATTCTTATACAATCTTACCAAATGAGCAAGTCATAGTTCATAAGAAAATTAATACGCTAATTCATAACAACCGGCTCAAAATTAATACTAGAAGACCTTTCTAAAAATACAACATCAATTGATCAAATTTTAGTTCAATAAATAAAATGAAACTATGAGTCTTTTTACAAAATTAAAAGGTTGATAGACATAAATAAAATTTGGTGGAAGTTAATGAGATTGGTAAATCATTGTTGGGGGTAATTATTAAAAATATCTACCAATTTATGGGTCTTTTTTTTACAAAATATAAACTTATGGGTTAAATTTTATATTTTAAAAAGTTGAAACTATGGTTTCAAACCCCAAACCATGCCTTTTTGGATGATTTGGGATTTGAAACCATGGTTTGATATCATAATTTCAAACGCATGTTCAAACATTGGTTTGAAACCATAGTTTCAAAACTCATGGCCAAACGCCTACTAAGAATATATTTAAACCGATTTAGCTCCACAATAAGCATTAGCATGTCTCATCAACTGGCAAACCGACAGTAGTAACATGGCATGCAAAGACATGCATTTACCAACCCCTCGTGCATTTGAATTCTGTCTTTCCTCCTCTGTTTTCTACACTAATTTTTTTTTTTTATTTCTATCCTGCAATAAAATGGACTTCTGTCCTTTTTTAAATTAAACTTTCCGGTATATAATTTCGTGTACGCAATTGCACATTAATCTCAACAGCTGAGTAAGGACTAATTATTGCCCAAATTATTCCCTGTGGGGAGAGAAAGGGTAATGATATTATTTTATCTTCATTGCGTGTTAAATTATAACTTTGACTATATTAATGCATTGGATTTAAAGTACGTTAGATGATAATATTTGATTGTGCATAAAGTTTAAGATATTTGTTTGACTTATTTAGTGGTAATAGAATAAAATGTTAAAACACAAATTGAATAGTTAGTTCCATAGAAAAATATTAAAATAATCAAATGAATTTGAATTCTCAAAATTAATAAAAGTTGTATGAAATAATATCGTTAATGAAATGATATGAAACATTTTCAACAGTTTCACAATAAATATAAGTGTTTTATAAATTAGAAATGACTCAATGAGCAAGACCACGTTACACAGATGATTTATCACAAGAAACATGTGAAATAATATCTTGATATACATGTAATACTTACTCGAATTCATTTTCTGATATTGATAGCGTAAATGAACTTTTACATATTTGACATGTTATAAAAAAAAAATTATATTATTTCCTACGTTATTGATTTGATTGATAATGTCTAATTATCTTTTAATTATTTCTAAAGTGATTTAATAGTCATGTTAAGTAATTAATTATACCGTTAATGTAATGATGTTAAACTCATATTGTTATTGTTAGTTTGTCACATTAGAGGTTACTTCAGTCTTCTGGTATGAGTTCACCTACATAAGCTTAATTATTTGCCTATATATGTATTATTATGGAACTTAAAATGTGCGCAGCTGATTTTGGGCCTTCGAACTTGCATATGTGGTACAATCTTGTATACGGGTAAAACCGAGGACACAGGCACGCTCGGTTTTCCGTCGTCATGATTATGCTCAGACACAACACGACCGTCTCATTGGAAACGAGGTCTCGAGCTCGGGCCAGGATGAGGCGATAAAGAAAGGGCGATTGACAGCCATTAACAGAAGACTCACCCGGATATTTCGGCGTCGATCTCGGAGATACAGCTGTCACCAGATTTACTTGCTTTATTTAGAATTGTACTAGGTTTGAAACTCCTCTACTATATAAAGAGGAGGTCATCATTCATGAAGGGGGTTGGCAACAGCAAGGAGAGAAATAGTTCATATCAACAATCATAAGAATTTTATCAAATCAGTTCCCATCTGTTCTTGAGTTTCATTTTATTTGTACCTCGTGAGAGCTTGTAACGAAGAGGGTATCGACCTCGGTTTCTATACCCGAGGTCATACGTATCCAGCACTTGGTTAGATGCGATTCTCTACTTTCGACATATCTCGCTATTTAAATCTTTAATTGAATTTAGTCACATATCTTTGGCATCTCGTATAAATTTAACTGTTCTACATTTTAAGGTTAAACAAATCTGCCAATTCATTTGAGGTGCAACTCCAACCCCCTACCCCCAACCCCCAAATCCATTCAAGGCAGATGATGTACTCCTCCGAAATAGATGAAAGTATTTTAGTTAAAATAAAATGTTGCATACTAGGTTAGATTATAGAAAGAAAATACAGAGATGAAATATTTGAATTAGATTTAATAAGAAAGAAATGGCAATGGACATGTTTATTTAGTATATCTACATAGGATCTGCCATATGGAGGTTGGTGCTTCAATTTTAGGGTATGATATAAGCGGAGTGTATATGCACAATCTTTAACCATACTTGCCTGTATAAAATTTGATAAAATTTGATATGTTTCACAATCCGCTATTAGACTTAGTCGAATGTCCGATAACAATTTTCTTAAATGAATATTTATTGAAATTGTCGATAACAATTTTCAACGGACGAAGATTTGTTGAAATAAATAGCCGGTTGCAGGCAGGGGCGGACCTATTTGTAGTTTAGTGGTGCTCCAGCATCCGTTAAATCCAACGTAGACTAGATATAGTTATATAAGAAATATTTGAAATTTGGGTATAAATGTTAAAAAAGCACCATGAAAACTAATAAGATGTTGGGTGCTTTGGTTTCCAAGTGGAACCTAAAGGCTTGGGCAACGGGGGACTTGTGTTCGAACCTGCTGGTCAGCATTTCAATTTTATTAATGATTTAGTTGCACCTACGACCCTTAAATTCGGGATCATCCTTGATTGCGGGAGTAGTAGTACATAGGCGATCAAGTTGTGACTCCGTTGGAAGTGTTGTGACACATTCCGAGAATGTACTTTTGGCGAAATTTCCATCGGTTAATTCCTGAAATATCTGTCAAGAATTTAGTTACATAAATGAATTAATTATTATTCAGTTTAAAAAGCGATGAAGAAATAGTTAGTTCCCAATTTTTTTATTTTTTTTTGTGAAAATGTAATAAATTGGTTCATTAGAAAAAGTTTATATCTAGCATGTATTTTGAAATAACTTGCGACTGTGAGATATAATTTTCTTTCAATCATATGACATAACAAAGAGTGCTTGGTTGATCAAAATATTTTAAACAATATTTTCTCTAAGAAAACAAGCTTCTTACGAATGAGAAAAATGAATTCTCTAATGAAAGTAGGAAAAACAAGTTTCAAAAGTGATATTCCAATACAAAAAGCTCTCTCTCTCCATGAAGCCGGCGTACGTTAGCTAACTAACGCCGGTGAGGAATCCATGGCAAGAGGACGCGGCAAAAGCAATACTACAGGAAAAGCAGAGGTCCGAGGTCGGGGAAGGCCTCGGAAAGTACCACTAGCAACGTTTATGAGCTCAGAAGGAGACACAGCTAATCAACCATCGACGGCGTATGACCAAATCCACTCGCCGCCCAACGGATATCGTGTCGAGATAGGGACGAGCGTCGAGTTGATATGAAACATGTTGTTGCAATGAAATCACAAGAGAGCCCGGATCCGGTGGAGGGCCGACCACGGAGGCCCCTTTCTGATACCAATTTTAGACCAAGGAAAAGGTAAGGGCGACTCTAAGTTATAAATTACGGGAAAGGGTAAGCAGACAGAGAACACATGGGTCAACTTGTTTGCCAAGAACAGATCTGTAGAAAATGGGTTAAATTTGATGTACAACCCCCCCCCCCCCCCAGATTGTTAATGGCCAGATTGTGGTGAAACTAGAGAAAGAAGAAGTGGATAGGGAGACTGAGAAATGAAAATGTGCTCTCATTGTGTATACCATAGGCAAGTGTCCAGGATACACCACTATGACTAGATTCATTGCTCAGAATTGGAATAACATTGCTGATCCGGATGTGTTCTGACACGAGGATGGGTACTTCATTGTTAAATTCCAGTCACTAGAAGATTTGCGTACAATCCTCTATGCAGGCCCTTACACTCTAAACTATAGACCGCTCATCCTAAAAGCTTGGACACCCGATTTCGATTTCACTGAGGAATTTCCTACTAAAATCCCTCTTTGGGTAAAGCTACCCCACTTGCTTATGAATTGTTGGGAAAGGAATTCCCTTAGTAGAATTGCTAGTTCCATCGGGGCACCCATATTTGCGGATGAATGCACGGAACAAACAATGGTATCGTTTGCTCGAATGCTCATCGAAATAAATATTACCAAGCCATTGCCTGATGAGATCAAGGTGCTTAACCCTAATGGTAGATTATTTACTCAGCCTGTAACCTATGATTGGAGGCCAATGTACTATGAGAAGTGTCAAACTATTGGACACAAATGTGCACCAATGCCAAATCCTATGCCTCCAGCTAGGCACGGAGGAGCTCGTATTGTTATTGTCTCCAGGACCGGCCTACTGTCAACCACGATGCAACCGGAGATGCAAATGGAGGTGGTGCAAAACTGTACAACCCGGTGTGAACACCAACGAGAAAGCAAGCAAGGCCGAACTGGATATGAGCGACACCGGAAATTAACATAGGAGATGTCGAGTAAAGTCTGTGCAACAACAAACTGATGCCATAGTACAGGGGCAGGAGTGTTCTCAGAGGCTAGTGAATGCTAGTCCAGTGCTAAACATGACTAATTTTCCTCAACTGAGTTCAACTAAAAGGTCCACAGGGTATGGAAAGCGTAAAGGAGAAGAGGGAACAAACTTACCCACGATAAGAGGAAACCTTTATCTCAATGACTTGGTTGTTTTGGAAGGGGGGTGAATAAGCGTTACAAGCAGAAAGAAGTAAGGAAAATATTAACGAATAAACACATCAAGCTTGCTGGTTTGATAGAAACAAGGGTGAGGCAACACAATGCACAAAGAATACTACAAGTTAGTGCTCCAGGATGGGGACATATTGATAATTATAGGCACGCTAACAATGGAAGGGTGTGGCTGATTTGGGATTCCACTCACTTTACAGTGATGACTCTCAGAGTAGAAGACCAATTAATACACTGTTTGGTCACCAATGGGGATGATATTACATGTCGCCTGACAGTTATCTATGGATACAACTCAATCGAACAAAGAAAATCCCTATGGGGGTACCTAAAAGATCTAGTACAAGGAATTGACAGCCCTTGGCTGATCTGCAGGGATTTTAATGCTCTCATTTACCCACAAGATAGACTTAGTAGCAATCCTGTCCAATATGCTGAGATAAGAGACTTTGGCGAATGTTTGCAAGACCTGCACCTAAACGAAGTGGCCTGGAGGAGAGACTATTATACATGGAATAACAAGCAGTACGGTGAGGATCGGGTGTGTAGTAGATTGGATAGAGCACTAGGAAATCATGAGTGGATGATGACCTAGGGGCAAGTGGTGCTAGAGTACGACCTACCTAATGTATCAGATCATTCTCCCATGACCATGACTTTAGCAATATGCAAAGAGCTATCAAAGTGCCATTCAGATTCTTCAACATATGGGATGATCATAGCCATTTCCAAGATATTGTTAATGTAGTCTGGACAAAGCATTTATCCAACAATCGAATGGAGGATATTTGGCTGAAGCTTAAAACATTAAAACTTGAGTTGAAGAAGTTGAACAGCGAGGAGTTCAAGTATGTTGGGCAACGTATAGAGCAAGCGAGATCCTCACTGGCCGAAATTCAGGTGCAGCTAAGAAGGCAGTGGTCTGCTGCATTGCAAGATCAAGAAAAGGAAATCATTCTTAAGTTAGAAAAGTGGTCTAGCATAGAGGAAAGTGCAACCCGACAAAAATCAAGAGCAAAGTGGATCAAGCTAGGAGACGCAAATACAAAATATTTTTCTGCAGTGCTAAAAGAAAGAACTCAAAGAAAACAAATTTCCACTCTTACATCCCTGACTGGTTCTGTGTTGAAAACACTTGACGAAATCAAGAAGGAAATCATAGCTTTCTATAAGGGACTAATGGGATCCTCTACTACTAAGCTACCAGCAGTGAACAGTATGTTCATGAAGAAAGGACTAGTTTTGACACACCAACAACGAGTACAATTATGCGAACCTGTTACAGAGGCAGAGGTGGTGGAGAGTCTTAAGGCCATAGGGGACGACAAGGCCCCAGGCGTCGATGGCTATAATGCAGTGTTCTTCAAAAAAACTTGGCATATCATCAAGCTGGACCTAGTAGCTGCTGTACTGGATTTCTTCACCACTGGTAAACTCTACAAACCTATAAACTGTACAGCCATTACCTTGATCCCTAAGAATGTAAATCCTGCCACAATAAGAGAGTACAGACCCATTGCGTGTTGTACTATTTTGTACAAACTTATATAAAAGATTCTGGCCAATAGAATGCAAAAGATCATGACGAGTGTGGTTTGCGAAGCCCAAGCTGGGTTCATCCCTGGAAGAAAGATCGGGGACAATATCATCATAGCACACGAACTTGTTAAAGGTTACAGTAGACGGAACATATCTCCCCGATGTATGATAAAAATTAATCTTCAAAAAGCATACGACTCCATTGAGTGGATCTACTTGGAACAGGTAATGACTGAAATGGGGTTTCCTACGACCTACACTCAATGGGCAATAGAGTGCATTAAAACTGTAAGCTACAGTATTCAGATAAATGGAGAGCCCACCATGCCTTTTGATGCTGGCCGAGGATTACGGCAAGGTGACCCTATGTCACCTTTCCTTTTTGCAATTGGCATGGAATACCTTAGTAGAATATTAAATGCTCTTAAAGAGGTTAGGGAGTTCCATTTCCACCCAAGGTGTGCTAAGCTCGGCCTAAGTCATCTATGCTTTGCCGACGACTTGCTTTTGTTCTCTAGGGGTGATTTAGCTTCAGTAACTGTCTTACAAGCCTGCTTTGCTAAGTTTTCTCAGTCATCAGGTTTGCAAGCTAATCACAGGAAGAGTTCAGTGTATTTCGGAGGAGTCTCACAAGCTGTCCAAGAGAGTATACTACATAAGTTGGGGTATTCGTGCGGGGAATTACCTTTCAGATACTTAGGGATTCCCCTTGCTTCTCAGAAAATATCCCTTATTCAATGGCAGCCCCTTATAACAAAAATTACTGCGAAAATCTCATCTTGGACAGCTAGGAAGCTATCGTACGCAGACAGAGCTTAACTCATAAAATCAGTCCTTTTTGGTATTCAAGCATTTTGGGCCCAGATCTATATCCTTCCTACAAAGGTCTTGAAAATCATTGAAGCGCCTTATTATGGTCGGCGAGCACTATAACAAAAAAAGCCTTAGTAGCATGGGATAATGTGTGCACCCCTAAAGTGTCGGGGGACTGAACCTCGCCAATATGTATATACGGAATAGGGCAGCTATTGCCAAACATTGGTGGGATATTGCTATGAAAGATGTGGATTCGGTGGATACATTAACTTACACTATATTAAGCAATGCCCGTGGACGTGTACGGTGCCCAAGCAAGCCAGCTAGATGGTGCGCATGTTCGAGCACGACCTTTAGTTGCCAACATTCAAATCCAGCCTACAGGTAAAAGTGTAATTAGACAGATCTATTATCAAGCACTTGTAAAAAATGCCATCAGGTGTATCATGTACAAAAACACTGCAAGGCCCAAAGCAGCGTTTACTATGTGGCTGCACCTCCTGGACAAATTATTAACTGCAGAAATGCTAAGTAAATGGAGCATAGAAGTGAATAAGCAATGCTGTTTATGCCAGGAAAATGACGAAACAAGAGAACACCTCTTTGTTCAATGTGAGTTCGCTAGACAGGTATGGACAAGAGTGGGACAATGGATGCATATACAACAGTTTTCTCCTTCCAACTGGACTCGCCACGAGCAGTGGCTTATAACTAAGTCCAAAGGTAAGTCGTAAAATGCACAAGTGTTTAAAATGGTGAGCACCGAAGTTACGTATGCCATATGGATGGAGAGGAACTCGAGGTTGTTTGAGAAACAAAGCAGGTCTTGGGAAGCAATAGCGAGAGAGATAGTATATGTTGCTTGTGTTAGAGCTAATCCTAGAATACTTGATGTAGTTCATAACTTTATATTCTAGATAGAGAATTTGTGATACGCGGTGAGAAGATAAACTTCTTTGAGTGTAGCGCTCTTTTGTAATTATATACTTTGGTGATTAATAAAGTTCCTAATTACAAAAAAAAAAGAAAGTGATATTCCAAGTTCATTGTCTCATTTCCATCCACCACCACCCGCCCCCCCGCCACCCCTGAACCCCCATTCCCCACCCTATCGCATCCCGTAGTATTTTTTTAGATTATATATAAATGTTCTTGGGATAATATTCTCTTGCTTACTACTCCTTTCGTCTATTTTACTCAACATGTATAGTAAAAATAGTTGTCCATTTTTACTTGTCCAGTTTAGAAACCCAATAGATAATTTACCATTCCATACCCTTTTACCATCGTTAGTATTAATTATTGTGTTGGAAACTTCAAAGAATTCTTAGTGGTTGCACAACTTTTAGCTCCCGTTTGGCCATATATTTGAGGGCATATTTTGAATATTTGTTTTCAAATCTTTGTTTGGCCCTAAATTTTGACAAATTTTGAAAACAAATCTTCAAATTCCCAAATTCTAGCTCAAACCTATTTTTGGGCCAAGTTCTATGTTTTAGCCTTTTCAAAACTTTTAAAAACTACCCCAAACTTTTGTATTTTACAAAAAAAATCTATTTATGACCCAATTAAATGTATCTACCAATGTTTTAAAAGGCGAGGGCGTAAGGGCGGGGCGTTTTACGTACGCCTCGGTGAGGCGTAAGCCCGGGGCACGGGCGTAAGCCCCGTGGGGTTTTAATTTTAGTATTTTATAAAATGATATAATTATAATAAATACTTTTAAATAGGTGAAATAGCGCAAAAAATTGAAGAAAACTATAAATAAGTGATATATATATATATATATATATATATATATATATATATATATATATATATATATATATATTTATCCACCTCACAAAAAAACTAATTAGAACAATCTATTATACGCTACTTACAAGTACAAGTGGTCTATCGTTACTTTTTTGAGATAGTAGAAGACAAGATAAATAATTGAAAAAAAATATATATTAGGCATTCTAGCAATAAAAAAAGGTCTTGACTTTTAAATTTAATACTTCAGTTCCTTTTTAAAATATTTGAGTAATTACATGTTGACTTTTGAGAATTTGGGCATTATATTAAGGACTTATTTAACAAATTTCGTTTTAGTTTGAAGAAGTTTTCTGGGCTTACGCCCCAACACGCCCCAACAAAAAAAACTCGCCCCAAACGCCCGAGCATACGCCCCGAATTGCTGGGCGTACGCCTTTGTGGACTTTCGCCCCGACCCATCGCCCCGGGGCATTTTTGGTACGCCCCGCCCCAGGGCTAGCCCCAAAAACGCCTTTTAAAACACTGGTATCTACCATGTTCCTCTATTAAAGCTATCCACTATGTTTCCAATAAAGCGATTAAAAGGTTCTTACATAAAGTGAAGATTGTTCGTACAATGTGGGAAAATTATATTAAAGAATAGCTAGTTACTACCGTTATTTTTTTTTTCTTGCATGGATGGATCTTTGTATTGTAATTTGAATTGTAATAACTAGTAAGCGTGTTATTAAGAATCGTTACTAAAATATCATGTTGTGCATAATTTAAGATTAACAAGTATGTATATTTTGTATGGTTGGGTATTCTTGATAGTTAGAACTTATGGGTATAAGTAACGTTTTATGTTTTCCAAAACAAAAAGTGAAATATGTTTTGAAAAATTATGGCCAAACACATTTTCAAAACTTGAAAAACTTCACCCAAATCAAGTTTTTCAATTTTTTTGTTGGGAATCTATGGCCAAATGCTAGCTTAAAGTATACTGATTTCAATCATTAAGTTATTTACCAATATTCGGGGTAATATAGTAATTTTCTTTTAACTCCTTAATAGGCATGCCAAATCAACACATGACAAGTAAAAATAGATCGAGAAAATAGAAAATAAGTAAGAAACTCACATATTTTTTAGAAAATCATTTTTCTTCGTGCCAAACACTCCCAAAGATTCTTTTGTTTTGATTGGGAAAAAATGAAAAAAAAGAAAGAGAAAAGACATCATTTAACCCCTAAACTTGGCACGAAAACTCACTTTAACAACTAAACTTAAGTTGTATTTATATACCCCCCTTAACAACTTTCATTTCAATTATTTTCCATCCTAAAAAAATAATACCACTCTCACAAGGTGAGGTGTATTACACTTTCCGCCACATCATTGCCACATCGTTGCCATGTCAAAAATTACCAACACTTCATTTTTTATTTTTCTTTTATTATTTTGTCTCTTTCTCTTTCTTCTTCTTCTCCCTTTCTCTTTCTTCTTCTTTCTCTCTCATCCTCACCCTACTTTAGCAACCAACGCTTGCTAACTGCCGCCGCCGCAAAAAAAAAAAATTATTATTATCAGTCCAAATTGGACAAACTGCCCTTCAAAAAAAAAAATCATCACCATCATCTTTAACTCACACCCACCACCACCACTATCATCTCCCCACCAAATTTCATCCAATTTCTTCTCAAATTAGTCCCACTTATACTCAGATTCGTCCAAATTGATTGTTTTGGTTGTTATTGTGGGCCATTATTAGTTTGGACGAACTGACTCTTAAAAGAAAAAAAAATCACCACCGCCATCTTTAACCCACACCCACAACCACCGCCAACAAATTTCATCCAACTCCTTCTCAAATTAGTCTCACTTATACTCAAATTCGTCCAAATTGGTTGTTTTGGTTGTTATTGTTAGCCATTATGATTATTATTAGCAAACGCATTTCTTCCATAACCATTATTCCATAACTTTATTTTTGAAGAAAACAAAAATCAAAATCGAAACCAAAAATGGTGAAAATGAAATGAAAAGATTGATGAGAATATAGAGAAAAAGAGGGATTTGTGGGGCGGAGCTGTGGTGGGGGCGGGGTTGTGGGGTGAAAAAAGAAGAAGAAGGTGGTGGGGGCAGGGCTGTGGGGTGAAGAAGAAAGTGGTGGGGCGGGGCTGTGGGGCGTGGCAACGGGGGTGAGGGGCAGGGGTTGTGAAGAATGGGGAAGAAGGATAGGATGAAGAAGGATGTTGAAATTATGGGGCCCATCTTTTTTTTATTTTATTTTATTTTTTAATTGTATTATTATTTTTATTTTATTTTTTAATTGTATAATAATATATATATATATCAGCGGGTTCACTTTTGGTGTTGTTTACTCTCTTAATTTTTTTTTTTTTGCCACGTCAGTATTTGGGATGGAAAATAATTGAAATGAAAATTGTTAAGGGGGTATATAAATACAACTTAAGTTTAGTTATTAAAGTGAGTTTTCGTGCCAAATTTAGGGATTAAATGATGTCTTTTCTCAAAAAAAAAAAAAGAAAAAAAAAATGTTAACGTTACTGTTGAGTAATCACAACTCATAAGTATCCCGTTTCAACCCTAACTTCACCTAAAATCAAAACAAAACCCTTTCCCCTCTTTTCCTTCCCTCTCTTTCTCCTCATTACAAAATCAAACCCCTTTTTCCCTCTCTTCTTCTCAATGGGAAAATACTTGCGTAAAGCTAAAATAACAGGTGACGTGGCAGTAATGGAAGTATCACAATCAACTACTCTTGGTGTTCGTACTAGAGCAAGAACCTTAGCCCTTCAACGTCTTCAATCTTCATCCACTACTCCACCGCCTGACACGTGTTACCTTCAACTTCGTTCTCGTCGCCTTGAGAAACCACCACATACCCACCTACCCGACCCGGAAAAGCCCAATAGTACCCAAACAGAGGCCCATTCCAGGTTTGGGTCGGGTTCTGTTAGTGACAAAGATGGGTTCTTGGATTTTGGCTCGTTTGGGGAAAATAGTCTTGATTTTGAACAACCCAGAGATGATAGGTATTAATTAATTATTTTTTCCTTTTTTGTTTGTATGCTTACTAGTTTTGTTATGTGTTGCTTGTTGTTACAATTTTTGGTTCACTTAGCTAGTGTTTGGACATAGATTTGGGTGAAACTTGAAAAAAAAAAAAAAGAGTTTTTGAAGTTGAGATGAAAATGGTTTATGGAAGTTGAATTGTGTTTGGATATTTTACTTGAAAAGAAGTTGAAGTTTGTGAGCAGAAAACTTCAAAAACTAGTGTTTCGCTAGTGTTTCGCCGCAGATTTTGTGAAATTTGAGAAAAAAAGAAGAAGAAGAGTTTTTGAAGTTGTGTTGAAAAAAATAGTTTTTGGAACTTCAAGTTGTGTCTGTACATGCATTTTACTTGGAATTTTTTTGAAGTTTATGGGTAGAAGAAAAATTTCACCAAAAACCTAGCTTGAAAATTTTCTTGAAAAATTGATCAAATTCCATGGACAAACAATGTTGTTTCCAAAATCTATGGCCAAATGAGCCCTTAGTATGCTTTAGGGGTTTAGATGGGTTTAAGGCGGGAAAGAGGAAAAAAAGATGGATTTTTTTTTTCTGAACTTATGTGGATAATATGGTTTTTTCTTTCCACTGTGTATTTGCTTGCCCCGTGTTCCTGGTTTGAAGGTGTAAAAGAATTTGACGCTTTTGTTTGAAAGGGCCCTTTGAGGGGCTTTTACATTCACATTCAAGGAAAAAAGAGTCTCCTTTAGTTTCCTTTTTTGGTGTTGCATTCGTGGGTACCACTTTTACTTGTGCTTTTTCAGTTTCTATGCAAAGATATCTCGTTAAAGTTTGAAGATCATCATGCTTTTAATATTTCGTTGCATTTTTCATGTTTAAAGTTTTTTCTCTTCATTTATTAAAGTTATAAATTTATTAAAAAAATGTTTGCTTTGTAAGTTCTTCTCTCTTTTGGTCAAGTAAAAGATGACTTTTTTGGTTTTGTTTCCTTAATTCATTTGCCATTTCCACTTCCTCTTCATATTGTTCATGGCCCTTCTGCCTGTTTCCACTTTCTTTTAGAGTTGTGTATAGGTCATATTTGAGGTCTATACTGATTTTGTTTTACTTATGAAGCTATAACCTTTTTTTGTACTTGCCATTCAAGTGCCTCAAGATTTTCGTAATCTATTAGTAGCTAAGTTGCTTGGACTCTCTAAAAATGTTGCCGCACCTGTGTCAGATCCTCCAAAAAATGCACTACTTCTGGAGGATCCGGCACGCACCCGTCGACATTTTTGAAGAGTCCGAGCAACATAAATTAGTAGTATTATTCTTTGATAAGTAAGACTTTGCTCATCTTTTAGAGCTCCTGAATAAGCAATTTTTGTTATATATTGTATTTGAGCAGTTGGATCTACATGAAAAGAATTGTAACTAATAGTTACTTATACAAAAAAAAAAAATTGTAACTAATAGACATTTCTTGTATCCTATGATAGACAACCTTTGGAATACCATATTCCACTGCGTATAAAAAGGGACTTACTATCATTTAGTGTTAGAAAAGAGCAAAACATTGCAAAAATAGTTTAATATTTTGTTGCAGAGAAATTTCTTCAAATGCAGCAAAATGTCCTGTTTCTTTCTTTATTTTTTTCATTTAGCCCCTTACTTTTATATTGTTGGACCTCTTTCTTCTTTTGCTTTCCGAGGTTTGTTTTCCCTACAGTAAACTAATACTACAATTAAAAAATGAGGTTTGTACTAGATTTTTGCAGATTTGCTTATTTAATTGGATCTAATGTTGTTCTGATAACAAGTTGGATATTCAGTTCTTTTTTGTCTAGTTTCATTTTTCTTAAGCACTTTAGACTGATCATAACAAAGCTATCTGTTTATTTTTATGCACTAATGCATTGGCGGTCAGTAATATGGGGAAAGAAAAAGAATTAGGGTTTGGTGGTCATGGATGTATTTGTAAATATAGCAAAATATATAATGTTATTAAGCCATTGATTACTATTTTTTGCACTATGTGCTTTTCTCATGACTTGTCCTAGTAGTGGGGCCACATAGCTGAGTAGCCAAGGCAAAGTCTTCAGCAATATTCTAAGGTTAAAAATGGGATATCCTTTTCACCCATGTGTGTATTATTTGCTGTCTTACATTGCATGAAAACTAGTACTAGTAATTTTTTGTATTCAGTTATCTAATTTCAGTACTTTATTGTCCCTTTTTATGATGTGGAAGATCAGGCGTCCTGTGGGGGGTGTGGATAACTATTTCAATTAGATTGTTGATACCCAAAATATAGATAATACAGATCTTTAGCAGATGGAAATAAACAAATTGGCAGTGATTTCTCTATTGTAGTTCCAGCAAAATTTCATTTCTTGTAACTGATAGTTGTGAATTTGTTCTTTCTTCTTCTTGTTTAAAAGGAGCACTAGAGAAAGCACACCTTGCAGCGTGGCGAGGGAGGTGGATGTTATGGTCAACCCTGGTTCTGCGACAAGGCGAACAGAGTTAAACACAACAGCTCAAAGAACAAGGAACTCTATCCTTAGAAATATCCCTTCAGCTCATGAAATCGAGGAATTCTTCACCTTTGCTGAGCAGCAACAGCAGCGCCTTTTTATGGAGAAGTATGTAACATGGTGTTTTTTATGGCAGAACTAAAGCATTGAGTTCATTTTCTCTTGGACATTGTCATATTTAAACACATATTAATGTGAAAATTTGTTCTTCTCACCAGGTACAACTTTGATGTGGCAAATGATTTACCCCTTTCTGGCCGGTACGAGTGGATTAGGGTGAATCACTGAGTTGGGGCTGATTACTTTTCCCTAAAACATCTACATTTGGAATGGGGGCTTGAAGGAAGTTACTGGATATTTTATGTTCACCCCCAGGCCCCAACTAAATTATTATATTGTATAAAGGGAGATTGGTGTAGTTTTAGTTGTCTGTCAGATGGCAGAATTACACATGACTAACAATTTGGAAGTAGTAGAACAGGCATAAATTGTCAATTAGGCTTTGACTGTATTTGTAACTTGCAAGGTGACATAGCCAACACCTTTTGTACCTGTCTTTTTTTCTCCTAGTATCAATTTAGGGTTTAGCTCATCACCTCTCTCTCCCTCTCTCCTTTATTATCTACTTGATGATAGTGCCATGTGACATCAAAAGGTTTGTGGTGTACTTTTTACCAATATGCAAGTTGTCAATTCTATGGTTATAAAATCTCGCCCTTTACTCCCAGTCACAAATGTTTAATTTTGTTCTGTCATAAAAATGTCTTCCGTATCCTTCTGAACAAGTAGACAAAATTGCAATCAGCAATCTTGGTGATCTTTGGCAGATAACCAGAGTTAAATAAGAAAGCAGTCTCAATTTTAATGTGATCAGTAAATGTCCTTGTATCAGCCTGCTCTGTTGCATCAAAAAGGAATTGTTATATTGTTCTACTACAAGTATTTCAAAATTCATTAACTAATCAAGCTGAAGAGTGAGCTGCTTTGAATTATAAGGATAGTCTTGTTAATTTGTAATGGTCATTTCAATCCAAAGTTGCAGCTCTTCTTTTGGATTGTGTTGTGCTAGTTGCAAGAGCAAACTCAAGGTTCTCACCGGTGAAATTGTCAATTAAACACCTAAAATATGTGGGCTTCCTATCACCTCTCTTGAACTTATTGTTTTCATATTATTTACCTCATTCACTAATTACTCGTAAAGAAAACAAGTTAAAACATATCATGTGCATACACGCGCCTATACTAGACGAAAAAGAGGAATTTTCATGTCTTACTTCATTTGATTCTTTCATACCCAAACCGATTGGACCTCATCGTTTCTCAAGTCTCATCCCCTTTATGGGTGGTTGGATTTCCACTTTATTATGTGCATTATATCTACTTTAATGGAGCATGAATTTCCCAGTTCTTAGCATCTAATATGCATGAGGAGCGAGGACTTTTCTAATTTGTTTCAATATGTTCTATACAGAATGCTTAAGGCTTGACTTTATTC
This sequence comes from Lycium ferocissimum, assembly GCF_029784015.1. Classification (NCBI taxonomy): domain Eukaryota; kingdom Viridiplantae; phylum Streptophyta; class Magnoliopsida; order Solanales; family Solanaceae; genus Lycium; species Lycium ferocissimum. Next base: position 15,352,643 of record NC_081342.1, on the reverse strand, counting down.
TGCAGAATCTTTAATTAGCTTAAAGAGATGCTGAATTTTACTTGGAATCCTCGTCGGATGAGGCGTGAGATTTTATGGAAACACCCGTCTTAGCAATAGGGTTAAATAACATGGATACATGCATATTTTGTTTTCTCATTGCAGTTTATCTATCATAACAATTAATGAAATAAAGTCATATGCAAGTGAATCCCTTTTGGGACCATAGTGGCAGTAAAATTGGGTTTTCCTATCTTGAGGCTTGTATTTCTTGGTTTAGTCAAAACTATCAACATCAGTAGCAATGGAGTTTCTGTTTGTGTGGTGGTGGTGGGGGAAGATTTTTGTCATTATTATTACTTTGGATTCGTATATTGTCCTGTTTTCTGAATGAAAGCTGCCCAGCTAGTATAATTAATATAACAGGTTTGCATTTAATAACTTCCCTCGTGTTTGTTTGCCTCGTCACATGCAACACTGTACCTTCTGCCATTTCTTCCCTCTTCATATGAATGAAAACTGTTCTGGGTGATGATCAAAATGTAGATTTTATGGTTTGCACTTCTCTCATGTGTGTACCATTTGTACTTTCAACTTGATTTCGGTTTTGTTTGAAATGGAAGAACATGTAATGGACCTTAAAAAGTAGGCTTAGTACATCGACAACCCTTAAACGTGTTAGTAAATATCATTTAGACGTTCGAATTACGGTTTGTTTCAATTGAGCACTTGAACACATGATAAAGTGTTTCTATTAAACACTTTCAGTTCAAAACGACAACCCTTGTGCATCGACTAACATGATATATATGTATGCAGTAGCAGAGGCATCCTTTAGTAGAATGTCATCAGATACCGTTTCATAAAAATATTCTTATTTATTTATATGCAAATAATGGTTTTTAGAATATGACATTATACACAATTGATTAAATGCTTGAAAACAAGACAAACTTACTTACAAGTCAAATGAGCTCACCATATATACTAACATAAAATTCTATGTATGCCAATGTACCCGTATATACAAGGAAAATCTACCTTGTAAGATAGGGGTGTCGTATCATTCCTTGGTTTTTATTGACTTTTGAAAAATATTACATGGCTTGATTAATAGACGTTTTGAATTGATGATTCTCATAGATTGAAAAATTTGAAGTTTTTGCATTGTCATATAACCCGAGAATTAAGATAGAATAATTAAACCGAAAACAATAAAGGTAAATTAATCTAGTCAAACAGAGAATATGTAGTAATTAAGCTACTCTTTAAGCAAATTATCTAAATGGAGGTGCTCTTTCATGAACATTGTTTTGTTTTTACAATTTTATTCTAGAATATATTTTAATCAACGTAAGAAAGCTAAACTAAACCTAACTTATTTGCCTATTCGTCAATCAAAGACCTATTTGATTAATTAAAAATTAACCGAAGCAACTCATACTTCTTATTCGATCTTCATAGCTAGTGGTAGGTATACTGTATACATAACGTAATGGCACTCAGCCACTCACAATCTTCAAATACTGGATCCACTACATAATGCACCTTGCAAGATTTGTTTAAGCGATATGAGTAGGTGAATACAATACTTAGTGTTTTATGCTTTCATTCCCTAGCTTCCAATGGAGAAATCTAAAGAGCAAAGAAAGAGGCAAATTTGATAGCTTGCCCTTTCTGTGTATTTCCTCTTTCATTTTTGTGTGAGTACGGATTCAATTGGAAGAGCTCAATGGACTAACTGTTTACTTTTGGTTTTTAACTTTTCAAACAAAGGACCTGCTAGTTAAAAGGAGAACTAGTTTTAGCACTTACTATGTGAGTGAGATGCCTTGCCCACCTTGATGCAACATCCTGGCATGTCAAAAAGTGCATTAAATGGCTATTGCTTTCTGAAGTTGAGTCCTCCCCATAGTCCTAAGGAAATTAAGGTGCCGTTTGGCCATAAAAATTAATCACTTTTTTTCGAATTTTTTTTCACTTTTTTCACTTTTGGGCGTTTGGCCATAAATATTTCGAATACAACTTGAAGTTGTATTCCGGAATACCAAAAACTCAAAAAACTTGTTTTTCAAAAAAATTTCACTTTTTTACAATTACATTTCACCAAAAACTATAATTTCAAAAACTATGACCAAACACAACTCTAACTCCAACTCCAACTTCAAAATTCCAAAAAGGGTGAATTTGTTTTTGGTATTTATGGCCAAACGCACCTAACTCAATCCTAAGTGCACCATTTAGCCTTCTTATAGAATGGATGACAGCAGATAATATTATTCCAATTTTAAAAAATATATATATAAAATATCTAGTTTTACGGAGAGATCAAGGATCCACGTGGTACCTAAATTCGCCCTTGGTTATTTTAAGAGCACACATTTTTTTTGGAAGGGGTGGGGGGCGGGGGGTGTGGGGAGTTGTTAGTAGTGGTATTTTTGCGCACCTCTACTATTCGACCGGATAGGTGTTATGTCCACCAGTATAAATATTGAATACTTCTGCCTGCTAAGAATTACTACTAACAAATAAAAAGAAATCGCCAAATTTCTTTTGGTTTATACTGAAATTTGAACACACTCCCTTATTTCAGTGCTAAGTCACAGTGCTGTGATGTCACTTGTGTTATTCAAAGAGATAATGGTAATAATTCAGAATCTGAATGAAGTAGGGTAAGTGAAGTGAGTTGTAAAGCTTCAAAAATAGTGTAGCGATGAAAGAGCAACACTGTGAATGTCAGGGGAGACATCTTCCCCAACGGATCTTCTCCTTTACCTTTGTTATTGTTTTCAGTGAGAGTCAGTTAATGGACTGTCTGCCTTGTTGCTTCACTGTTTTTTTTTTTTTTTACCACACCACCAAAGTACTTTTCCCAAAAACTGTCCTCGTGAACTCATTGGTTACTTCTTAGATCCCCCATCACTGCAACAAAGCACAGAAATGAAAAAAGATTTTTTGACAACAAAAATAATACAATTGACAAAATTCAATATTTGACAATAGCTTAATTTTATTATTGGCATATATGATGAATCTTTTAAAAATAATTTTTTTTTATTCCCAAAAAATTTAATTTTGTTGCCCTAGTATTAACTGTTGTTGCAAAAAGTCTTTTTGGCAACAACAAAAAAGTTATTGCACGTCATTGCAATAACAGTCGTTGGAAAAAGTTTATGCAACCAAAAAAAAAAATGTTGTTGCCAAAAGTACTTTTTGCAATAATAGTCTATTTATGTCAATAAAAATATTTTTGATGGCAAATGCCTGCTTTCATATAGTGCATCTCTTCTCTCTTCCCAAATATGCATAACCTTTCTAACCTTAATTAGAAATTTGGCTTAGTAAATCGACGGCCTCTCAAACTTACCTACAAATGTTACTTAGACACTCAAACTTAAATTTGTTCCAATTGAACACATGATAACATGTCTCCGTTAGACACTTTTAGTTCAATTTTTTTTTCTTTTTAGCGTGTTCTCAAATGCTCATTAATTAGGATAAGTTAACCACTTAAAATATGTCACCTCATTTACTTATACGATTAGTCTCAATAAACCTTAAAACCTTAGATGCTTCAATTGAGGATTATGTGTATAATTAAAGGAGATGACATATTTTATGTGGTTAACTTATCACGTGCAAAAGTTTTATCAAAATTTGACGAAAATGTCTAATAAAAACACTTTATCATGCGTTCAGGTACTCAATTGAAACAAGTTATAAGCCGAGCATCTAAACGAAATTTGCTTGCGAGTTTGAGGGCTATCGGTGTATTAACCTAGAAATTTTGAATTCAGACTTTTATAAATTGAAAATATTTAGATAGGAAGCATTTTAAGAGTACCCGGAAATCAAGATTAGTTGAGGCGGTTATGTTTGAATACCAAATGCCCTGAAGCTGAAGAGTAGGAAATTCCTTCTCATAATGTTTTAAGTTATTTCTCAAAGTTGAGGGCCTTGGGGCCAAGTCCTCTAATGTTTACAGTAGACAAAAATTAATTAGTGTTAAAGGTTGTGTAGATAATAAATTTAAGAAAAATTAAAGCATAAACGTGCTCAACCAATTTGTTTTCCAACTTATCCTTGTTCGATTAGCTGCATTTTAACATGAACCGCGTCTGGGACTAACAGAAAACAAGAACCTTAAGCTTCGTTTTACTCTAAATATCTCTTCGGCGATTTTTGTTACATGAAAACAACCGTTGTCATGCGTAATTGTAGTAATTCTTTAGACAAATCAACTATTCAAGTCAATTAGCACTCTTTTGGCCGGACACACGAAAGAAAAATCATTTCTCCAGTGGATTAACCCAACAAACTCGAGAAGAAAAACAAATATTTGTAAAAGGCCAAAATTCAACACATAGCAAGGACAGAAAGATTCATTTGTCCTAATATTTATCTGGTATGAGAACATCAAGCTAGTACCATTAATAAATTAAGGTCAGCCGGGAACAAAAGCGCTCCGAGTAGTTGCATCGAGATAAATTTAAAGTAAACCAACATGAGAAGCAGAAAATGTATTTAACCAACCTAGATTAATCCTAAGATCTAATCTTCTAAGCATTTACAGAACTATAATACACCTTGTCACTTGCACAGATCGTCAGCAATCAGCAGAGAAGTCAGCAGCACCTGTGAAGGACATAAGAGTACCATAAGATCTTGAATAAAGATGACAACAGCATGCTGTTTGGTAAAGTTCGGTTAGAAGAGATAATAATAAAGGATAAACGTCAGAATGATCAACAATGCACTGTTTTTGCTCTATAGACAAATCTTTATAAAAACTTAAAGAACGTAGCAAATTGCAAAACTCTAGCTTGCCAAAACTCAACAAGTCCTCGAGGAATATCGTGTGAATATTTATAATTAAATGCGAAGAGGTACATTTGTATAGATGTGTAGCTACGCAATATCATAATCAACTACTCATTCAATGTATATTGAAATACTAAGCTTAATGCTAACTTAAAAAGATTCCTAGTTCCTACTGACCTTTGAAATGCTCTAGGTGTGGCTGGAAAGGAAGGTCGTCTCCAAGAAATTATCACTGGATTATACAAGCAGCATATTTCTCAGTTCTGACTTTCGTTTTGTTCCAAGAATAGGACAGGAAGCTATTAGAGCTGCTATATTCCACCTTAGGGCACAATGTCCTCTTGCCAGGGTATCGGGAATGGAATCAACAAGGAAATTCAGGTTTTACCATTGATTAAAATACTCGAAGAATAACTATGCCCCAATCCAAACAAGTTGGGGATTTGATTACATACTCACTTTAGCAAATGACACGCATCTTGTACTAAACTCGATTTTCCTCAACCGTCTCTATCTCTCTCTCTCTCACACACACACACACATACATTCAGGTAACAAGCTGCCTTCCACCACATATCTCATGCTGATAGCAGCCTCATCAGGTTTAGTAAAGTGGCCTTTCTCCTTACTTGTTATCAGTGTTATGAAATGATTAACTCCTAACTAGTGCACAGATAATTCGGAACTTACATCTTCTATGCTTAAGACCCTAATATACTTATCATTACGAGCACATGCCAGCAGCATATGAGGATATATAGATAACCATTCATTTTTTTCTTTCTTTTCAATTTATTACAAACATCTAAATGATACTGTTTTTTATAACCGTGGTTTCCGAGCCAGCTTGTGCACACCTCAACTAATTCCACGGGTGCTACCTCCTACCAGCACAGAAACCGGATAGCTCTGTCCACCAAGCTAATGTTTTTACCTCCGTTGGGATGTGATCTAATTGATAATACGTGAAACAAATTAAGGATTATGAACTAAATTTTATCCATCTAATTTTGAAATATAACATAACATAATCTTTTGTAGGTTTTCAATAAATGTGTCTACCTCAACGTTGCGCCTTTAGTCGTCTCACTTACAAATAACTTCAATGACAAAGTCAAAGACTTTAAATGACATTGTTTTACAGCAGATGAAAGCTACTGCCCTCCTATCAACAAAACACTATCTTCTTGAAAGCAGCGAAACACCGAAAACACTATTTGATAAAAAATGTAAAGAAACAAAGTTAGTAGGGGATCACTACTAGATAGAAATTTCAAGACCAAATGTCCTAGAACACCAAAAACCTCTTTCTTTGAGTTGACTTTTCTCCTTGAAACTTTGTCACAAGAAACAACTTTAAAACGGAGCCATGTTTCTGGTAGATAAAGCTTATATAACTGATTAAACTAGCTCATAAGGACCTTCTCCCTTTTTATGCATGTGGTAAACACCAAAAGTGCTTGTAACCAGTGGCGAAGGCAGGATTTTGCTAAGGTCATTCAAAAAGATAAAGAAACGAACACGCGCGGAAGCCAACCAAAACACTATTGAAAACGCAACGTACATTATTACAACTGTACTCGACGAGGTTTTATATCTCGAATGTTTTAATAATAGCATCATGAGAAATATTATCAGCAACCGCTAAAAAAATCATCATTCATTCGACTCCGGAAGTCATTCTTCGTAAACTTCGTTGCCAAAAAGCTCTTTTAATGGATGCAGTGGCAACTGGTTGAATGCAAAGAAGCGGAATACAGGAAGATAATTTAAATGCTTCTTCGTCTGAACTAATCTTTTTGGAAGATCACAAAGCCTATTTAGATCGGAGAACCTTTTAACAACATCAATAATGTAACCTGCAAGCTGATTCTCAAGAGCACCATACTAGATTCATCAAGATATAATTCCATCATTCTTATTATTTTTCTAGATGTCTAAACTTGAAAATGAGTTAATTGGATTCAAACAAGTAAATCAATCGTGACTTGGCCAAAACGATCATTAAGTACTTGAATCAATAATTTTGCAAAACGCTTCAACACGATAATGACGTGAGCCATCTATACTCAGCATGTTTATGTCGTGATCTTAAAGAGTTAACATATGTCTTATCAAAGTTAGGTACCAAAATATCATATTTGATACAAAATACAGATACCTTAGCAATAAGAGAATCTCATTCATCATCCCTTAAATTTTGCGATCATCGCTTTGCTACTTCACCAAGTAGCATGGCGTTTGCGATATCTTGCAAGCATCAAACTCATTTGTAATTTGCTAAAACGTCTCTCATCAAATGCAACATGAATACAACCTCGAATGTTTGACAAGTTTTGAGATATTCCTTTGCTTTGGCTCTTTCATCCGTAGAATGTGCATCAAGAATAGAGTCAAGCATAAGAATAAAGTTACTAAAAAATTTATAGTGAAATCCATAACGAGTATCACCAGCTCTAGCAAGACAGAGTTTTTGATGCAAGCCCTTTCCAGTGTCAAGTTCATCCAAATCTAATGCCTCTTGAAATTTTTCTCTTTAAGATTTTCGATATTCATCCATGCGTTTAAATAAGCTTCTAACACATTCAAAATATTTGAAACCAATACTACAAGTTCTCCCACTTCAACACATTTTTTAGAAACCACAACAAGAGTTAATTGAAGTTGATAAGCGAAGCACCGTATAGAATAAGTAGACCGACTGTCTTGCCTAATCAATATTTTAAGGCCATTAATATCACCTTGCATATTACTTGCCCCATTGTTCACGTATAGAAGACAAACTCAAGGAATCTTGAGCAAGTAAATCAACAAATGCTACTTTTAAAGATAAACACGTATCTTTAACATTAACAATGTCAATAAGTCGCTCCATAACAAATCCCATTCTATCAACATATCGTAAAACAACAACCATTTGCTGCTTACATACACATCAAAAGATTCATCAACCAATAAGGCAAAGTAGTCACAATTTAATTCCTCTATAGTAGCCTTATTCAATCTTGCATGCAGTGAAGAATGTTGTCACACCTTTGGCATACCATGAAAGATGCAGCCTATTGTTTGAATTGTTATCTATTTATTAACACTAATTTCATCAAGCTGAAGGTGATTTATTTTCAAGTATAGGATTTAAGAGTTGGCAGAAAAAGACTAGTTTTTTGGAGGGCCGAATAGCATTCATAATCAGTTCAAAAAGAAATGTGAGGATCTAATACAACAACAAGCTTAGGTTTCTCTCTGTAACTTTGCATCTACTTGATGCCTTTTCTAATGAAATTTGTTTACTTTACCAAAAAAAAAAAAAAAAAAAGTCTATTCAATCGGCATTTGAGAGGCAATCCAATAAATTTAAGTGTGAGTATCGGATCCACTTAACTGCTTCTTTTAAATCAAGGGTTGACATTTTGCGGTCATGATGAATCTAAATCATCACTTAGTAAGGGGAATTTTGGTATGCCAAAAGGTGCGACAACATTGGGGATTTTGTATTTGAACATGCTCCACAAAATGTTCAGATGACTTCTCCAACGATTCAAAAAGAAACTGTGACTGTATACAAGATTGAAACAATTAAGGCTACTATTGAGGAATTAAATTGGGATTACTTTGCCTTAATGATTGATGAATCTTTTGATGTGTTACGTAAGGAGCAAATAATTATTGTTCTGTTGATAGAATTAGATTTGTAATGGAGCGACTTATTGACATTGTTCATGTTAAAGATACTTGTGGATCTTTAAAAGTACAATAGTTGATTTACTTGCTCAACATTCCTTGAGTCTTGTCTTTTGTATGTAGGCAATGTTACGATGGCGCAAGTAATATGCAAAGGTGATATTATTAATGGTCTTAAAATGTTGATTAGGCAAGAAAGCTGGTCTGCTCATTCTATACATTGCTTCTCTCATCAGCTTCAACTAAATCTAGTTGTAGTATTGGTTTCAAATATTTTGATGTGTTAGGAGCTTCTTTTAAACGAATGGGTGAACATCAAGAAACTCAAAGATAAAATTTCAAGAGGCATTAGATTTGGGTGAGCTTAACACTGGAAAGGGGCTTGCATCAAGAACTTGGTCTTGCTAGAGCTGATCATACTCGTTGGGGATCTCATTATAAATCTTTTAGTAACTTTATTCTTATGTTTGGCTCTATTATTGATGTTCTTGAGTCACTTGTTCTTGTTGCACATTCTTAGGGCTAAGGCAAAGGGATATCTCAGAACTTGTCAAACAATTGAGGTTGTTGCATTTGATGAGAAATGCTTTAGCAATCACAAATGAGCTTAATAAATGCTTATGGAAAAAGGAACAAGATATCGCAAATGCCAAGCTACTTGTTGAGGTAGCAAATAGAAGATTGCAAAATTTAAGAGATCGTGAATGAGATTCTTTTATTGCTAAGCTATCTGTATTTTGTATCGAATATGAAAAGATACCTAACTTTGATGAGTCATTTGTTAGTCTATAAGATCAGGATGTAAACATGTTGATTATACAATCTCACATCATTATCGCGTTGAAGTGTTGTGCAAAGTCACCAATTGGCATCTTCAAGAATTTGATAATCCTTTTGGTGAAGTGACAATTGATTTGCTTCATGGAATTGCTTGGTTGAATCCAATTAACTCATTTTCAAGTTTTGACATCAGAAAAATAATGAGAATGGTTGAATTATATCCCGATGACTTAAGAATTTAGTATGGTTGCTCTTGAGAATCAGCTTGCAAGTAATTGCAAAAAAAAAAAAAAAAAAGAATTAGCTTGCAAGTTACATTATTGATGTTCATGATGTTAATGAAAGGTTCTCCGATCTAAATCGGTTTTGTAATCTTTCAAAAATGATTAGTTCAAACAAAGAAGCATTCAAGTTATCCTTTTGTATTCCGCTTAAAACTTTCTTTGCTTCTACTAGTTGCCGCTGCATCTGCTGAAAGAGCTTTTCCGGCAATGAAATTTATCAAGAATGACTTGCGGAGTCGAACAAATGATGATCTTTTTAGCGGTTGATTGGTTCCTTGTGTTGAAAAGATGTGTTTGATAATATTTCTAATGATGCTATTATTAAAACATTTCAAGATATGAAACCTCGTCGAGTACAGTCATAATAATGTAAAATAGTTGTGTTTTCAATAGTAAAATAGTGTTTTGGTTGGCTTTTTCGAGTGTTGTTTTCTATAATTTTTTTAATCCCCTTGGAAGAAATCCTACCTCCGCCACTGCTTTCCCATGTCCATTATAATCATGACGGTCCATTATGCAACACTTCCCCATTTCCAACTGATATTTGCCTCAATTTGTATGAAAAAATATCAATAAACCTGACAGGTTGAATGAGAAGAAATTCTTGGCAATCCAAAACCAAATGGAATCAGGCAATTGCAACCAGAATCGCCGACATAATAAAAAACAGTTAATCAGGAAATCACATTGTAAATATTTTCTCATCTTTCATGGTGTCCATAGATTTGTAATTTATGACGGCAAAATTTTCCCATTATCATATCCAACCTTTGCTAGACACTTCCATTTTCGAATATTCCACTCTTAGTTTCCATTTTCCTCTATATACTCTACATTTGCTTTAAATACTCAAGCCAGGGACACAAGCTCACTCACTTCCTACTTTTGAATATCTTCCCCTTGCAAATCTTGGACATTCTGTTTCACTTCCTGTTTTCCAACTATATTCCCTGCATTGTCTCAGATAGTCATAGTCATGCTAAGGACATGAGCAAACTGACTTCCGTATTTTAATATCTGTCATTGCAAATTACTAACATTCTATTTCATTCACATTCATTCAACTATATTCCCTACATTGCCTTAGATACTCATGCTAGAAACACGTGCGTACTTAAGAACTGTTCTTATATGGGCATTGCACAGTTGCATTAAATAGGTTTTATGATGAAGTAGAGTTGAACGAATGGGCCTGGTGCCTTTTAATCAAATTTCTGCATGAGCTTTCTCAGTGGATTTAATAACAAACAGCTTGACTAAGAAGCAGATCAATACCATTTAATCATTTCCAGTAACACATGTACAGTAGAAGCAGTCAAGTGACACGTCAAATTTTGCATTTATTTCCTCCCTTTTCTTGATGAACAACCATTTCCAATTTCAAGAATCAGTTTCATTTTCCATTTTCATCTATAATTTTGCTTGACTTTCAGTTTTCTATTATCATAAATCAGAAAATTCAGCTATTCTGTTTTATTTACATTACCTTCAAATGCTTGAATGTTGCTCATAGAAGGGGCACTTTTCGTGCACTGAAATGGTTATAAGGTGAAGTGAGAAAAAGATAAAGGTACTCTGCTGCATAAAATTTGTGCATGAACATGCTCACATATAGAAATCACAAATAGGTTGATTCAGGAACAGAAACAATGAACCTATACCTGATAATTAATGACATGTCCAAAGGAGATACTAATTGTCCTCCTCCGAAATTGTAGGTGATACATCTGTTGTTTGCTTCGCTTCAGACATCTCAACTTCACATGCAGCAACATCTGGTGTATTTTCATTTTCCATTCTCATCTGTTTGAGCTTATCTAATTGTATAGCATGTAGCTCATATCTGATCATCAACATTAATTGAACTTTAACTTCTCATGGTAGAAACACAAGCACAACAGCATTCACAAAGTTAGTACACGGAACTTACTTGGCAACAAAACCCTTGACAAGTGCAAAATATATCGTCCAAAACTGTTGCTCCTTCAAATAACGCGGACATAATTTGAACCTCAATTGTGACAGTTCCTGAAGGTTGCAATGAAGAATCGATATAAGAAGATAATGATAAGAGTAAAGACAAGCTGCCACAACTAATTGCCAACTGATAAAGCTGATGCAGGTCTCCAACCAATATGGTCAAATCCACAGAAATATTATCTTTTCATCTGCTGGAAATGCATGAACCGAAATTAAGCTCATGGAGAAAACTAATATCCAGAGAGAAGCACACAAGCACAGGTGCATAACAGGAAGTACGAAGAGAATAGACGCAAGCTGATGAAACTAACACATCTCTCAGATATAGCCATCAACTGGTAGAAACAGGCATATAAGGATTAGACTTTACTCAAGATACTGCTTAGAGGAAGGACTGCAGGATCACCTATAATATGCAACAAAGAGAGAAAAAAGTCGCTGATCTTCTTTTTCTTCATATTTTGGCTGTTAATGTGATATGTATTTGGCACCCTCACATGACACCATTTTATCAAGTTGTGAAATGCTGCTAGCCTAGTGCATTGGTATTAGGATATTCTTCTAGGGAGATGAGTGAAAATCCCTACTACATCAACCTATCTAATATAGAAGCTCTGCTAATACCAAACGACATGCTCAGTGCTAAGAAACTGGACATTGGGCTCAACTCAACCTAAAAAGTCAACTCATGTGGTGAGAAATGTCTAAAACTGCATGACCACAGCCTATACACTTAACCAATGTGAGATTCTAATAGCCCTTGATACGCTCAAGATGAAGCATGTAATAATATAACATGCGTGGCCTAACATTAGGTATCTCAACATCAAAGATGGGTCTGGCTCTAATACCATGTAATAAGAAATGAAAATGGGGCATAACTCAACCAGAAAAGCTACTTGAAGTGGAGAAGATTGCCCAAAACTATATAAAAAAAGTCATACATCTAATCTTTAACCATATAAAAAAAGTCATACATCTAATCTTTTCACTTGAAAAAGTTGGTGACGGCTTTTGCCCTATTAAACAAATATCCATAGGTTGCATCCACCACTTAGTAAATTTTAGATCTCAAATAAAATAGACATAATACAAGTGTAAAAACCTGGCCTAATATGTTTAATCTAGTCACTCTACCAAGCAAAATTTACTGAAACCAGGTCAAGGTTCTTTGTATTTTCTCATGCTGCAGTATAAAAGTAAACCTTTGTCATAACTGAATAATCCTTTATTTCCTTTTCACATGGCAATCTTTCCTTTCAGGTCGATACCATAAAGATAGACACTGTTTTATGTTTCTTCTAACATTCTCATTTTAATCTTAATTATATGTACTTATAGGAATTGATGAGATGTTGAACCCTACTAGATACTAGGAGTATTTTGGTATGTTAAATACATTTAGTTTATGTACCAAGACTCCTCCTTTATTTTAACTGTCTCCAGTCAAATATGGTTATGTTAATAAAATGGGGGAATTAACTGACAACAAAAGTTCCATTTTTATCTGCTAGGCACGATGAAGCAGGATATTAGAAGCCTTTTGCTAACTATGTTTATTAGTTCCACTCTTGTTTGTCCCCAATTTCCCATCAACTAGCTTCTTGGTTCTAGTCCTCCAAACCACTTAGCACCAAGAAAAATGCTCTAGGTGGTATACGTATTTGTATGTATGTATATGTGTGTGTGCATTTACATATAATGTGCATATTTTACACAGTCAAACATTAGGGCCTCTTGAAATCCACCAGAAAGGTGCAAAATCTTAATTAAACCAAGTGAGTCTAATTCAACAAGCTCAAAGTATGAATCATATTGAAAAGCAATAGGAGACCTAGTTTTACAACATCCAAACTGCAATTCCTAAATCTTCCTTCAACTCAGTTTTTTGAAAAACCAAAAGGGCACAGAAAGCCAAAAATAAATGCAAGAGCAAAAACCATTTAAAGGGCCAGAAAGTAAAACAAACAATGGAAGATAAGGAAAGACCTTGACTTTAGAAAGAACAATCAAAGCATGATGCTGTTGCCAATCAGATAGATCTTTCCGTACATTCTCGGGTTTATCTCCACTGCCTTCGTTACCATTCTCCTCATCTAACAACAAAACCATATACCATTTCAGACACATCGGCATGTAAGCAGAGTGTTAGGGTGTATTCGGTATGGAGCAATTTTCCCATGTTCGTTCACCCAAAAATTTTAAAGGAACATTTTCTCTACGAAAACAAGCTCATTAAAAATGAGAAAATGATTTCCCTAGTAGGGAAAACAAATTCCACAAGTGGCATCCACATCGAATATGTCCTCCCCACCATCCAACCCACCTCATCTTCACCCCCACCCCCATAGCCCCCATTCCCACCACCCCTACCCCACCCCCACCTCCCATAATATTTGTATAGATTATATACAAGCATAATTTTTTATTTTTTCCTCACGTACCGAACACAAAAAAATAAATAAAAACACTTATTTTCCATGGAAAACATTTTCCTTTATACCAAACACACCCTATATCTCCATATAATAACTACAACTATGCTTATAAAGAAGAAAAAGGAAAAACCAAAAAAAAAAGAAAAAAAGAAAGGGAACCTGGGAGAGAGAAATTTCGAAAGGTGTCAATGGAAAAGGATTTGATAAAATCGAGTAATTGATCAGTAACACCATAGAGTAGTTCGTTGTCTTTAAGGTTAGATTTAGCAGTAACAGTGGTTGTGGTTGTGGTGGTTGTAGTTCTAGAGAGGCTTCGTCGAAACCATGAATATACATCCATGTCTGGACTAACTTATGATCTACCACTCATGCTTCATACTTAATCTGTTCTTGGTTGGAAGTTGTTTGTATCTCAATTTCAGATTTTGGAAGATGTTTTCACCAACATAAAACTGAAAATTACTGCTTGTTTGGATGGTTGTGTATTGTATCTATTGGTCTTTCCTTTGATGTGATTGTTATTTAAATTGTATACATTATTATTTTTTTATTTTGTCTTTTTTTATTATCTAATAATCATATTTTATTCTTTATTCTATTTTTTAATAGCTCTAAAATGTATCTTAATTTTTTTTTTTAGTTTATACTTCAAATTATTAATGTATAACATTATATAATGATGCGAAATGATACGATCTATTTAAATATTGTATTCATTAAAAAAATATAATATAATGCAATACAAGACAATATGTTGTATTATAAAATAATACTTAACAACCATCCAAACAAAGTGGAGTTTAACTAATATCCACTGACATTGAGGTAATTTTAAAGCTTATTACACCATAAACTCTCAAGTATTTTTACTTTTTAATATTTAAATTATAAATAAGGTAAATACATAGTAGTAGAAAGTAACTTGGATTCTACAAACTACATTTATTGATCTACCTAAATTATAACTTTGTTTACCAAAAGTACAAAGGGTTCCCGTCTTCTTAGTTTGATTCATTTGTTAGGTTTTAGATATTCCAACATACAGTGAAGCAACCAGCAACATTTATACACCATTAAAGCAATCCCAAGCTATACAACATATATAAACTCTTATAAATTTAAGTTTCTCTTCTTCTTTTTCCTTCAGATTTTAGAGATTAGGAAGTTTTGGGATTGATCCACATTTTTTATTTATAAGAGTAAAAAACTCTTTTTAAATAGTTAATCTAACATAAGAAAAGTATCAAAATCGATTCTTTACTCTGATGACTATGTTAAAAAGATTTTTTCATCTCACTTTTAGAATTAATTGTCTAAAGTTTAATATGATCAACTCGAAAGCCATTAAAATTGTATCAAAACTTCTAGGGCAAGCATGGACCAAGTTTAATTTGCATCATACGAGGGATAGTGTTTCTTCCAATTGAAAAAATATATATATATATATAATTTCTCAATGCAAAACTTTTAATTTTTAATAGCTATTAAAATTGCATCCAAACTCCAAGAAGGCCTAAGTGTCTAGAGATCAAAAACTTGAATCTGTTTTGAGCTTAGGGGAGAGAGAGGAGTAGGATAAAGAGGATCAAGAGTTAGGAGCGGAGAGAGTAAATAGCAAACAGTATTTAAAAAATAAAAATTAGAAAATATTAGGATGGTAACTGGCAATTGTCAATCAAAGTTACCTGACAGTGTAAAAAAGTTTACAATGTCAGTGCATACTAGTGAAACCCGTCTCATTTAAATTCAACTCAACTATATAAAAAACCCATATGTGATCAATTTGTTCCCGAGTCCTACATCTGGAATCACTAGGCACAGGAGTGGGTAACCCATATGGGTTTTTTATTTAGTTGAATCGGGTTTAAATGAAACGGGTTTAAAAATGAAATCGGGTTATTTTGGGGATTTTCCTTAAGACAGGAGTATATTTGAAAATTTTAATAACGGAAGGAGTATTTTTTACCTAAATTTATAACAGGGGATATTTTTAGCCCTTTTCCCAAATCAGAGGGATATTTTTGACACTTTTCCCCTTTTGTATCCATTAGAATCTAGAGAATCCTTAATTGTTTAAAGGAGGAAGCTTTTAGTCAGAATGGTCCACAAGTTTAGGAGTATGTGATTTTCTACTCAAATGGTCCTAATAAATTCTCAAGCAGATATGAATAATACTTTCTGTGTCAATTTATGTGATACATTTTTTTTTTAGTCTGTCTCAAGAAGAATGTCGTTTTTATATATAGAAATAATTTAACCTTATGAGATTTACAGCCACATAAATATCTAAGGCTTGTTTTGAATCATAAATTTTTTAAAAATTCCTTTATTTCTTAAATTTTGTGCCTAGTCAAATAGTGTCACATAAATTAAGACGGGGGAGTACGATTTTTCTTTTTGGTCCAAAGGAAAGGATATGAATAGTATGATCATTCAAATTTACAAATGTGAGTGTGCCTTTTATTGGTTTAAAGTAGTACTAATTGAACTCCAGTTTTATTAAAGGTTAACAAAATTGGTCACATAGGATCATTTTCAGTTTGAGAATTGGAGGTCGTTTAGATTAACACATTAAGGATGGTTTGGTATGATGAATAAGCAAAAATAAGGATGGAATAAAAATTTAGTATCACCTTATTCTTTGTTTGGTTACTAATCGTGGGATAAGTTATCCCAAGATTAAAAATAGTGCTGCGATAACTTATACCCATCAGAGGGTGGAATAGTAATCCTGGGATAACTTATCTTAGGATAAAATAGTGAAATTGACTAAAATAACCCTGAGGTTGTCAAAACCCTTTTTCTACTATATAAGGTTGGGGGGGGGGGGGGGGGATATTTTTGTAAACAAACGACTTTTTCTTAAAAATTATGCAATGCATGTTACTTTTAATACAACAAACCAAACAATCAATAAGAAATAATATCAGGATAACTAATCCCAACATAAATAATCCCAGTATAACTTATCCCAACATAATTAATCCCACATTAACTTGTGTTCAAATCAAACGACCCCTAAAAGTAGTTGATAAGTATGTGTTAAATAGGTATTTTTTTTATGTTGGAATTGATCTGGTAGTCAGGACCTTCGTGAAATCAAAATGTGAAAACTAAAGATACAAAAAAAAATAAAAAAAAATCGCTAGGTTGAAAACCTCACAAAGGTTGCCTAAGCAAAAATTAGGACACAAATTTAATTTTTTTTTAAAATTTTAAAAAGGTCCCTCGGTTGAAATCTCACAAGAGGTGGCCTATGTTAGACCCAAGGTTTCACCTATTAATTTTGATGATAATAAACCAACATAAGTTTTAATAAAAGAACATTTACTTGTGGTAAATTTATTTTTGGTACAGGTTTATTTGATGAAGAAGGATCGGGTGAAGATCCAAGCAACTTCCAAGCAACTATGGAAAAGAAGATATTACGAGATGAAAGTATGGAAGAAGATGTGGAGGAAAATGACTTACTCAAATGAAGATGCAGGAATTATGGAAAGAATATTTACTACGATCCTATGGAAGAAAAATATTCTATAAAAGGAAGAGATCAAGATCGATTCGGTACTTAAGGAAGGTCCAAACTCTATGAAGTATCAACATATGCCAGCAGTATCAGGTTTACAAAAGAGTCCACATTCAGAGTGATCAAAATCCAATTTCAAGAAGATGAATGTGACTGCATTCAAAATAATAGAAATCAAGATCCTAGGTGAAATGAAGAGGATCTTGAAATTCTCTTGGGTTGCCTAAATAAGAGCTCTTGCTTGTACAAGCCAGAAGAAGAGTGCAGAGAAATTATTGGGGAGAATATCAATTATTTTAGAAAGAAAGATATTCAAATTTGAATACACTTGCTACAACTCTGAAAGGAAGGTGTTGGATTTACACTACAAAATTATGGAAACATGAGATGCTGGAGAATATATTTTTGGTGCTCAAAAGAAAGAAAATATTCAAGGCTATTAAAGAAAATATTCAAGGCTACTATTGAGTCCAAGGCGGGATGATATAATATACAAGTATATTTTCAAATATGATTAATAGATACAACATCAAGGAAATTAATGGAAAGTGTAAGAATGGTCAAAGATACCCAAAAGGAAAAGTATCAAAACTCATTGAACGTGCCAAAGTCAGATTTGCATATTATCATTTCCAATGACTAAAATACAAGGGAGATTCATTAGATCAATTAAGGAAAAGATCTGTAGAATCTTCAAGAATCTATATGGTGACTCATACAGTTGGGAAAAGTAATTCCACCAAGAAGCAGCATGAAGATATCGCGTGCGCGAAAGGACAAGTCAATAAAATCTTCAACGAGTATATTCAACTACGTACAAGTGGAAGAAATTATCCAAAATTAGAAGACTGCATTTATGAGGAGCAACGGCTAGAATATTCACAGACCGAGTATAAAAGGAGAAGACTCTATAACAGTCAAAGTACGCAACCACTTATACATTTGTCTCAACCTTCTCAAGTTCTTTGCTCTACTTTTCATAAGCATTGTAATCATGAGTGACTTACTATGTAAACAAAAGAGAGAGGAGAGACAGAGTATAGGTGGTGAGGCTTTGTATTGAGGGCAGGGGCGGAGCCACGTTAGCTCCAGGGGGTTCACCCTGGGCGAAAAATTACAGTGTATTTTCAAAGTTAAAATTATTTTATTATGTATATATAGTAGATGTTGAACCCCCTGACTTCTTCGTGTATTTACCTTTTAGAATTTTTGAACCCCCTAGATGAAAATTCTGTCTCCGCCACTGATTGAGGTGTTGTGTCATTGTTCGTTTCTTTGGTGAGCGAGTGAAAACCAAAGAATCGTTTTTGGTGAGTGAGTGAAAAACCAACTTTGTGTGTTGTTGGTGAGCGTGTCAAAACCAACCCTTGTTCGTTATTGGTGAGCGAGTGAAAACCAACCTTGTAAACGTTGGTGGTGAATGAAATAAACCACAAAGGCTGAACTCTACTCAAATTACAAAGAGCTTAAACAGATAACCTCCTTGCAACCTAAGGGGACTGGATTAGGATACCACATTGGTTCCGAACCAATATAAAAATTCCGGGTATCATTTATTTTATTGCACTCATATAATTATATTCTGTACCCTTACTATTTGTTGTGGTTTATACTTGTGCAAATCAAAGGACTAATAAGTTTGTGCAGGCTGTCTCGCTATCAGTCGACTGGCACCAGACAATAGTCGACTAGATTTTTTAACAGGCTTACAATTCACCCCCCTTCTTGTACTTTCAGCCTAGTCAAAACTTTGGACATTTATGACTTGATGCTTTTAACTGAGGTACATATGCCGCTTCTAGTTTTATTCTAAATTTAGTCGCATAAGTTTTAAAAAGAAATATGGCAAAACGTGATCATCAAAATTAAAATTCCGAGCATCACATTGATTCCTTCAGATACAAAGGCATATATTGCAAAAGGAAAGACGGCATTTGTGTCGAGCTGGAAAAGGCTTCAATATTACAAGAGTTTGATACATCAATCTTAAAAAATACGAAAGAGATATTAAAATAACTACATATAGTCCTATACAAAGATCGAGAGCCTAAGTCATGCAAATAATTGGAGACGAACAATTGTTGTTTACAGTGTTGAATGCCTCTTCCTAGGTAGATCTTCCTCTCTGGAACCCCTCCCAAGTAAAAAAAGAAAAGAAAATAAAGAAAAAGCTCCTGGAACATGCTACCCACAAGCTCCTGGAACACACTCTTCATACGTTTTGAAGAAAACCTCAACAAAATCCTCCAAAGTAGAAGTATCAATTATAGTGACTTCTCTAATTTCTTTAAGAATCAAATCAAAGTGATACTTTCCTCCAACTTCAATAGCCGTCCAAGGAATCTACAGAGAACTATGTGATCCACTCGCAAGGATTGGGACCGCCAAAGATAATCTCACTCCATGAGCCATCAAGCTTGCAACTTTAAAGATTCTAGACGAACATAGTTAACTTTCTTGTGTGGAAGGACAAATTTGTAGAGACAATATGAAAGGAAAGCCGCCAAAGAAGTTTCGTCTCAGAGTAACTCTTCCACACTTAGCTCAACAAAGGGGGAGTTCTTCTCTTCGGTTTGTTGTAGGAAGCTCATGTTGATATTTCCAGAAGGATTGTGACTCAGCCTTGTCTTTGTAGTTCGATTCTTTGACGCCTTTTGCAAAGACTCAGCATACCTACTCGGTCCCCTAAATAAAAACTTCACCAAATCATGGATGGACAGCTCATGTTGTCACCTTTTTTAAGTCTGTAGAATGCCAAAACAAGTATAGGCAACTTTTGGGGAGGAATGACTCCTTGATTGTCCACTTGAATCAACTCGGCAAGGGAACGATTTTGTCATAAAATGATCCATGTACAAGAAAATTCCAATTGCTCGCAAATCCCACAATGAAATGGACAATTCTCTAATGAATGTGGAAAGTGTGTTGGTGGATGGCCACCAAAGCTCGCAAAAGTTCTGAAACATGTTCCCGTTGTGGTCATACGTGAACAGTAAAGTGTAGATCGCCCGTCACTAGGAAGAGAACATGTCAAGTTCTATGATGCTGCCATATACCCTCATTGTTCACGTCTGACCACAATGAGAATGTGCTTCAAGCCTTTCTGTGAGCTTTGGCGTCCAGCCACCGACACACTTTTTGCATTCATTGGAGAATTGCTAATCTCATTGTGGGATTTGCGAGCAATTTGAGGTCTTCCTATGCATAGATCCTTCTATGACGAAGTCTTCCCACAGAGAAGGAGTTTGACGCAAGTGGACAATCAAGGGAAAACATTCCTCCCCAAAAGTTGCCTATACTTGTTGTCGCTGTTCTACAGACTTGCAAAAGGTGTCCGGTATGGTCCATGATTGGAGAAGTTTTGGTTTCGAGGGCCGAGTAGGTATGCAGAGTCTCCGCAAAGGGCGCCAAAGAATCGGACTACAAAGCCAAGGTTGAGTCACAATCCCTCTGGAAACATCGACATGAGCTTCCTACCATGAGCCGAAGAGGAGAATGCCCCTTCGTTGAGCTAGGTATGAAAGAGTAACTCTGAGACGGAACTTCTTTGCCGGCTTTCCTTGCATATTGGCTCTGCAAATTTGTCCTTCCAAACAAGAAAGTTTACTGCGTTCGTGCTAGCGTCTTCGAAGTTGCAAGCTTGATGACTTGTTCAGTGAAATTATCTTTGGCAGTCCCAGTCCTTGCCAGCATATGTCGCGGCAATCTGATTATGGTTTTTTGTATGTTGTAGCTCGGGGAGTGTAGTTTCCAGTGCGTCGACCTTCTTGCGTTGAGATATAAATTTTCCATCACAAGGACGCCTAAACCAAAAGACAAAACAGAGCAGCAATTTGAGTCAGCAATATGGATCAGTCCCAAGAATTGTAATAAAACTTGATGTGAGCTAGCATACTCTTTATATAGAATAGGCGGTTAAGATGTTACCATTCCCACAAGAACTGGGTTAGGACTTAAGTTAGCAGTTCTTTTTCCCAACTAAAATACAATTTCCCAAGACCCAATTCCACGAGGAAACCTTTTTTTTAAAAAAAGATTGAAGCTTGTATCGACATATATGAGGCTGCAATGGGTGTCAATTGGAAAATACTTCCTTAGTTGTCAGGTTTTCCTTTTCCACGGCACGAAATCATAAATAACGATTTTTTTTACTAATTTAGGTTATCTCTCTTTCATAAAAAGGCACTTTATTTAACAATAAAGATAAGTTAATCATATTGATATTTTAATAATAATAATATCAACCAATAATCACTTGTTTGAACTTTTTAAATTTATAATTTTTATGTTGTGTAATCAGTGGCGGATCTAGAATTTTCTCTGAGGGGGTTCGAAAAATAAAAATGTAGTGCTCGAGGTTTGAACTTGAAATCTTAAGGTGAAATTTGAACCCCGTAAACCACTAAACCAACGCCTACTCTTGTGTTCATGGTGTTCAAAATCTATATATGTATATATAACATATAAAAATACCTTATATATATATACAGTGTAATTTTTTGCCGAGGGTGTCACTGGGCTGTAGATCCGCCCCTGTATTTAATCATTTTTGGTTACTTTCAAGAACAGTACTTAATACTAACGGCAAAATGGGACAAAATTAATTAATTCTATCTTGATTTTATAAAATGACAAGTACTCCCTCCGATACATTTTACTTGTCATGTTTTCCTTTTGCACGTCTTGAGAAAACATTAACTAAAAGGGTTATTTGACTAAATTATCTCTATTTATTCTTTGATCTCAATTTTAATTATACTCAATTATCCCTATTTATTTTTTTATCTCAATTTAATTCTACTCTATTTTTCACCACATTAATCTCTCTCCATATTTATTGAGTCAGCATAAAAATGAAAAAAAAAAACTTAATTATATCGTGATTTTCTAAAATGACAATTATTTTGGACTATCTATTTTTAGTAAGGACGACAAGTAAAATGGACCGAAGAGAATATTTTTGAGATAAAGTATTTTTAGTAATCTTGACAACAAGTATGGGAAGGAGGGCGTTCTTGAGAAGGAATTAACCTCCTTCGAACCCAATAAAAACTGGTTAGTTAATTACTATTCCCTCCATCCCAAAATTCTTTTATCTTTCTCTTTTCGAGAGTCAATTTGATTAATCTTCGGAACTAAATTAGATTAGATTAGCTCCGTAGTTTAAATAAAAATTTAGATATTTGAAAACTATACAAAAAATCTACAAGTCGCATATCTTATTATATTTGTACGGCGAAAAAATACATGTTAAATGTTGCTCAAAATTGATGTAGTTTGACTCTCGCAAGCAAAACATGACAAGTACCTTGTGACTTAAGGAATACTTAATTCTGGCAAATGGGGCCTACTAATTTGCAAAAAATAGCATGCATGCAATATTTTTTGGTTGAGCCGCATTTAAGTAAACCCGTCAACCGGTTCAAATCAACCGGATATGTAAAATTGGAACCGGAACCGATTAACCGGTTCCGGTTAACTGTATATTACTTACCGGTCCGATTTCGATTTTTTTGAAACCGGAACCGGTTAAACCGGTGAAATTAATTTTTTTTTTTTTTAATATAGCCGTTGGGCTGTCCGTTATTGGACCGTTGGGAACGGTCCATTTGCAAAAATGGTCGTTGCCAAACGGCCGTAAACCCATTTTTGCCCCCCCCCCCCCCCCCAACCCCCCAAACTTTTTTTTTTAACACTTTAACCCATCCCCCACCCCTATATAAACCCTTCTTCATTTTCATTTTAATCCACACCAATTCACTCTTCTCTTTCTCTCAATTATAGTAACTTTGCAACAATTAGCCACTTTAAATTTCACTCAAATAAATATTATAAAGTCTTATTATAGTTTCAATTATTAATTTTGCAATTATAATATTGTTGGTGGAGTTAGTGATTTTGCAATAATCCGAAGTAGCTTTGGTGGATTTGCAATTCTAGCCGCCTTCACTTTGTTGGAAATTAATCCGGTAATTTGGTACCTTCGTTCCAACTCTATCTTAATTTTTCACAATTTAATTCTAGCAATTTAATTTGTTGCAATTTATTTTCTTGTGATTTATTTGAGTGTGATTTAGATTAATTCTATTTAATAATGGCATAGAAATTTAGGCGTGGTGCCGGTAGTAGTGGTATTGTTAGGGGTGGGCTTAATGAGGAAACATTTGTGGAAGAAACACCTAATTTAGGTATTGATGTTGGTGGAAATAATCCACTTTTAGGTCATGAGGCAATGCAACAACATTATACCGACACTTTTAATGAAATTGATGATGATGAAACACAAGCCCCCGAAAATCCCATAGGAGATACATGTCCTGCACAATCACATACACAAGATAAACCGCCTAGAACTCGTAAGCCAACCGCTAAAATTTGAAAATTTATGACTAAGGATAGGGAAAGCCAAACGCAAATGTACCCTATGTGGGCAAGTATTTGCTTTTAGGCAAGGAACTAGTAAAGATGGTGGAACTGGTACACTAAATGGTCATATGAGAAAGAAACATATGGATGTTTGGGGAGAGCAAACGGGTTCAAATGTGGGGTATTCAAATGATGATAGACCCACGAACCGGTAAAATTTTTTAAGTATGACAAGAAAAAAGAGCGTGTAGAAATAGCTAAAATGGTAGCTTATGATTGTTTACCATTTTCCTTTCCTCGGGTTTGGGGTTTGTTACTTACATTCAACGTTGTTATAATCCGTTATTTGAGGGTATTCCTAGAAGTATTTGTAGAGCGGAGGTTATAGATTTGTATAAAAAATATAGATTTTATTTGCGACATGTATTTAATTCTTTAAATTGTAATGTTTCTCTTACCGCTGATTTGGGTCTTAGTCTTAACAAGTTAGATTTTTTTGCTATTACATGTCATTGGGTTGATGACAATTGGGTTATGCAAAAAAGAATTATAGCTTTTTTATATGATGAAGGAAAAGGTCGTCACGATGAAAAAATTTTAGCGGATTCAATGTCTACTATTATGAGATTTTTTAATATTTATAGAAAAACACTTTGTATTGCTTTAGATAATGCTTCTAATAATACAAAGGCGATTGGTCTTTTAAAAGAGAATTAAACCCTCCGCTAAAAAATATTTTTCATGTGAGATGTAGTTGTCACAATTTAAATTTAATTGTTAAAGATGGTCTTGTGTGTTTTGACGATTCTATTCAAAAAATTAGAGATGCGGTTGGGTTTCTTTTTTGTAATGCTAATAGGGGAAGACTTAGAGATTTTAAGAATGCTTGTGTGGAAAATAACCTTAGACCTAGGAAAATTCAAGTAGAAATTGAGACTAGGTGGAACTACACTTACATTATGCTACAACAAGCATATGAGTATAGGATTCCCATACAACAAGTTCACAACAAATATAATACTAATAGTGATGATTGGTTAAATTTTACGCATTGGGAAGATATTAAAGAATGCGTTGAACTCTTAGAAATTTTTTATAATGCAACTCTTGCTTTTTCTAAACAATTCTATCCCACGATAACCGAAATTTTAGCCTACTTAGCGGAAATAGCTAGAGTTTTACAAGAGTATAAATATAAACCCGGTTATCAAGCGGCTATTTTTGATATGATAATCAAATTTAAGAAGTACTTTTTTCCCATCCCAACTTTATTTATATTGGGTTCTCTTTTAAATCCTTGTTTAAAAGTGTCTTATACTAAAGCATTGGTTGGTCAAATTTATACATTTTTAGAAATTGAAGAGGGAGTTCAACTATCTTTAGCTGAAGCCGAACTTGCTATTGATGACGAGTTTAGAAAAGTTTTACTCATTATTCTAATTTGGAAGAACGTGCTACACCCGTTGCTCCACGCCCTACTACTTCTCAAAGTAGCAAAAAGGGCTTGTCGCATTTAAAAGTTTTACATTCACAGCCAACTCCTTTTTGTAGTGCAAACTTTGATGAATATAACTTTTATTTGATGCAGCCAAATATGGATATCAAGGAACTAGATGAATTGGACGTCTTAGCATGGTGGAAGAAGTATAAGGCAAGTCATCCGATACTCTCAAGAATGGCTCGAGATATCCTTACGGTTCAAGTATCAACCGTGGCTTCGGAGAGCGCATTTAGCCAAGGAAGACAACAAATTGGAGATCATAGACACTCATTATCCGGCTTTAGCTTGCAAGTACTAGTGTGCATTCGCGATTGGATTAGATCGGAGTGACGCAACCAAAACTTAGAAGCGGAGGAAGGCGAAGAGGAAGAAATTGAAGATTTGATAGCAAGTGGACCGGATCAAATGGAAGACTTTGAAGATATCTCCATGGCCGAATATGATATGGGGGAAATTAACCAAATGATTGGAATTGGTGATTTTATTATTCTACTATTTCTTTGCAACTCATGCATTATTTTCAAGTTAAAAAAAACTACAACTTGCAAATAAATGTTATCCAAGAATGAATAAAATATATGGCTCATTGTGCTTTCTTCTATTTACTTGTGTTCATATTTTTACTTATATTAAGTTAGGAATATACCTAAAATATACTAAGAATATACTTATAATATACATCTACTTAAATTAAAAACTAGAAAGTTATATACTTGAAAAATAACTAAAATATAATAAGAATATACTTATAATATATAGTATACATATAACTTATATATATATATATATATATAACCTAAGTATATTGATATATATATAAGTATATTCTTACTATATTTTAGGTATATGTAGTATAACTTAAGCATATATGTTTAATATATATATACTATATATACTTATAACTTACATATATATATAACCTATATACTACATATACCTAAAATATAGTAAGAATATACTTATATATATCAATATACTTAGGTTATATATATATATACTACATATACCTAAAATATAGTAAGAATATACTTATATATATCTAAAATATACCTAAAATATACTAAGAATATACTTATAATATACATCTGCTTATATGTTATATACTTGAAAAATAACTAAAATATACTTATAATATATAGTATACATATAACTTATATAT
This sequence comes from Lycium ferocissimum, assembly GCF_029784015.1. Taxonomy (NCBI): domain Eukaryota; kingdom Viridiplantae; phylum Streptophyta; class Magnoliopsida; order Solanales; family Solanaceae; genus Lycium; species Lycium ferocissimum. Next base: position 15,326,128 of record NC_081342.1, on the reverse strand, counting down.
ATATATATATATATATATATACCTAAGTATATTGATATATAAGTATATTCTTACTATATTTATATATATATATATATATATATATATATATATATATATATATATATATATATATATATATATATATATATATATATATATATATATACGTATATACGAATATAAACTATATATATATATATATATATAGTATATATATATATATATATATATATATATATATATATATATATATATATATATATATATATATATATATATATATATATATATATAAGTTAACATATATATATATATATATATACAAACTATATAAGTTATATATATATATATATATATACATATATATAACATATATATAAGTTAACTTATATATATATATACTATATAAGTTAACATATATATATAAGTTATAAGTATATATAGTATACATATAACTTAAACATATATGCTTAAGTTATACTACATATACCTAAAATATATAAGAATATACTTATATATATCAATATACTTAGGTATATATATATATATATATATATATGTATATATATATACTTATAACTTATATATATATATATATATATATATATATACTATATATTCTTATAACTTATATATTATAACTTAAGTTATTTATAGCTTAATTTTTTTTCTAAGTTTATAAATTCGTATATACGTATATGTGTGTATATATATATATATATATATATATATAAAGTTAGGTTAAATAACTTATATATACACGTATATACGATCATTGCTTTCGTTAGTTAGTAATATATAAACTTTACTTATAAACTTATATAACATATGTGAATATATACCTACAATATACTAATAAATACTATAATATATATACTATAAAAAAAAAAAAGGGGTTTTGGACTGTTTGAACCGGACCGGTTCCGGTTTCGGATTTTTAACCGGTAAACCGGAACCGGTGGCCGGTTCCGATTTTTTAACCGGAAACCGGCCGGTTCCGTAACCGGTTACCGGTCCGGTCCGGTTGACGGGTTTACGTTTAAGTCCAATTTGAAAGTACGGAAATCTAACCATTTGGTAACCCAACTTCAAGAGGTACAACTAGCTGATATCAACAATTTTTTTTGGGTGCACGGAGAAACCAAGGAACTAGGAATTCTTGAACAGTACATGAAATTTTCTGGTGAGGTGGAGTTCATCAAATTTAACCTCACGTAAAGATTGTTTTTGTTGTGAGTATTTCAAGTCTCACCTTCCAAATTCGTCTTTTTCTAACTCCGATTACTGGACCGCTCGGGTAGTCACCTGAGTGACCTTTTTATTAATAATAAAAGAACCTCAAAAAAGAATAAGTACAAGTAAGGGAGATTTACAAATCTTAATGAGGTCAAGTACTTTTACTATTACTAGCAAACATGTAAGAAATAAAAACTTGAAAGGACTTGATACTCTATGATTACTACAGTGTTTGTAATACATTCTTTGATGATATTACAAATGAGGATACTAATAAAATGATAAAATAAAACAAGAAAGAGAGTAGAGTAGAGCCCATTATTCTTTGTACCTGTGACAAATCCTAAAATCTGTAGCCTTGTATCAATTTGGTTCTTCTCCTTGTCTCCTTCCCCCAACTAGCTATTCAAGAGTCCTTGAAAATACATAATTCTTCTTAGATCTGTTGAACCTTGTTGATGTAGTTGAACTTTGTCACCTTCTGCTTTGCCACTTATTGGTAGTTGCCTTGGGAGAAACTTCTCAGACACTTTATCATCCCAACAATATATGTCTACCATGAGTTTTATTTTTATTTTCGTGTTTTCACTTTTTTGTTGCCTATGAGAGATGTCGGCGTCGCTAGCGGCACTTGCAAAGCATCTATCTAGAATTTCATCCTCTTCGCTTTCGTAAAAAAAAAAAAAAAAAAAAAATCTGCATCTTGTAGAATATGTGGAGAAAAAGAACTACTTCCAACAACTTGTAATTGCTTGCTATTGTTAATAGGAGTAAGGGAGTTCAAATTTCCAACTTTATTACTTACAAGTTCATTAAGAAGATCTCCACCTTCCAAATTTGATAAGACTTAAAAGTAGGGGAATTTTAGGCATTTAAATTTATTGGACTAAAATCGATAAATTAATTTGTATATTTTAAATTCAAGATTTATTTAATCCAAACATATATTATGGGCTAATATAACTAAATATATTGATTAAATTTAATATGTGGATTTAACTATTAAATAAAAAATAATAATCTTATTTACATCTAAATATTAAAAGTCTTTCTTCAATTTCAAAAAGATAATATCTTATAGATTTTTGTAAAAAGTAAAATTTATAAGCCGGGCTAGCTCGCTACCCGTGTAAGACTAGGTTAGACTAGCATTTTGAAGGTTCTTTCAAATGAAGGATTAGGTTGGGCTAGGTTGTTTGGGCCAACCTGTTTTGATTCTTTTTTTAGCGCCCATTGGTTAGGGGTGGTCTTTACTTTTTGCCCTTCAAATTGGTGGTCTTTAAGTTTTGCCCTTCGCCTAATAATCTGAAGTTGTGGGTTCAAACCCCAGTTCAATAAAAAAAAATAAAAAAAATAGCAAGGCAGAATTCTGCCCATGCAAATTCTGCCTGCATGGACATAATTTGCAAAACTGTCCATGCTAAGGCAGAATTTGGGTCTTAAGGACAAAAGTTAAAGACCACCAATTTGAGGGGCAAAAATTAAAGACCACCCCCAGCGAAGAGCAATCCTGCAATTTGCCCGTTTTGATATAGGTCGAATGAAAGATGATGATGATGAGTTAAAGACTATATTTTGAGAAAATTTAAAATAAAGAAATTTATGGATTAATGCATTTCTTCAGCCTAATGGAATGCAAAGTATTAGTACGTACTAATGGAAGGACTAACGATTTCGTATAAATTGAACAACACATGTAAGATTTACTAATCCGTCAAAATAAAAAGATACATAGAATAAAGATAGCATTGACTCTTGTCAATTCGGCAATATTTGTGAATAATTGAACAACACATGATGATTTGGTATATTCAACAACACCTGTGAACGAATTAACAAGATAGACAAAATAAAGATAGTATCAATCTTGCCAATCCAACAAACTTGTGAACAACTTAATAAAATAAGTAAAATGAAGATTGTACTAGAGTTATGATTCATCCGACATAATTTGTGAAAAATGAAAGATTACCGATCCTATAAAACTAGTGAACAATTTAATAAGGTAAGTAGAGTGGAGTTTGTACCAAAGATTACCTGTGAAAACATAATTTTTCATTCTCCGAACATGGAGAGGCAAAACTAGTTTTGTTTAAATTCCTTAAATAGGATAAAATTTAAATAGCAACCGGAATTAGCCTATTTGTGCAAATCACCTCATCTTTTACATTGCAACTCACTTCTATCAATTGGACCATTATACCAAAGTCTATCTTTGAGATGGAGGGCAGCCCACACCACCAGTGTTGAATAATTTATTTTTGGGCCAGATAATTTTCTCTCAATGGCCATTTCGTTTGCAAAACCGCTTCTGGTTTTGAAAAATAAATGCAACAATAATAATAGATTAACTTTATGCTAGTTGTTAATTTAAGATTGTCCTTTCTTTTTATCCGGAATATAATGGAACACGAAACGCGTGTTAATACAGGAAGCTAATTGCATACGAGTGGAGTTTGTTTGAAAAATGATTAAGAAAGAATCTTTCTAGCTAAATGACCCTTAGATTGAAAATCTTTGTTTGATAAGGTAATTTATAGAGTCTAATAATTACAGATATTGCTACTATTACCTAGAGGCTAGATATATAATTTATAGAGTCTAATAATTACAGATATTGCTAGTATTACCTAGAGGCTAGATATACTTATGAATTGTCTCCTTTTCCTTTCTTTGCACTTGTGTAGTTCTTGTTTGTCGTGATTTATCTGCATGGCTCCACCAAAATGTCTCCGTCCGCGTGCAACAGTTTTACATTTTAAATTTAAGGAAAGAATCGTAGAGTAGATCGACGTCCACGAATTCAGGATCTACAATTTGAAATTTATAGATTTCTATAACGATTTAAGTCAATATACAATTATAAGTGAGTTTATAATAATTTTTTTTAATATATACTCCCACCGTTTCAATTTATGTAAATTTATTTTTCTTTTTAGTTCGTGCCAAAAAGAATGACTTCTTTCCATATTTGAAAACAATTTACCTTTATCGATGATTTATAATACGCGAAATATATATGCTATTTTATCTGAAGTTCAAAGTCTTATCTTTTTTTTTTAAACTTAATTCGTGTCCAGTCAAATAAGTTCACATAAATTGAAACAGAGGGAGTATATAAGATCTGAATGAAAATTAGTGAATTTTTATGACCGCCTAAAAGTACATTCCAAATCTACGCTAGTGGATCGACTCGATCTGGACAAAGACATAATACGCTTGGATCCACCAGATAGAAAGTCAAATGAAAAGAATATAAACAAAAATCATCTTTCAATCATTTCTTTTGCCCAAATCATGACGCGTGACATTGTGTTCGACCACCTAAAGAAAAATAAGAAACAAGAGAGGTGAAAAGTGAAAACTCACGAAAAGATTCTCCATGCACATAGGATACCTCAATTCCTCCAATGCCTACTGATTTAGAAAGGATACCTTTGTCTTTTTATTTATTTATTTGATGAGAACAATGAAAAAAGAAGAAAGTGAAAATAATTGCTTCTCATGAATAGTTAAAGCAATAATATCTTCAATGAATGTAAAGAGCTCTCACTATTTGAAACTCGAAAGATCACATGTATTTTGTAAAAGACTAGTCAAAGTAGCAATAGCATTATTATAGCTTGAAATTATGCCTGTGAAATCAATTGGAACCTATATATTTCCTATGCCACAGGAAAATCTCCAATCCTACTCAAAATCAATCAAATCTAATACTAGGAACCATGCATTCTTCTAGGGCATGATCGGGACTCTGTCGTGTCTGATATCGGATCAGATCTACTAGCTAGCAGTGGGTTTACCGAACAAGAATTAGAGTTGTTTGACCATGAATAAGATGTAGAATATTTAAAATAATATTTAATAATTATTTCGAATAAGTTTTTATTTATCAAATTATTATAGCTTTAAATTTGAAATATAGAATTTGAAGCTTCAAAAATAGGTCTTAGAAGTTTTTTTCAAAAAAAATAAATAAATAAAAAATCAAGTTTTCACTCACAGAATTTCAACTTTATTTTCACGTTCAAATGTACCATTTTTCGACTTGAAGTTTAAATGCTATTTTTTTCACTCAACTAAATCACCAGGCGAAAGTCAATCCTATGTTCAGTCAAATAATTGGAAAGATTTCTTTTTGTCTTTCCTTTTCCTCTTTTCTCTTAGCAAAGGCATAGCCATAATACGGATAATTTATTTTTTGGGCAGAATACTAAAAAAGCTCATTAGTAGCCATTCCCTCCCCCCCCTCCCGCTCCCCCTCGCCCCGCCCCCCTCCTTCTGTGTTAATCATAGAGATGGAATATTGTTGAAGGACCCTCATCAGCCTGGGTCCAATTACAGTTATACAATTGCTCCAACAAAATCCACGAGTCATGACTAGTCTTCCATTGTTTAATTTCCCATTTATTGTATATAACTATTTTCTATTTCCCAGTACTTCATTTACTATAGTCCTTCCCCACTTGCCAGATACTCAAGATAAGACAAGATTTGAAGTATTATTCCTTCATTCATAATTGGACTCAACTCTCAATGCCCCATGAGAAATAGGACTGGTTATTGATTATGAAGGAACGAAAACATTGAGTTCGTAGCTGAATAACCCAGTAGTTAGACCAATGTACTAATAGGAACACAATAGTCAAAGTGATGAAGACCATAAGAAATATCAAGTACTTTGAAAAGGTCTTAATACCTAAATAGAGAATTCCACTTATTACAAGTTTTGACTCCCCAATTTCACAGAGTTTTCAAATAAATATCTTAACTTGTAATACAAAATAATTAATTCTAACGTGACAAGTATTTTGGACCAATTATGTTTAATAACCACAATAAGTACTAAAATGAACAGGAGGGAATAGCATAAGTTGAAGCTGCGACTTCTTTATCTTAATACTTCAACCAAACTAATTAAACTCGATATCATTAGCCTAAACATAACAACTCAAAAGACATGATAAATTGACACATTTTGTACAGATTAAGGAGATGTATGGCCGACGTTTGATGTCTTTGAAGTTTGAGCTGTCTTAGTACAACATAATGTGATACATTATGGCCAAATAATTGGTATAATATAGCCAAAAAGGAAGAAAAGAAAAACCATTGGCTTGAAATCGTCTTTTACATGCAATTGGGATAATCGTATTGCTAGCTGCCCTACCTGGTTAGATTTATCGAACATAGTTAGATGTGAGATGTCTGGAAGACTGAAACCTCGTCCCGTGTCATAAACGTTGGAACTAAACTTCTATTACACGCTTGGAGTTGAACTTAATTAGCAAATTGTTCCTAGGTAATTAAGGACTAAATTGAGCATGGGATAAGAAATTTTATATGCTTAAAACATACTTGGGAAATTCTTCTTACATGTTTTTTTTTTCCTTAGCGGACATCCTTTCACACCTTAATTTATAGGATTCGTGTCACAACACGAAAAATCTCATCTGGTCATTCTCTCCAAATGTTGATTTACCTTTAGGCGCATCATGCAATTGAAATTTAATTTGGTAAGCCAAGCGACGTCACTGAATCAATAAGATGCTGAGTATCGCTCAAAATAGGCAACTCGTCCGTTGGCAACTTATTAGGAAAAAAAAAAAAAACTCAATTTTCTTCTTCTTGTAATATATGGATAACCACCCGCAACGGTTGATTAAGTTGGTTGGGTGAGTGGTTTTAAAATTCGTGAGTTGCGATTGATTCGCTTCACCACAAGAAATGGCTACCAGTCGGTTTTGTCTACTATCTAATGCGGTTTCACATCCTAACGTGTGATTTGCAGATATTACGCGATGGCTTGATTCTGGCAGAAGGGTAATGGCGTGATTTCACTGGGGGGTTCAAAAAAAAAAAAATTATCTGGATAACCCTCGGAATTTTAGAAATCTAGTCTTCAGTCACTAGTAGCTAAAATCATAAAATCTGCCTCTTTCATACAGAAATCAGATTCAGGAGTTGTCAAAAAATTCTATCCATTTACTTTGGAGTATTTTCATTACGTCAGTATATCGCAAAGCAACATGAGGAGAAATTAAGTTCACTCATATAGCTAACTCTGACTGGATAGTGCCGATTAAGATCCTTAAATGCATGTAGAAACAAGTTTAGTGGCCATTTTTTGCCTTATCTTTAAAGAATAACTGCCTTGACGTTTTAAATTCGACAAGTCAAATTCCATGACATATCATCTGTGAAATTTGAAATTTTAAGACAGTGCCTAGCTACTTTCAATTACAGAAACTAAAACACCGCGCTTGCTGATCATTCATCTTTTGATGAAATAAAGGACACTGTAGCAAGTATTTATACGTAATTAGCCACCAAATTAGTCTAAACACCTAATCTATGGCTTTTGTCATAGACAAAACTCTTACCTGAATAAAAAATCAAGGTCACTTGTTTCGAGCGGAAGTTATGATATGGATAAAAGGAAGTTAAAGAATTATTTTCAAAAATTGGGGCCGGCGGGCGGGGGGGGGGGGGGGGGGGGGTTGGGGGTTAGAACAAAGAAAAACGCAAATGATATAAAATTATATTTTTGAATAACCAGTAGCAATAGTCGATAATGATAGAGAAAATATTTTAGTGACTATTTACAGGCAAGACGCCTAATTTATGCTAAACCTCAATCTAAGAAAGACATCTAATCTAATATAAATAAAACTCCTTGTTTTGGGAAGACTCTACTCGGATCAAAATTTAAGGTGACTTGTCCTATATCATGTCAAATCGAATTATCCCAAGTAGAATCCATAAGATGATGGAAATACAAATTTAATTAGTTGCCATTAAAGCTTGAAAATATTGTTCTCTCTCATATATATTATCTTATCTTAGTAATGAGCCACACGAATCTTAGGAAATCAAATTTCAGCCATATTAGTCCAACAAGACTAAATGCACATAATCAGTCACCAGTCAATTATCAAGGAGTAAACAAATGGTTAAGGGTCAAATCATATACAGTTCGATATAGCCACAAAAAATCTAATCTTGTTTTTCTAGTTTTAAAATATAAGGAGCTTTGCTAGTCACATATTTCTTGTAAGGGATTAATTATATTTGTCATTTTCCGCCCAAAAGAAAGAAAGAAATAAGAGCTTCAATATTAATATTCTAACCATTCCTTATTTATTTTTTGTCAAGAAATTGAAGAAGGGTGGGTTACTGATCAAACATGTCAAATTGTATCCGTGGAGTGTGTTGTTTGGGTCCTACAGCGCATGCTTATGTCCATGAAGTTTGATTGTATTCAAGTGACTAGGAACATGATGGACTTTGACTTGATTATTTATAAATATAAACCAAGTGCTTTAATTTTTGTCCTTTAATTGGGAAAAGCCAAACAGTAGAGGTGGTGGAACTTGTCATATCATAAGCATTTAAGTATTTTATTTGAATTTAATTTTTGTATACGTTTAAACGTTACTTATAAATTTCTTACATCATCAAATCATGTTAAATGTTAGTTGTCAATCTAACTTGTTAAGTTAGAGAGTCAAGCAAGTAACTTATTCAATCCAATTAAAATATTAATAATATAAATGTTTTTTACACTTTACGTGTATATAATTTAAATCTTTTATGTGTATATAATTTAAATCTTTTCTTAAAAGAGTTTCTAGAAGTTGATAACATTAGGAGGGGATGGGAACACATGGGGCCCCTCTTCAAAGTAAAGAATGAATTCCCAAAAGTTAATGGTGGAAGCTGGTGGATAATCATCATATAAAATTATCAAAAGTGGCCACCGTCACTCTTTTTGGGTTTATCTCTCTCGTAGTGTTCCCTTCCTTTTCAAAACTTTTCTGCTGATTGGAATCAAAAGCCAAATTTTGCGTTTTTTGATCTATTTTTACATATATTTATAATCTTTGCAGCAACTATTTTGACTTGAATATGCATGGACCGAATTAAATTGTAATGATTGGAATTTTTGCTATTTGGCGCATTCATGACAAGTTCATATTAATTCTATTTATGCATTCTCTAGTTACCTCGCTGAAATGCTATTTTTGTTTTATATTTGGTTATAAATAGAGCAAATTTTAATAATGTACAATTTAGCATATAAAATTACATTTGCATAGCCATATTTTTAAATTACATCCCGCATAGTCACTTTTTCACGATATACAATATTATACAACAATATACAACTTTATACACCTGGAGTAGACAATGTATCAACCTTGAATAAAAGTGTATAATAATGTATAAGAGGTGTTTATACACAGTTTTACACTGGTATACAAGATTATATAAATTTATACAAGAGGTGCAAAACACTTTTACACTAGTATACAAACTTATACAAGAGGTGTTTATACATAGAGGAGTTTATACTTAATGTATAGAGGTGTCTACAGTTGTGAAACAAAATTTAAATACTTAAAAAAAAAAAGAATAAAAAATTGCATAAGGAAGAATAAACCATCGGCGATTCTTTATTCTTTCTTCACTACTAGCTGATTGTGTTCTTTGAAAAGCGGCTAACTCGGGTAGTTTTTGAAACATGGGCTAAATCGGGTAATTAACTTTCCTAAATCTACATAGAGTGTAAAAATCCCTTACAAATATCTACATTTTGCTAGTGATCCCTTTGCATTTTAGTACATTTTAGAAGTGTTTTACATTTGGTTATAAATATCTATATTTTGATAGTGATCACTTTGCATTTTACTACAGTTTGGGTGAATTAAGTTTGCGTTTTAATGCATCATGCTTAACAAAAGTGTTTAAATATGTAGGAACTGAGTTGAATAGAATGAAAATGAATCTAACGAAAATAAAGTTGGAGAAAAAATGTATTGATTCTACAGGGAGTGTGGTCGCACAAAGTATCACATTGGTAGCTGAAAAGAAAAAGGAGTTACTTATAAGGTGTTGGATACTCTTAATGATGTGAGGTCTTTTAGAGAATACTGTGCGGGCTTGTCTCAAAGCGGACAACATCACATCATGTTAAGAGTATCTTTGGACCGTATAACCAACAACTGGTATCAGAGCCAATGGTTTGACGAGAAGAGTATGAAGATGGCGGAGTGTGGCGTGAGGCCCGACTTAGTGCCTTTGCTCGTCTATGAGCCGGTTTATGACCTTTACCCGTAGCTTTGAAGACGCATACACAACCTTTGGGCTTCGGTGACCGTAAATACTCTGATGATGTGGGTGGCACACTGATATGTTGAATCTCTGACCCGTGAATTATAGTAATAAGCCATGTGGAACTTAGTTCGAGGGGGAGACTGTTGGGTGTGCGAACAAAGTACCACATTGGTACCTGAAAAGAAAAAGGAGTTACTTATAAGTTGTTGGATACTCTTAATAATGTGAGGCCTTTTGGAGAAAACCGGGGTGGCTTGGCCCAAAGTGGACAATATTACATCATGTTAAGAGTATCTTTGGACTGTTTAGCCAACAAAATTGGGTGTGTTGCTCCCTTGAACGCTTTTCGAGTATTTTCTAAAATTCCAATAGGTACTTTGAGTTGCACCTCTCGTTGGCCAAGGCACCTAGATCAGGTTTTTGAACCTTTGACAGGCTTACCACGACTCTCGGCACGTCGGATTACCCAAGGCACCCAAGGAATGCCACTGCTTTATTGGCCGCGTTGCGCCTATTATGGCGCCCAGTTTCGTAAATCCAACAGAAACAAGATATATTTAAAAGTTGTTTTTACAGAGTATTAAATCATTGTAACCTGATTTTTGGAGAGACGTTCGACTTTTGAAGGTAGAAACGCACGATTAAAGCACCTTCATTGTAATTTATGATTTTTGGTACTTGTGAGGCTGCCACCATGACAATATGTAGCTAATCTATTTTTTAAAAGTTTATGAGATTTTATTTGCTAAATGAATGGGCTTCTCTCTATAGGAATGACGATTCCTCTCAACATTAGCTAAAATGGTAAGGAAGATGAAGACTGGAAGGAGGGGGTGTCGACGAACATGGCCATGACAAGGAAGGCAATCCCACAATCGGGGGATGCACGCAAAACCAGGAACGTGAATGCCTTACAAGGGATTGTACCATTCAATTTGTCTAGGAAAGTGACACCAGCTTCAACTTCGGTAGGATTAAGTACGAGCAAAGCTATACCTATACCGCCAAGTTCAAGTAAAGCATCATGGGAAAACCAAGTATAGGATGGAGCAACAGCTCAACCAGGTACTGAAATATAGGGTTCTGCCCTCAGTTGAACCTTATTTCTATTAATTCACCTAATTAGTATAGTAAAGTAGCAAGTTCAGCCCCAATTGCTTGCTGATGGATTTTATTTAGATAACACTGTAGAAACAAGCCCTAATGTCAAAATTACAATGGATGATGTTAAGGATCAAATTGAATTTTGGAGTACTGCTATTATATGCTATATATTGGGGTCAAACCCATCTCCAAACAATCACGAGGGCTATTTCCATCGAATATGGAAGGGGATGACCACTGACAAGGTAGCTTAAGTCAATAGAGGGGTGTTTCCGGTGAGATTTCAGGAAGTGGAAGGAGGTGTTCAGATGTTTGATAGAAATCCAATTGTTGTGAAACCACAGAGGCCAGATATTGATGTCACAAAGGAGATAACGGATAAAGTCCCAGTATGGATTCGGATGTCTGGATTGGATATCAAATATTGGGGGAAGATTGCATTGACAAAGATTGCAGGGATGGTTGGGACTCCCCTGTAAGCTAATAAAGCCACTATATACAAAAAGAGGTTGACCTTTTCTAGAGTGTTGGTGGAAATGCCATTGAATCATGCTTATCCAATAGAGGTAACGTTTGAAAATGAACTTGGGAGGATAATTGAGCAATCTGTAGAGTCTGAATGGAAGCATGTTATATGCAGTAGATGCAAAAACTTCGGGCGTGAAGTAACTAAATATTTAAGACAACAACAAGATGAGGTCTCGTTAGAAAGGCTAAGAAGGGAACAACAACTGAAATGGCTCAAAATGAGAGGCAAGAGCAAACAAGTACATCAAAGGGACAACAGAATCGGCAGCAGACAAAAACAAAACCCGTTGAGACTACAGAAAAAGAGATTGCTCAGAATAAAAAATCACCATGAGCATAAGAGAACATCCTTATTACAATAAATGCTTTTGAAGTACTGTGACAAAATGAAGGGCATAAGAAGTAGAATGAAGTTGTCAATGTAACTAGTTCTTTTATAGTATATAAGCAGATTAGTACAGGCCCTAGGAATGCTAGAGGTGTGGGATAACCCCCTAACGGATAACATAGGGCTTTGAAATGCAGTGGACTGAATAAGGTAGATAAACAAAGAGAAATACAGTTGTTTCTGCATAACTCTAAGTTGGGGGTTGTTTAGTTTTCCGGAGATTAAGAGATGTAACGCCCATAGGGCAACTCTTAATCTTTGTAATAGTTGGTCATCTATCACCAATCTTGCAGCACATCCTGGGGCAGGATTTGGTTGGTATGGAAACCACATATTTATACTGTTAGTATTTTTATGGTGACTGCTCAATATATCTCGCGCCATATGTTTCCATAAAAGAAAAAGACAGAGAAATTAAAGATTCATAAAATGTCTTTCTCTGTCTCTCTCTCCACCGAAATTAGCTATTCTTAGACACAACAAACAACAATAATCTACCTGCTACGTATCACTCAGTGTAAATAAACAGTTCAAAAGCCTTCATTTTTCAATTCCTAAAGGGATTTGAATTTGATTCTTTATCCTCACTTATCCCTATCCAATCACCATATATAATCTGTAATTTGATTTCAATCTTCTCAGACACTAATTTCCCTTTTCTACTCTTAACCTAGTTATATGTAAGGTGAACCCGTGTTGTGCACGGACCCAACATAGTGCATGTAAGCTTTCTAGTGGTACTTAAAAGCCTTTGATTTATTTGAAGTTCAACTTCAAATTATTTTGATTTAATTTTTTTTACTCTGGTTTGATTTCTAAAATTTTCTTGAGCACACCTAATTGTACACTCCTTTGTCAACTTTCCTCTGATAGAAATAAATTCCCGTTAAGAAAGCTTAAATGTTTTTTCCTTATTTTCATCAAGTGATCATTTTGATTTTTCTATATGTAATTTTAGACGAATGAAAGATTGCACCAAAAATAATCTAATTGTCAAATTACTACTATTTCTAATCCGTTTTCTTAAATTTATTATATGTAATTTGATTATACAGTATGCACACATACAAGTAGTGGCGGACCCATGATATTAAAGTCGTGAGTGCTTGCCTTTAACGACAAATGACGGTCGTCCAAAAAGGCAAATTGACCATAAAATTTTTATTGTGTTCAAGTTAAGGAGAGGCTAAGGTTTGAGCTTCGAACACAGATGCAAGTGATAATTTTTTTTTCTCCTGATGAAGTTTACGGAGTAATTAGAAAGGAAAAAAGTATAACTAAAAAAGTAAAGTAAGTAGCGGAAAAAACAAAAAAGAGAAGTCATCAGCTGATAAAAATGAAAAAGAAAATGTGCATCAAAAAAATCAAGAAAGAAAGCAAGGGTACAGAGATATAAGGACCGGTAGTGTTACACCCCGTAGCTTTGTATGTTGAGATTCGAGCTACCTTTTGAGGAGGTATATGAGATTATCTTATGATTGTGAGGGTTTAAGTTCATATAATAAGCCATGGAAGGATTGGAGGACAAGTGAATCAAGGAAATTAAAATTTCTTGGAACTTTGAAGAAAATATGAGGGGCAATTTTGGCCCAACTTGGAGAAAAAATATCCTTTAGTATATGAGGAGTTTTGAAGCAAATCAAAAGCCTAAATTGAAGTTCATAAAGTCTAGTTTTTAGAGCAATAAACCGCTTGTCGATAGGACATCGGAGTAGAGAGTTATGGATGTTACAAGTTAGGCCGCCAGAGCAGAAAATTTCCCTATACGAACGCGACCAAAAGGCCGCGAACATGAAGAGGAACAGGGATTTACCCCCGCGGGCGACCCCGAGACGCAGCGAAGGGTAAATTTTTGAGTCGGTGGCAACACTCTAGAACACTTATAAAGGGGTTCCCCCATTTTCATCCAAACACCCTCCATAAACATCCCCAAGCCTCTGGAATGTTCTCCCAACTTCCGCCCATAAAATCTTATCCCAAATCAAGTGAAACCTCGGGATTTAGGTTCAGATAGCATATAGTTGTGGTTATAATATTGTATTGCGGTAAATCTTGGCTTGGATTCAAGATGAATATTGAAGATATCATTTTTCTAGTGAGGATAAGGTATGAATCTTCCCTTATTAATATTGATTTAGGTTTATTTACGGAGATAAAGTTATTAAATAGTCATATTACAAGTTGGTTAGTTGAGAAATTTGAAAAACATTGTGTGGGATATTTTATGAAATATATTGGTATGGATAATGATGTTGTTGATGTTAGTATTGGTATTGTTGTTGTTTGTTGTTGGTATTGTGATTTCGGGCTAGGCATATAAGCACGGGGAATCTTTGCCCGAATTTGCAGATTCTAAATAGGTTTAAATTGAAGGCTTAAGAAGAGCGTATGAGGATGAGCCTAACAATAGTGTGAATTATTTTATATGTAGATTATGAGACTATGAACGATCTTAAGTAATTTGCAAGACATGACGTAAGTTGGAAAGTCGAGAAGTGAGTTTCCATGTATGTTAAGGCTAAATGCCATTCTTTCTTAAGGCATGATCCCTTTGTTGTGAACCTATATATGATATCCTCAATAACCCTATTTCTAAAATACCAAAGCTTGCAGTTCCCGATGTTCTTGTGATATCATTGAACTTGTTTCATGGCTATTGATGTTATTCATTGATGTTGATCTCACCTTATGATTTTGTTCCTTGAGTGAGATGTGTTCATGATGATGGTTCCATAATAATGACCCGTAGAGTTTGGAACAGGTTCTTAAGGAATGTTTTATAGGTCATGAATAGAGTTCTAGTAGAAGATCCCTAATGAGGTATTTTATGTTCGAAGAGAGGTTTACGTTGTATCATAGGATTTGGCTATTGTCTAATCAAGCGGGAAGAAGTACTAATGGCCTGAGCTGTGCTTATAAGTCTTAGGTGATTATGTAGACCCTACGGGTTAAGTGATGACTATGAGAAATGCATAGAGATTACTTGTAAAAGTTTAGTTAAGATGTCGATTATAATTACCCCTGGTTTACGACCAGTCGGGCAGATGTTGCCCGCCTTTGCTCTTTATAGGTTGGGCAGATATATGTTTACCACCATGCTATGGCTGGTTGGGCAGTTATTACCACCGAGCTACGGCCGGTTGGGCAGTTACCACTGATCAGTCGGGCAGTTGCGCTCTACCGTCGGGCGATAATCGGACGGGCAGTTACCACTGATCAGTTGGGCAGATAGCACCAGGATGATATGCAGATTAGGATCACAGTATGATACATAGATGTAGTTAAAGATATGAGAGTATAAAGAGATATTCGTACTAGATTCTCATTAGTAAACCGAGATGTGCAAGTTGATTCTTATCCTTGCTGCTTGCGGCATATGTTTATTATGTTACATTTCCGCCTTACATACTTGGTACATTGTTCGTGCGCGTCATTTCTTGTGAATGACGCGCGTTCATGCCCGCAGTGTAACGGACGGGACGAGGATCTTCCACGGTGGTGCTCTCGGGTACTAGTTTTGATTGGTGGGCTCAGCACTTCTTCTGGAGCATTACGAGTAAAGGGTTGTATATGTATTTTGTGTTAAGGGTATGTCGGGGGCCTTGTCACACTTATGTACTTCGGTCGTATTCATAGAGGGTTTGCGGACGTTCACTGTCTGACTTAGTTATGTTTTGTTAGTGGATATGTTGACGTCGTAGTCCCATTGTACATATACGTATGCATGATATTATGTTCATATTTAGTCTCTTCGGTCTTATGTTGCCATTCGAGACTTAGAGAGTGTAAGTTACAGCTGGGTTCGCTCGGCCCCAGTAAGGTGCCGGGTGCCAGTCACGCCTTACCAAGGTTGGGGCGTGATAGGTAGTTTCAGGAAAAAAGACTTCAGCAAGGATCGAACCCTTCCCCTCACGGAAACAAAGAATTTGGCCTTTCTTATTTGAACCACAGCACCCAAACGAACAATTTCAACGAAATCTTTCAATTTCTTATTTTATTATGTTCATCGATTTCAAAGCGAACAATTACCTTATAAAACTTTTTTTTTTACTTTAATTTAAGTTTAGCTCATTATATTCTGGAATATATTAATTCACAAAATATCTTGAATGATGGAGAAGAAGAAAAAATTATCACACAATCGCATGATTTTTTTTTTTTTGGTCAGTGGGTGCTTACCAATTCTATATATTCATTTTCCAGAGTTTTATGTATTGAAATATACAATTTGAGACGGGATTAATGGGTGCTCGAACACTGCTATCCTCAATGTGGGTCTGCCCCTGCATGCAAGTTACATGCACCATCATCGAGGATGATTTCTTGTTTAATGTGATATTTGTGCTAATGTGTTTAGATTTCCTTCATTATCTAACTTCATGTATTTTGTAATAGGATTTTATATTTAAAAATGGAATGATCGTTTCTTTTACCATTTAGGCTTCTTCAGCATTTATATCCTCAAGTTAAAAGATTATATTAGCAATTTTAGGTTTTTATAGTTTAAGATTAAGAGTTTATCATATAATTTAATTTTAAAACTATATAGATTCAAATTTTAAGGTTTATGTCATGTTAAAAATGTAGAATTTTAACTTTTTAGAATAATCTTTTACAAATAATAGTAACATGAAGGAAACAGTGCTTTTGACTCCCTCGCCATGCAGGGGCGGTCCTACCTTGGTGCAAGTGGGATCAGTTGAACCCACTTGCTCAAAATGTTTTATACTACTTATTTGTGGAAATTAGTTTTCGAAGAACTAACTGCAGTATATTAACGAGGATTGAACCCACATGACAAAAGGCGAGGCGCGGCGTAATGGTTAATGTGGGTTCATTTTGGATAGATTTGCTGCTCTTAAATTCCTATTTGTGGCCTCTTATATTAAGATTATTAATGGTATAGTTTAGTTTATATTCTCTTTTGTTGTTATTGTTTGCAATTTGTTGTTCGTCAAAATAAAAATTTGAGCTTTTAATTTTTTTAGTATAAAAAAATAGTAGGTTTAACATTTTGGTATAGATCACTTGATGTTTGTTAAGTAAAATATTCTTTTTCTTATAAATTTTGATAGATTATTAAATTTTACGGTGTAAATATATTTTATAAAATCTTGATTTATGATTTTCATATTTTAAAGCGTGGCCTAGAAAAAGAGTTGTAGGCAAAAACCATTTGAGGTTTTGTTATGAACCAAAAATAAAGAGCGGAGGTTAAAACCCATTACGTTATACCTAATATTGCTTTTACGGTGAGTTACTTATTTATTAGTTTAATTGCTCAATTGATAAAAAATTAGATATTCTTTGTAAAAATCCAATCGTCAAGACTGAAACATTAGTAAAAGTGTAAAATGTCTATTTCAAAAGCTGTAATGAGACCCACAACTTTAGAAGTTTAGTCATTTATTAGTTTAATATTTAATAAATTCTATTCCAATTTCCGCTTCAATCTCATCAATTATTATTATGCTTACGGTGTATTTAACCATGAAAATAAATTAGCTATCAAATACTTGATTTTGCAAAATTTTAAATTCAGTTGAAGTTTTTACATTAGGTGAAAATATGAAATAGGCAATTTTTCTTTGTAAGCAGATAATTTATATAAAGTAGAGCAATTAAATTATTAGATAAATAAAATTAAAAATGTACGCAGAGTAGGTTCCCAAATAAGGATTATGCGTACAATGAAAAGTTGAAAAGGCCTGCGTTTTAATAGTTTGTAAGAGAATAAAATAATGTGTAAACAAGTGAAATGCAGAGAGAACTAAATAGGTCTCAATGTGAAAGGCCAACGGGACCCATAAATGCAATGGGAGTAAAGCAAAATAATGTGTAGAAACTAAAAGGGGTTTTCCGTCAATTCACTGGACGACCCCAAGCTAGACGAGGTTATGCACGGGCCTAACAATTTTGACACTTAGTTTTTTTCTGCATTTTCTCACTTGATGTTCGACGCTTTGAGACTCGTTTAGTCCTTATTCATAAATCTCACTTTAAAAGGAGTCTTTGCTAAATGTGATTTCATACCTAGAGTTCAAACCTAAAACCTCTGGTTAAGATTGAAGAAGTACTTACCACTCCATAACTTTTGATGATTTTTTGGCAGTCAATTATTGCTCTTTCTTCTCCTTGTCTTTTAATGTTCGTTTAGCATCGGTGAATTAAATTAAGTAAATATAGTTCATTAATACACTACAAGCAGGTTCCTCATCGTGAAATAATTAAAAATTATTTGATTTGCAAACAAGTTCTACATTAATTAGGTTTCTAATTGTGAAGTAATTGGAAATTATTCGATTTGCAAACAAGTTCTACATAAGTTAAATTATAAAAATAAGAATATGTTGATTAATAATCTTTACGTTATTGTATTTATTATCAAATCTTTGTTTGGTCTATATAAGAAAGTTTTATTAATTATAGTATTACCTGTATAATCAAATGTGATCAACATAATTAGCATTAAA
This sequence comes from Lycium ferocissimum, assembly GCF_029784015.1. Lineage (NCBI taxonomy): Eukaryota > Viridiplantae > Streptophyta > Magnoliopsida > Solanales > Solanaceae > Lycium > Lycium ferocissimum. The sequence continues at coordinate 15,307,300 of NC_081342.1, read as the reverse complement.
TAATTAAAAGTCAAGTTATAATTACTAATTTCACTTATCTCGAATAAAAGTAATTTTTAATAGATAAATTTTTAGCGTAAGCTATATTAACCGTGAATTTGTCTACTACGTCAACCTTAGCGACAACGAAATAATATATTGGTTTGGAAATCCGGCAATAGCTTTAATAGACCATTTTTCGATTTGTTTGTGACATCCTCCTATAGAAGCGATGTTAACATTTTTCTACCATTTTAATTTTAGTGGATATCTCCAATTGGACGTCTTCATGAAAATTATCAATTGCTAAATTTAACTAAAGCTTTGCATTATTCATGCTCTTATAGCTTATTTCATTGTGTTCGTACAAGTTTTAATTGTATGTTTATTGAAGTCAAAAGAACGATTCTAAGTATTTATGCGGAAGCGGTACTTTCCTTGTTAATAACAAGGAAAGTCATAGACTTGTAATTTTGCTAAGTTCTTTAGTTAGTCATCTTGGATTTTCATTGTTGCTAAAAATAAATCTTATACGGTCAACTAATTGTGAGATTTCCAAATTGGAGTAAGGCACCCAAGAACAGAAATTAATCCTCGGTAGGGAACAAAATAAAAATGAATATGTATCGGTCTTTTCCAAAAAAGAAAAATATATGTATAAGACTTCCATATCATTTTAAAACACAAAAGTCATATAATTTCCTAAATATGTGTAGAGAATATACTTTTTGTTTACCTTATGACATTTTGTTAAAATTCCTCACTCAATTAAATTATACATTGTAATAATATCAAAGAATTTTATGATACTTCATGTGCTAATCTTCTTTGGATTAACTTTTTTTCAACATTTTTAGTCAATTCTATTAAAATATAAATGAATGTTTCGAAAGATAACTTGGTTCGACTCAAACTTGGTAGTTAACAAGTGAAGCTTGTTCACTCTTTATCTAGGCTCTTTTATTTTTTCGAGGATTTACGTTTGCATATATAATTATAAAGAGCCTAAATCTATCAAGTACACAGAGTGTTATATTTGTTCCCTCTGGTTCATATTATGTAGTATCTTTAGCTTTTCCATTTAGTCAAAATAAATGATCTTTTACATAATAAGAAATGTAAAAATTGTTCTTTTCTAAATTTACCCTTATTTAAATAAGTGTGTTTTTACATAATCAAGAAATCATATTATATAGGTACTATTTAATCAAGGATAATATAGTGAAAACATCTCTTACTTCTAAGGGTGAGGGACTTTCTTACGGAGTGCGTCCCAACTAACAAATATCATAATGTAGAATGGAGGGAGAGTTTTTACATTTGAAGTAAAAAAATCATTATTCTAGTTATTAGGTGAAATCATATTAAAGTCAATTTTATTCCAATATGCATATACAGTACGAATTGTTTTATATATATGTTGAATTTAATCTCTTATCAAATTACATCATATGTCATGTCATATATTTATAAAATTAATTTGAGTTTTAAAAGTTTTGAATTGAATATTTGAAAATTACCTGCTACTACATTTTTTATTTGGGATATATTTGAGAGATCTAAAAAATAAATGTAGCTACAAATTGATGGAGCGCGGAAATTAAAATTTCGAAAACAAAATGAATATTAAAGTAGCCACGTGGCTATCAGAAAAAGGATGCAAAGTATTGAAAAATTACGGGACCCACAGCTGTAGGAAATGAGTCATTGGGAAATGGGGTCCACGGGAAGAGATTCATTGGTTGATGCATTTGATAGCTTTGAAACTACTATTATACCCTTGGTCATCTTGCTTTAATAATAATAATAATAATATGTCCTACACCGTATATATACATCAGCACGGCCCAACATGAAATTTTTTATTTATTACTCCATTATTTTAAAAAAACTTGTGCTTCTAATCTATCTTTGGGTATTGTTAAATATTGAAAAGTATCAGTAGATCCAACATTTGCTAATAAGAAATACTTCTTAAATAATTACATTGTATTAGTGCACTTAAAACCTAAAAGCCGAAGAATTTGAAGGAGTTTACTTTTTCTGAAACAGTTAAAAGCTGAGAAATGATGGTAAGAAAGACTATTTATATGAACCTTTTAAATCTCTCTTATTTGAAGTCTAACTATAAAGTAGAATGAAGTTTTTTGATGTAACGACCCGCTAGATCGTTATGGGGGATGACTTAGAAAAATTAGACCTCCGTTGAGAATTTCGAGGCCGCGGGTGAGTCCATAGCATAATTTTATGTGTATGTGCATGTTTTGTTTGCATCTGTAGGGCCTTGGATTGTTGATGGGATTTTTGGGTGAAAACTAGTGCAAAAACCCGAGCTACTAGTCAAAATGGACCACTGCAGCAGGTGTGGGACCGCGGCAGCGGGTCCGTCATAACGGTTGGGGGTCGCCGCCGCTTGGAGGTGGGACTTTAATGAGGTCCGCCATAGCGGGGAGCTTTCTATTATGGCGAAGCCCTAACGCAATGTCGACGGAGGCAGAATCTGTGTTTTATATTCTTTATTCCGAACCCATTCCCCACAAAACACCAAAACAATTTCCAAGAACTGCTGTGGCGAAAATTTAAGGCTAAGGCTAAAACATTATTGAAAGGTAAGTCTCAACCCTTGACTTTGTTAATTTCATCATCATGACAGATTCCATGAGTAGTTAAAGGTCCGTTAGTGGTGGATGAAATGACTAAAACCTTAGAACTTAAGAAAACCCTTGATTGATGAATTGATTGTTGATTTTATTGTTGTTTAATCATCCAGGAGTATATATTATTGCTTTATAGGATGAGAACTTGTCTATTAATGGTGGGACTTGTTGATTGAGACCTAGGGTTTCATAAACATGATGACTTTGGCATAAAAACTACTTGTAAAAGGGTTGGAACGATTAGAAAACCCATGAACGGATAGACATGATTAGTGGGGTTGATATTACGATGAAATAACGCATAGTGAGAGTTCGCCCATTTGAAAGGGGTAGAAGTAGTTGGGTTCTTTTCCCCAAAGTGTTGTATTGTTTGAGTAGATGATTTGAATACTCATATAGCTCTATATTTCTAGACTTTGAGCGTTCGGAAGCTTTGTGAAAGGGGAAAGCTATCGCGGAGTGATTACATTGTTCCAGTTCTGCTTTGAGGTAAGTTACGGTCTACTAGAGTTAGACTTTGATTAGTTGATTGTACGTGATACGAAATTGATAGGAAAAACATGATTAGGGCTTCGGACATAAAGTGTGGTTGATAATTCCTACAGTTTGATATAGATTGATTAATTATATAATGAATTGATATGAAATGATAAAGAAGGAGTTCATATATACTCTTCTTGTTGACTTGGAGTAATCCCTTATTCATGATTATTCATGAATTGATTTTTGACTCTTGATATGACTTGTGATATGGCGACTTGTGTTCCCTGATATTGATTCTTGATTGTTCACATTCCTTATTGATTGTGGAACGGAAATACATTGTGATGAGAAAGATATATAAATTTGAAAAGGCACATTTGAAAGGGGGTGAGAATGTGGCCTAAGTTAAAGGCTCGTGATCCAAGGTAAGATTCTGAAGAGAGGGTACATGGACATCATGGGTCCCCTGCAGGTCATGGCTAATGGGTCAAACACTACCATTTAGCATGTGTGTACGGATATGTGACAGAGTTGAGATAGATTGTGATTTACGATTGTGTTTGGTGATTACGTGGGTTGAGTTACTCTTAGTGATTTCTATTTGTATGGATTTACCTTATCCTTGTGTTGGATGATATTTCGGTGTTGGATGATTTCTTTTGATAGTTCTTGGGATTATGTGTTGTTGTGCCTATCTATCTATTTTATTGATTTTGTGATTGTATATACATATGATACTAATTTTAGTCGGCTTATGATATCTACCGGTAAATAGTATTTGTACTGATACTATCTTGCTGCATTCTTTTGAGTGTAGATTGTGATCTAGAGACTTCTACGAGACCTCATATTTAGCTTGAGGCTAGTTTCCGATAGATTCGAGGGTGAGCTATTATCCATGCCAGGTCGCCCGAAGATCTTTCCTATTTTAGATGTTTATTTCATTTAAGACATTTATGTTATTTTTAGACAATGGTTCTTTCTTAGACAGTTATGTTAGAGTCCTTGTACGATGACTTTCGGATTTTGGGGTTGTAATAGTTAGACTTCCATGAGTTTATTTAATTATGGCATGACTGTACTTTTGGATATATTTATACTTGTTATATCCTTGAATGCTTTAAATTTGGCTAAGTAATTTGATAATGTTTTGGATGGTTGGTTAAGTAGATGGTTCGCCCACTAAGGGATTTGGGTGGGTGCTACTCACGGCTGTTTGGGTCATGACATTCGATTCCTCTAAGTTCTTTTCTAACCCCCTAAATGAATTCTGAAGAAAAAGGCAAAAGAAGTGGATCTGATTCACAAGAGCCTCTTTGACATAGGAAGTTGATGTTTTATATATTCTACCTGCTCTATGTTAGTTTACATTTGCATGTATCTATCAAATTCAAGAGAGGGTATAGCTACAATTTCCTACACTTTTGCAAGTCTGTTGGTAACCAATTAGTCTATAAACTTTCAGACTAGGAGCATATCTCAGGGGTTGTTCTTTTAACTAAGCTAAAAAACATGTAGTTAGACTTCATTCATATTTCCTATTTTGAGACTTCATTCATATTTCCTATTTTGGGGTGGACATGGTAATAGAAATGTTCATACATCAAATCAAAATTGTACAAAACGCAATTGAAGATTTTATCTCTCAACTAAAACCTATACGGATAAAATACCCAGAAAGAATATTCCTGACACAGTTGAAGATTTTTCCCAACAGATATAAATACAATCTCTTCATGTTTGCAAGGCTAAAATTTACAAATTGCCCATATCCCTTTTTTGTTTTGTTAATACTTTAATTTGCTTTCGATTTTTACACCAGAAAATAGTTGCACTAATAAGCTACAAATAAATAGAAATGAAAAATTCAGTGGGCCCCGTACTTAGGGAACTAATGGTTTCAAAATGGCTGCAAATGTAGCGCGTGAATGCATACCTGAAGTATGGCCTAGATTTGCTAAAAGAAGTCACAGTGTTTCAAGAATGCTGGAAACTTGAGTGTGGAAAATCAAATTGTTGGAAAATGACAGATTTAACCTAATGATAAATTTCGAGAACGCCCTCCTAACCCTAAGCTCCTCTCCTTAGCCTCTTCTATATATGTAGCAAAATATAGATGTATTGCGTTTTCCATTGCCCTAGCATTTTGTGCCGATCTAGATATGTTATCCATCCATTTTCCATTTTGTTTTTTGGTTTAAATTTCGCTGAAATATTTGAGGTTAATTTCCTGTTTTGCTAAACAACTTCCTGAATTTCTCTTAACAAAAAACTTTAGCAGCTCGTTTGTGTTTTTGGTTAATCTGCATTTGAGAATCGAGGGTTTTATTGAAGAATAAAATTGGTGTGCTCTTCGTGGATATAGATTAGGTGGGTTATCTTTTTTATCCATTTTAGGTAGTAGATGACGATTTGGAGTAGTCAGGATGGCGTTGAATCAAAAGGAATGATTTTTAGCCGGGATCGAGTTCGATATAGAGTGTTTCGTGGAAAGATGTTTAAATGATAGGGTGGGTGGATTTAGTGATGAAAAAGGGAAGCTTTATGACCATAAAGGTGGAAAGATAGGTAAGAGTTTTGATGATATCATTGATTTGTTGCCTCTGGATCCCTTTAATATGGAAATTAGTACCAAAGGCAAAAATGCCGCGGCTATTACAGGTTTCTTTGAGGATTTGGAGAAAGATTAGGGTTTGAGGTAGACGAGGCTGAGGTTTAAGGAGTGGACGATCGATTATTTGGAGAACTTGATTTTTTCATGACTAACACAATAGAATTCACTAGGATGTGGGTTTCCCATAAATTGATGGAAATCGTGAGTTGTTCGAGGTGAATTTGAAAGACTGATTGGACGGTGGTCATGATCTGATGGATGGAAAGACGAATTGTGATATGGATGGAGGTGATCATTTGGATGCGCTGTTACTGGACCTTGGTTATTTAAGGTTGGGGGACTTTCTTGCAATTGAAAGCGTGTGCAAATCTTTACGTGATGTTCTTCAAGGAGATCCAACTTTTATGGAAAAATATTCATATAGATCATTTATTTTGTACTAAGATCACAGATGATATTCTTATAAAGTTGACAAATAGGTCTCAAGGCCATTTTGATTTTTCCAGAATCTTTCACTTCTCAAAGATCACTAATGTTGGTTTGATGCATGTACTTGAGAGGAATCTCAACCTGGAAAAGGTCAATTATTCTCTTGTGTTGCATGTGTAGCTAAATTTTGTCATTATGTCTTGATGGTTTTGTTAAATCTTGTGTTTCTTGAGGTGTAAAATGTAGTATTGCCAACTACTGTCAATACTACATATTACAGCTGATGAGTTACAAGATCGAGCAAAACCATCAAGACATAATGACAAAATTTAGCTACGCAAGCAACACAAGAGAATAATTGTCATTATGTACTTGAGAGGAATCCCAGCCTGGAAAAGGTCAATTATTCTCTTATGTTGCATACGTAGCTAAATTTTGTCATTATGTCTTGATGGTTTTGTTAAATCTTGTGTTTTTTTGGATGTACAACAACAACATGCCCAGTAGAATCCACAATGCGGAGTTTGGGGTGTTTCTTTAGGTGTCAAATGTAGGGGTGGGCGTTCGGTTTTTCGGTTCGGTTTTATCAAACTTCGGTTTAGCTATTTCGGGTTCGGTTTTTAAGGTGGACACGAACACGAATGTTCGGTTCGGTTCTTTGGTTTCGGTTTTTTTAAAGTTCGGTTCGGTTCGGTTTCGGTTTTTTCAATTCGGTTTTTTTGATATAATATTAGAAGCGATTCCATTGACACTAATTCATATTCTACAATAAAACATTAAAAGCTATAAATTGAAATCAACAAACAAGAGGATACACGAGAGCAGAAAACTATAATCATGATATAGGATTACTAGGTGTTATATACATACGTAAAAATAATTAAGAAAACACATAAAGCATCATTAATCCAAAGACACGTCCTAGTTATCTTTCTCTTGTAAGCATATTTGATTTTCTCAATTGAGAGGAAAACTAGGGATATAAATAAAAAGATGACTTATTACAATTGAGTTTTTTTTGCTTTAAACTTAATGAGTCGACTATTTTAATTTTTTTTAGGTAATGTATTAAATTTGTGCGCGTTCGGTTTTTACGGTTTTATCAAACTTCGGATGGCTATTTAGGTTACGGTTTTTTTACGGTGGACACCAAATACCGAACCAAACTACTTTTCGGTTCGGTTTGTTGAAGTTTCGGTTAGGATCGGTTGAGTTTTGGTTTTTCGGTACCAACATCACAAAGATTTGTACGTGCTTTCAATTATGAGATACGTCAAAACCCCGACCTAATGAATAACCAAAGGCCAACAACAGCGCATCCGAATGATCACCTTTATCCATATCACAATCCGTCTTCCTATCCATTAGATCATAGCCACCGTCCAACCCCTCTTTGAAATTCATCTCCAACAGCTCACGATTTTCATTAATCAACTGGAAACCCGCATCCTGATGGATTTTGATTGTGCCACTCATGCCAAAATCTAGTTCCCCAAACAATCGATCGTCCACTCCTGAAACCCTAAAACCTAAATCCTTCTCCAAATCCTCTAAGAAACTTGTGATAGCCGCGACACCTTTGCTTTTGGTACTAATTTCCATATTAAAGGGATCCGGAGGCAACAAATTAGCGATATCATCAAAACCCTTATCTGTCTTTCCACCTTTATGAATATAAAGCTCCCCTTTTTCATCACCAAATCCATCCACCTTATCATTTAAACACCATTCCACGAAACACTCTCTATCATACTCCATCCCAGCTAAAAATCGTTCCTTTTGATTCAACGCCATTGTGGCTACTCAAAATAGTCATCAATTACCTAACTTGGATAAAAAAGATGACCCACCTAGTCTATATCCACGAAGATCACATCAATTTTATACTTCAATAAATCCCTCGATTCTCAAATGCAAACTAAACAAAAACATAAACGATCTCCCAAAGTTTCTTGTTAAGAGAAATTCAGGAACTTGTTCTAGCAAACCATGAAATTCACCTCAAATATTTAAGAGAAATTTAAACCAGAAATGAAATGGAAAATGAATAGATAACATAACGGAATCGGTGCAACATGTTAGGGTAATGGAAAGTGCAACTTTCTCTCTGGGGACGACTAGCGTATTGGTCTTCACTTTCACATCCGCCTGCCAATGCGTCACGAAGCTTGCATTCCATGTACTTTATTTTAGTCCTGCTCAACATGATACCTTTAGGGGTCGTTTGGTAGGTAGTCAAAATTATCCCGGGATTATAATCCCGGGACTAATTTATCCCATCTATTGAGATTATTTTATACCATCTAAAAGATGGTATAAAATAATCCCAGTATAAGTGGGATAAGAGGGGATATCCCATCTCTTGGGATGGGATGCATTTTATACCTTGTTTGGTACAAGATATAAATTTATCCAGGATAAGTTTATACCTTCTACCGAACATGATACAAAAAATTAGTGCCGGGATATCTCAGCTTATACCATGCACCAAACGACCCCTTAGACTCTAAGATATGTCTCCTGACCTCTAGTCTATCGTTTACTCCACCGTGCATCTCGTTAACCAATACCAAGTCATCTTCAATTGAACTTGGAAAAGACAAATTTTGATTGCAATAAAATTGAAAAGGGAAAGTTCTGGAACCTAAGCTGGGAATAAATTGTGAGTGGGATAGGCATTACCTGATCGTCTTGCTTAATTTTTTTTTACCGGAATTAAACATGCATTATTATTAATATTCAGTGTTTTAAAAGGCATTTTCGGGGCGGCGCGGGGCGGGCGTACCAAAAAATGCCGGGGGCGATAAGGTCGGGCGAAGTCTCCAAAGGCGTATGCCCAAGAATTCGGGCGTACGCCAAGCGTTTAGCGAGTTTTTGTTGGGGCGTAAGCGAAAACTTCTTCGAACTAAAACGAAATTTGTTAAATAAGTCCTTAATATCACCGCCTAAATTCTCAAAAAGTCAACATGTAATTACTCAAATGTTTTAAAAAGGAAGCTGAAACATTAAATTTAAAAGTCAAGACCTTTTTTTATTGCTAGAATGCCTAATATATATTCTTTTTCAATTATTTATCTTGTCTTCTACTATCTCAAAAAAAGTAACGACGCGAAAATACTTGTACTGTAAGTAGCGTATAATAGATTGTTCTAATTAGTTTTTTTGTGAAATTCGAGCATATATATATATATATATTTATATATATGTTCCACTCCCACAAAAACTAATTAGAACAATCTATTATATATATATATATATATATATATATATATATATATATATATATATATATATTCTTTTTCAATTATTTATCTTGTCTTCTACTATCTCAAAAGTAACGAGATCACTTGTTCTTGTAAGTAGAGGCGTATAATAGATCGTCCTAATTAATTTTTTTTTTTGGGGAGGAGGGGGGGGGGGTGGAGCATATATATATACATACTAGGGCTCCATGGTCTTCTATACTCCTAAAATGCTCCTAAGTATTTATACATAGTTTAGTACATCCGTATCATTATAAGTTTTTATATAGTCTATTATTACTATTCCTTTCCAAAGGTCTATTACTGAATTCCATCTTTGTGGATCATGAGCTGCTATATTTAATATTTTTCCTTTATTACCTCCTTCTTAGAGAATAATAGGTTCTTCTATAGGCATTCTTTTCCCTGATGGTTTTATATTGTCTATAGGTTCTCCATTTGTTCTAAAAACTCTTCTTCTGAACATTTCGTGCTCGTGTCTCTGTATTGTTCTCCTCTGTTGTTCTTTAAATGGACTAGAACTAGATGCATTAGATTTCATTAATTCTTTTTGGCTTATTATTGAGTCTATTTCTTCATCACTATCTTGTATATCTTCTAATATTTTATCAAAAACGTCTGATTTCTTTTGGTGTATATGTTCTACTCGATATCCCCAATTATCGGTTCTAGCTTCACATAATTTAAAGTGTTTTTAGTTT